>NC_044326.1:79821539-80126851 GCF_007399415.2 Gopherus evgoodei
ATGAATATTTAAATTATGTGCAGTAGAACCGCTTCAACAGGAGAGATTGAGCATAATCTGCTCCAAAATACCTCAGACCTCCCCTGGGAAAGGGGAGACCTAAATTGAAATTTGTTCTCCACCTCAAGGAGGGGTGGAGGACTGAACTGTGTCTCCCACATCCCAAGTAAATACCTTAATCACTGGGCTAAATGTTAAAGGGAGGGACACATCTCCTCCACCACCAACAGGCTTAATTGCTTAACGCTAGGAGAGGGTTCATGAGCATGAATCCCAAGCAGAGAGAGCCACCTCCCTCCATCTTGGAATTAGGCACCTAAGGGCTTGACCACATGGTGATTTAGTGCACAACAAGCTGGGTGGTGTAAATCCACAGTACATTAGTCTGCTGTGCACTAAGTTCGCCCCTTGGACTTTGCTACCATGCACTAGAAGATCCATTTCAAAGTGTGCTAGGAAACTTTTAATGTGTGGCAGCATTGTTCACATGGAGAGTTAGTGTGCAGCACACTAGTGTGCTGTGGATTTACATCCCAACATGAGGTGTGCACCAACTATTTATCTAGAAAAGCCCTTACCTTCATGACAGTGGAATTGATTTCACCCTTTCTGGATATTTTTATATGCTATCTGGACTGACTGGTCTCTTTTTGTGCTTCAAAATTTCCCACAAAAGAAGCTGGAGAGCTCAAGAAGAAATCTGAATACCGGAGGTAATTTTTTTCAATGATACATCTTTGAGGGACACCAACAAATATAATAGAGGAGCAGAGGTACAAAGCACCTCATATATGGCTTGTTATTACACTTGTTCTGCAGAAACAATTTTTCTCAACAAGAATTGCAAAATCAAAAAGAAAATATCCATAACATATATATCAAAAGGACTAAATACTTACAGGGATTTGAGTTTTAATAGGTAATCAAACTGGTTTGCTTGTATTTTCTGGATGGGGTTATATGAAAGGTTCCTGTAAATGCAAACAGTGATAGCTAATATTATGCAGATTCCTCCTCTGAAGATAATGTCTAGCCACATTATCCCTTTTTTTTCAGTTCCTGTAATAGTGACTCATAGTAAGACAGTTACAATTGTAAATAGTGACACTCCTCTACCTACATGCATCTGACGAAGTGGGTATTCATCCATGAAAGCTTATGCTCCAAAACATCTGTTAGTCTATAAGGTGCCACAGGACTCTGTTGCTTTTTACAGATCCAGACTAACATGACTACCCCTCTGATACTCTTCTACCTGACAACTTGGTAAACAAGAACAGAAAACAGCCTGATGCTTCACAAGCATGGTGTTAATATAAGACATTTTATTCAATGTTTTTAATTGCAGAAATATTTCAGTTGCTAAACTTTTTGGACCTTATGTATTAAAAAAACTCCAAAGAATTCATCATCATCATATCAAATCCTAAAGTGGCATCACCTCCCTGCAAATCAAGTGCCACCCAGACTTATCTCTAGCTAGGACTGCAAGATTACAAAAAAAAAAATAAATAAAAGAAAAAGAAAAAGGAAAAAAAAATCACATATATTAAATACTCCTGAAGGCATGCCAAAAAAATAAAAAATGATGTGCAAACATATTTAAATTCTGCAAATTTTATTTGTTAAATAAATATGGAGGCTCCAGCATGGGATTGGGGAGCACAGGCCACTCGCTGCACAGAGGTGGGAGATCACTGTGCAGCTCCCCCCTGGGACATGGACTCAGCAGTGAGACTGCACCCAACCCTGAGACAGCGCAAAGACCAGGTCCAGCCTAGAAACACCCCAGGACCCTGCCCCTCTGTGCCAAGTGCGCCAGGTGTGGGGGAGCAGGCTCAGTAATGCAGGATCCAAGTGTGCGTGGGAGGGCTTAGTGCAGGGAGAGCCAGGTGTGGGGCAATCTGGGTGCTGGCAGCTCAATGGGGAATCTGGGTGTGGGGAGGATCTGGATACACGGGCTTGTTGAGGGGTTCTGGGTGCAATGGGACTCTGCAGAGAGGTCCAGGTGAAGGTGGTTGGGGCTCAGCAGGGAGAGGTCAAGTTGTGGGGGGGATAGAGCTTGGTGGGGGGCATTCAGTAGGGGGTTCAAGATGCTGGGGGAGTGGGGCTCAGTGGGGTGGGGATCCATGTGCAGCTGGTTGGAGCTCAATAGGGTGACAATCTGAGTGTAGATGGTTTGTCGGGGTGGTCCAGGTGCAGGGGGAGTGGGGCTTATCCGGAGGGGTGGTTCTGGGAGCAGGGGGTGGTGGTGAGGCTCAGCAGGAGGGTCTGGGTATGAGGGGGTCTGGATGCACGGGGATTGAGTGGATGGGGTAGCAGCTCTGTGTACAGTGATCCCTCCTCCTGCAGCTGAGGATCGATGGATGCAGGAAGTGGGGGTGGGGGAGGAGAGAGCTTACAGAGCTTCTTTCAGCCAGGGAGAGAAATCTGGGGGTAGGTCTGACATGGCCCCAGATGCTGTGCAGGGAAAGAAGAAGTCTGGTCCTCCCCAGCCCAGCTGGGACTAGCAACTGAGCCCGGCGCAGGGTAGGAGCCACCAGCCAGGTCTTCTCCAGGCCCATCCCCTGCCCCACAGTGATTTACCTCTCTATCAGCTGGTCTGGGCACCCAAAGGCACTATGAGCGTTCTTGTGGATTGCCTTTGCTTCCATCAGAAAGTCATTTTTCTGTGGGGAAGCAAAGATATCTGCAGGGGACATAAATTCTGTCATGCACAGTGGTGCAGAATTCCCTCAGGAGTAATTTACAAAATAAGTCAGAGGTTTTTTCCCCCCATCTCTAAAATGCATCTTTTTTTTACATGCATTTATGTGACTTGAGAAAGAAACTTGAGGGCAGTAGAATAAAATAATATAAATTAGAATCAGGCACAACCACTCTGAGTATTTATGTGTATGTACCTCACAATTTTTTGCTGTCCTCCTGATGTTCCCTACAGTGACTGCAGGAGTAATGTCTTATACCCAGTCTCTCCAGCTTTATGCACACCACTGCACTGTGCTGGCCCTTAAGAAGGACACAGTGTGAGGGGAAGACATTAAAAGAATACTTACTCCTGATTAAAAGTATTTATATAGATTTGTGATGCAACATAATGATAGTTTCATTGTGTTGCATTATATGAACAGAGTTACGGTGGGACCTGATATAGCTGGATACTATACACCTTGTCGTTCACCATAGAAATACAATAAAAAGGTGAATGTCAATGGGGAGGATACAAGAATAACAGTTCTCTGAAGGATCTCTGTTATTACTGCACAGTTTCTACTAATCTCTAATGTGGCCCATGGTTTAACAGTCACAATTTGACCCTAAAGCAGGACTGAACAAGAAGAATCATGCTCTGAAAATGTCTTTAAATTTTGACTCCACCCCTCTTTGGAGATAAACAAATATGATTGGGCTCCTATAATTCCAAAGTGATTTCCACGTTTTGTAAATAAACCACCCCACAGAAATATACAAACAGGTCTGGGCATTACATTTTTGGTTACACATCAGTCCATCCCTGCTTACATCTTTTTAATATTCCTCCACTAATTTCCTGGTGTTACTCACTTTGTATGCCTTTTTCTCTCATTGGTTTGTCAGCCTTTTCACAGCGGTTATGTTTTCCATGCACAAAGAACAAAACTGTCTAGATTACTTCTATTTCAGATTCAGGCAACCATCACACACAGGGCCTAATCTTGCAAACATCTGCTGTTGGGTGTGATACTTGATATGGTGAATGGCTATATTGAAGTCAGGAGTCCATGAAGTCAATGAACAGCTAACGATAGGCACTACTGTGCCCAGCAGCAGTTTATACATTTGGGTACAAAGATCAATCAAATATGAAGAGTGTTTTTTTATTTTGTAGTAACTTCTCTCTTGAATCTTGTTGCAGCTCTGCTGTCAAGCACGGAGGCAGATTTCTATATTTCAGGTTGTAATACATAAAAAACAGAATCATAGCAGCATAAACCACAGAAACTAATAGATTCCAGTAGAGAAAATGTGTCATTTTAACAGAAGATTTAACACTTGAGGAAAAAGTGTATTCCTAAAATATATTCTTAGGGCCAACTCCTGTCACAGGCTGAGCGCCTGTTGAAGTCCATGAGATCTCTCATTCTAAATGGCACATTCATTTTCTGTGTGCTGAGTAATGGAATCTAGTTATTAAAAATACTAACTATATTGGCAGGAATAATTTTAAATAATTGCTTTTTTTGGACAATCATGATACTATGCATCTTTTATGCAATTATTTTGTACATAATCTTTTTTTTAAATTGCATTTCAGACCAAGTTTGGCATTTTCAGGTAAAACTCAGATACGAACATGACTTTCTTGGTTTTGCTTCCTGGACTGGATGACTGAAGCTATCATTTTGAATGAATAATGTACAATAGCACACAATATAAGGAAGAGTTATTATAAAGCCTTACAGCTGTGAGAGCTCCTTCAGATCCTTAAATAGGTATGGAGGAAGTGATTCAATCTTGTTGCTAGCCAAGTCTCTGAGGAAACAATCACAGATATAATATAATTTGTTGTTAGTGGTTTCTTTTCATTATGACAAGAAACATTAATAACGTAAAGAGGTCCATAATTTTGAGTCCCTTTGTCAATTCAAATTATAGGTTGTTATATAGGTTATCAGAAACCGGGAAAATAGAAGAATGATGTTAAAGTAAAGGGTGAAAGATAGAGACCTCAGACTATATGAGACCATATAATACTTCCAGGTTTTATTATTTTTTACTTTACTTTTGATTTATTTTATTTATCTTCTCATTTTCTCTTCTTGGTGCTGCTTCTTCTCTCCAGTTCCCCACCTCCTCCCCAGTCGATTAATTTACGGTCTTGGACAGAAATATCAAAGGAGTTTTCCTGCTTAAACTAACCAAATAATCTAATGTCTCAGTTAATAGACTAAGACCATTTCAATTACATTTACAGTAAATGTTTAGTCAGTTTCCACTTTAATTCCTTACTTATGGTAGTTAATGGGTTTGGAATAAAATTCTTATCCATTGTGCAACTAAAATGGATTAAAAAAAATGTCCTAATGGATACATTCTGTTACATCTAGTTTTTAATAATAATATCTAGCATTTATTAATAATGTAACTATAACAAAGATTAAAGATATGCCTATTCTGGGCAATAGGATTTGCATGCTTTGACATAATTTAAAAAATGCAACATTTAAAAAAATCCCAGTAGTTTCCCCAAATCATTAAGTAAACTAACGAGCAATATATCAAATCAAATGCTTCAAGTCAATGGAGATGCATCCAGTGAGATGAGTAGAGAATTTGGCCCCTGACCTTTATCTAGCACACAAAACAATCATCTATCAATGTGACCAGTGCAGAATCAGTGCTGTAGCCAGGCCCCTCCCCTGACTGACAAGAATCAGGTAGATAGGAGGCAACCAGATATTTTGAGGATTGTCTCAGCGCTATCTTCTCCATAATGTTAACCCAAAATGGAAGATTAGATACTGGGCAGTAGTTGGTCAGATAGTTTGCATCAAATGAGGAACCCAAATCTGGGATGGGTTCACAGAGTACTGATTCTTCTTGGTCAGCTGGTTCACTGGTGGTAAAAATGCTTGGGAGCCCTGATTACATTACTGGCTTAACCTCATGCAGCTGTGTTATTGCTGGCATATGGGTACTAGAAGGCATATCCTCTGTGACATGCCTTGTCCTTATTCAGGAAACACAATGCTCTTGTGGGCAGACACTCTCTTTCTCCTGGATTATTGAAATGATCTACTAACTCATATGCTGAATGACTGTGAAGTTTGATGCTTTCTCTAGAGCTTTTTATATGAACACAGAATTACTGACAAATATATAAAGTACATCTTCACAATTTAAATGACCTAAATTATTCAGCTGTTCTTTGATTTTAAAAAAATCAACTTACAGTTCATCTAACTTCTGGAGAGAGGAAAAGCTATTTTCATTTAAGGAGCTGATTTTGTTTCTTCTCATCACCCTGAAAGTATAAAAACAAACTTATGCTTCCTCAAATGTGTTTGTTTTCTGAGAAGACTGTGATATATAATCAAGTAATTGATTATATTCTATATAATTTTGCACATTCTGTCTTTAATTTACATCTTGTTTTAAACAGCGTTTCATATCTTACTTAATTGTTTAGTATATTAAAAATATGCCAAGTTATTAAAAATTCATAACTTTTAATATTCTATAAACACTTTTTACTGCGAATGTATATGCATATATATATGCTATATGCTCTTTCAGTTGCATTTGCATCTACTGACAACTGAAGTTATTCAGAAATGTCAAATATCTTGATATTTTGTATGCCATGTGACAGTATGATGGCATTAACTTTTGATTATTTGAAAATCATGACATTTTTGAGCATGTGACTGAAGCACATGTTTTATGCAAAAAGTATGAAAGTCCAAATCTGATATTTCTGAGAAATTCAACCATCAAAGACTGGAACCTACATTCTTTGTTCACCTAAAACCTCCCAATACATAAGGAATAATCAGGGGAGAGCCATGCAGGAAAGAGAGCTGAGAGAAAGAAGTGCAGAAGAGATGAGAAAGTGACAACAATAGGCAGATAGCAGTCCCGAGGCTCATCAAGAGCATCAGAAGGGAGTGAAGGGGAATTGTGAAGATGATTGCAACGGCTCTGAAGAAGCTTTGGGGAAATTTTACAATGTCTCGGATCAGCAACCTGACCGAATATTATCCTTGAATCTGGTCAGTTCATGTGGTAGAATTTTTTTTCTTTTACATTTAGTTTCAAAATCTTGGTATTTGATACTATCAGTCAAACGCACTTAAATGGAGTTATGCTGCATTCATCGGTGGTGAATATTACCATATGTTCATAAAATAGTTCTACTTTGTTGTGTATAATTAAAATTTAGCATTTTAATAATCTCCATCAGTTCTAAGCACCAACCAATATTTCGGAAACTTGATCTCAGCCATTGTGTATAATATAACAGTTGTTCACCATAAACACTGCTCATTCTGGCTGCATAGAAAGTACTATTACTTACAGTACAGTTAGAGTGCTGCAGGAGATGAAAGTGACATTTCTTAAATTATGTATGTGATTGCCTTCAAAGTCCCTAGGAGATAAAACCAAAACATTCTATCACTGAAAAAAGTTAACTTCATTCAGATAGTTACTTTGAAGTAATTATTTATTAAAGGGAAACCTCAGCAGTACCTTGTGGCTGCACAAAGCATAATATTTGGATTTTTCATTTTTCAGCACGCCCTGAACTGCTTTAGGTGATAGCAGCATCAATAACTCAGGTGGGTGAAAATCTGAATCCTGAACTCAGGTTTTGACAGATACGATAGAGCCTAACTCTTTTTGTTTTCAAAATCTGAGAGTCAAATTTTGACTGCCCTAATGGCAGTGATCGAGTGGTCTCGAGGGGGAAAGAACTCAGGGAGCCCCTGGTCTCTAGTGCTTCCAACAGGATACAACCATAATTTAGTTGCCTGCTCACCATGACTGCAATATGCTCCTAGCAGAATTCAACACACCTCAGGAAGTCAGTCTAGTTAGGCTGGCATGAAATAGGGATTGTCTATTCTGCAGCATCATTCCCCTCCCTCATATTACCCTGGTAAAAAAAAGTGTCATGGAATGACACTGGTTTAAAGAAGACAAAAGGTGTTTATTTTACACCCCACCCCTCCACACACACACAAAAGACTTACAGCCAATGTAACCTGGGCATGTGTTGGCAAAGAGGTTTATCCGGCAAATGCGCAAGAGAATTATTCATCAGCACTCTGGAAAAAGAAAAACAGTATCGCTAGCAATTGATGTTAAAACAATGTCCCAGCCCCTTTTTTCAGTTTTGTTTCTTCTCAGTACAAGGCAGGCAGAATTTATTCATTTTTCATATTGTTAGAGCTAGTACAATGATTAAAAACACTTCAGTGTATTTCGTTATGAGTATTGGTGTGATCCTATCATCTCTTGAATTACTAAATGATTGACTTGGGGAAAGGGAAATCTTTTGCAGACGTTGGGGCAGGATTCACTGGTACACTCTGGCTGCCTTGCATCACTGGAGCAGCACAAAGCACCAGAAGTGTGTGTGTGAATCTGGCCCCATTTATCTTTTTTAAATTAAACCTACCACCTGATCATTTCCCCATTGAATCAATAGCAGCAGGGCTGGGTCCTTGTTTATATTCAGCAGCATTTGATATTTGCTTAGATACATAATATGAATACTACCTAATTGGCCATAGTCTTTCCTCACGTTGGTTTTAGCTGAGTTGCTTTGGATTTACACTGCTGGGAGAAGATTCTGGCCTTTTAAAATCTGTGTCAGGACAGAATAGAGAGGGGGAGGTGAAAAGATTCAGGCCCTTCCCTAAAAACTGTTAGATTCCCAGTTATAAGGTAAAGGAGGAGAATGCTACTGTGATGGATGTAAAGTAGCCTAGAACTAAAATATCACAAAGCACTATGTACTGGAAAATTATCAAATGATTTAAATGTGTGAGAAAGATATTGAACAAAAGAAGGTCAGTAAAGATGTATAAGAATTTAATCAAATAAAGCTAGGTTTTACTAAGGAAACATTTATTTCTTACTGTAAGTTTCCACAAAGTATGTAAATATCCAAGAATATTGAAGTCACTGAGTCCAATAAACTTGGAATAAGATACAATTTACTGAAAACCATAGTTTCCATGTATGCAATGCAAAGCTACTGAGAAGTTGATATCACTGTTCCCCTCCCAAATAGATACAAATAAATCTCTCTCTCTCTCTCCTTCCTCTCTCTCCATAGTTTGTCAGTACCCATGTGTTTATTGGGTCCCAAATTATCCAGCTGATAGTTTGGGTTATGATACATGACTGACTTTATGAGACTGCTCCCGCTAATGTAAGTGCCTCACTATGTTGACTTAATAACACTACCTTCCCGAGTGGTGTAAAGTCACAACTGATGTAAGTTCAACACAGTGAGAGTGTAGACTCTGTGTTACTTACATCAATTGTTAATGGTCTCCAGCAGCTGTCCCAAAATGTCCCACACTCACCATTCTGGTCATCGTTGTGAATTCCATTGCCCAGGGGTCAAGTAGACAGAAAGCTCTCCCTTTCCTTTAAAGCCCCACAAATTTTTGAAATTCCTTTTCCTGGTTGCCCGGCTTGCCAATCACACCTAGCAGCCCTCTACTGCAGAGTGTAACTTCCCAGCTGACCATGAGTTCTGTGCTTGCAATGCTCATGACAATAGTGCAGAGTTGTGCAGGCCCTATGCTTCCGTCAGCGAGAAGGGATGCATGGGTTTGTAGGATTTTGAAAAGAAGGTGTGAAAATTATGGGATGCAGATGAAATTATGGATTGGAGAACACTGTATCATGTAAAGTTGACCCCATGCTCCCAGTAATCCCTGTCTGACTTGTTTCAGTCCCATTAGGCATTGCAAAAACTTCCCAATGACCCTGCACTCCATTATGGCAATTTGCACAGTGGGATACTTATGGTGCACTGTGCTCTTCATCGATACAAGCACTCCTGGTAAGAACGCACACCGCTGACACAAGGAGCCAAGGATACACACACACAAGCAATGTAATAACTGTGGAAGCTGTATGCCAATGTAATTTAGGCCAACATAAATTTGTAGTATAGACATGGCCAAATGTAGAGAATCGTATGCATCCTGACCGGTTTCCTATGTGCGTTTTGAAAAGCAAGGACATGGAGCTCACTTCTGGTCCTTTTGAGGTTAGCGTACTAATACAGGACTCATGTAGTTTAGCATATAAAAAGACTGAAAAAGCTAGGTTTTGGAGGGGGATGGGCTCAGTTCTCCCAAAATAAGCTCCATTACTGGAGAGAGTTGACAATACAGCTTGACAAACAAATCTTATAAATACACATCAGTTTTCATCTATTCTTTTTTAAATATTGCATTTAATTCATATTTTAATACCTACAGGAGAATAAGTGAGTTGAGTCCATGAAACGTTAGTGGAGAGATCTGATTGATCTTGTTATTTTCAATTATCCTGTAAATCAGAACAAAATGTATATCAGACTGATAAATTACTGGGGTCTAAAACTGAACAAACATTACGAAAGATAATGTACCCTGAAATGGCATATTCAAATACCCATTTGAACTACATAAGAATATTGAATTAGCATACTGTGATATATTGAGGTATAGTACTGAAGTTTCATCAAATGACATGGGAACTCCTTTTCCAGTGCAGTTCACATGATTGTTTGAAAGGTTTTTTTTAAACTTAAAAACAAGAGCAATTTTCTTGTCAACTTTTAAAACAATGTCATCAGAAATTTGACACCGTACAGAGAATTTCTTCAACGTAGCAGTACATCAAAACATCCCTGAGACAATCCTGCAATTGAACATGCACAGCAAAAGTTTGTCAGTCGTTCTTCATCACACAGACAGATATGTAATTAATGCCCTCAAATCTCAATGTTATTTTTTTCAAATCCCACTGCCAGAAGAAGCAGTAGTATTGTCAGGATTTCATATTATGAATGTCATCTCCTCTGCGGGATGTGAAGCACCATATACAGGCAAAGGGCTGTCCAAGAAATTTCATTCTGAAGTGCTTCGTTTCTGTCATTTTGGAGTATCTGATTTATTTTATGTATTATTTTGTGTTAATCAGTTACTTATTTATAACTGTGCGTACTACTGAAAAATAAGCTACAACAGAGCCTTTAAAGTTCTAGGGCTCAATTCTGCTTCCAAAGTCACTGGGAGTTTTTACGTACTGGGAGTAGAAGGATTCCCTTAATTATCATGCTGTATACAAAGAAATAAAAAAAGATAAAAAAGATACAAATATTTACTGGTGTTAACTTAACTATTTCTTGAGAAAAATCTATCCAAAACTAAGAACAGTACATACAGCCACTCAAGCTTATGCAGATCTTCAAAGACACCAGGTTTTAAAAGGGTTATCTTGTTGTGACTCAGATACCTGAAACAAGATCAATAAAGATAAAAACCAATAGACTCTCTAATCAATGTTAGAGGAGTGAAGAAGAATTTTAAGATTTTCCTTTATTATTACTAACAGTATTATTAAATTTCATCCTCAAGAGATTCCACTGTTGACAATAAAAACATTAATCTTTGTGTGAGTGTGATCACATACTGACCCTTTGTCTCTTTCAGGATACTAGTGTTTGCCATGCTAGCAGCCTGGCATTCTGATTAATGATATGGCTACATGGACAACAGTGAAACTACGGCTACTTGGAGCTTTTTGGCAATAATCATCTAGAACATCTTCATCTTTTCTATTAGAAAACATAGTAGGCTCTAACTACCCTCCCTGCATCAGAAGCATTTGGGGCCTGCTTCAGTTCCCACTAAAATGAACAGCAAAGTTCCAATTGACTAAAATGGGAGCAAGTTCACAGGTTTATTAGGCACAGGATTCAGGTACTGGAATAAATGAAAAGACTGAAAAATAAAGAGGGGGGTTGCAAATTGTCTGGAGTAGTAGTAGTAGTAGTAATAAATTATCATCCATTAGGGTAAAAAAATACAAAGAATAAGGGTAATAACAGCTTTGGAATTTACCTTTTAAGTGATTTCAGTACATGGATTAATTTTTTTCTACAATCTCACTCACTAGCCAAAAGTATTTTTAAATTGGAAAAGCCTCATCTTTTGTAAAATCTACACAATAAGAAACAAGATTCCTTTTCTTATATAATTGCTTCTCTATAGGAAAATAAGAGAGTTTTCAATTATTTCAAATTAAACATGGCAGCCCTACTGTTTTCATTCCCGGCTCTTAATTCCATAACAACTGCTTCCAGGATAACTGGCATTTAAAATCACTGAGGTTTCCTCTTTTTCTTTCTGAAACAGCAAATTTTGGGGATAGGGACGGAGTTACAAGATCCATGAAATATTTTAAGAGTACTTTCCTGCCAAATAACCTTGCTACCACTTGTCCAAATCCTCTGAAGTTTTCCATGAGAATAAGTGCTTGGTGAATTGGAGTTCAGCGTTTGGGCCATTTCGGAATTATTTAATGTCCACAATAACTGAGAGAGAAATGTATAGCTGTTTTCAAAAGTTGCCCCATTCCACATTGCTTCAGCACTGCAATGGTAATACTTACAGTTTTGTCAGGTTGTATAATCCTTTGAAAGCATGTTCCGATACAGCTCTGATTTTATTATTCTGAAGAAACCTAAGATATAATAATGACAACAATTCATTCGGTAAAAATATAAATGCAAAAAGATCCCCAAACTTATCAACTAAAGTACATATATTATTTAAAAGGATGCTGTCAAGGCAGCTAGGCCTTAAAATTAAACTCTCATGACAATTATTTCACATGGCTGGTCTTATCTTAAAGATTTTAAAAAGTGTATTTAAATTAAAAAATAACACATTACTGCAGTGATAATTCAAAATCAGCCACAACCAACACCTGGCTGCCTTTGTATTAATTGTAAATGAACCAGTGTGTGCATGCTGCCTCCTGATTTCATCCCTAATCCTGCAATATGATCTGTGTAAGGAGGAGACATTTATGCCTGTGCAGAATCCTACTATAGTCAACAGGCTTGTGTGGGTGCAGGATCTGCCTCTGCAGCTAAAACTACAGAACTGGTATAATGGAGTGCATGCAGTGGTTTGTTTATATTGATTTACATAGACAGTTGTAGGCCAGCTGCAAAGGTCAATTAAAACACTTTGCTGGAATTTCTATTTATAATATGGGACAATTGTCAAAGAGTTGCATTTTATGGTAATTTAATTAAAATATATGATGAAACTTGCTGATTGCTCCTAGTAAAGTATTATTCATACTCTCTCCTCCCTCCCCCCTTTTTTTTTCTCCATCTCCTTTGCAATTAATGAACTGAGTTTCAAAATATTACATACGGTATCATTACTTTTGGGGATAAGATGTTAGAGTTGTATTTGATTTAAAAAAGCATGCTTCCCTTCTCTATATAATATTTTATTTGTTGTAAAAAAAAAATGTTTTCAACAAAATCAAATAAAGGATTCAAACCTGCTCCTGTTGAAATCAATGGGAGATTTGACATTGACTGCAAAAGAAACAGGATTGGCTCCAAAAAGGTCTTATCAATTTGTGATAGATCCCTTAGCAAACCCACACTTGTGAATCAGAAGTAAATGAAAGGAATTAAATTCTGTAAGCAAATGTTTAATGTATACGTTTCCTTTAATGAAACAGGCCATTTTTTTTACAGAACTTTTTTCGTTTGAGATCTAAATTGTATTTAAGTTTGTGAACACAAGATGGTGCTGCACAACCTCAGAATTCAAGTTAGAATCCAAGAATGTTCTAAGAAAAATATTACATCTCTTGAGCTGGCAACAATGATAAGTGGTCCAATGCTTTCACACTTTATTTCTCAATTGTTCCTTATTTTCATGATTCGCCCTCATAAAAGGACTGGGATTTTTAAAAACAATGAAATGTATACAGGACACCTATAATAATATACAAGAAATAATTCAATCAAAAGGTTTTGGTCATGAAATAAGCCATTTTGTGGTAGTAGTCACCAGGTAGTAGTCATCATCACCAAAAGGCTCAGAAATGTGACTTATTAAAAAAAAAAGTGTTCTCAAGGACACGAATGAGTCTTTTCATAACAAGAAATGCCTTTTACTTTGCAAACTTTCAGAATGAAACTATCAGTTTTCTTTCATTTCTTCTGATAGAATTGCTGTCTATTATAAATTTAATTTCCTTAAGACGCGATACATGTTAAGATCCACATTATTATTAGTTTTCTAATGTACAAAAATATGATAAAAATATAATGTCCAGAAAGTTTAGGCTGCAAAAAAAGAGATGGAAGCCACATCAGGCTATTTGAACAAAAATAACTTGCATGATTGAAAATTTCAGCTAAAGGTAAGAAACAGTAGATTTTTTCAGTATAATCAGAGTTTTGTCAGTAAGCCATAAAATTGCCTTATCACAGTTTGCTCTTATTTAAGCATTTAGGTTAAAATGATTCCTTACAGATTTTTAAGGTCCTGATACTTCTTGAAACTGTCAGCAGAAAGCTTTCTTAACTGATTCCGTTTAAGGGACCTGGAAAAAAAAATAAAATTATTCTGTAATTACATTAAGTAGGCCAAATTCATCCTCAGTATAACTCCGCCAACTTCATTTGATCTAATGAATTTCCATCATGTTTTAGCATGCAGAAATTTCTATAATAAGTTAAATATTTCCAGTAAGGTTACCCTATATGCCAGTATGTGTGTGTTTTGAAAACTAAATGGAGAAGGGATTTTTTGTTGTATACCCTCCTCTCCTGCCTCTGCATTATATTAGATCACTGGAATACATTTACATCAAAGGAGTTAAACCAGGGATGAGTTTGGAAGGGAAAGGGGAAGGGGTGGTTTAGAAGGGAGAGGGGTGTCACTTATCTTACATTTCTGGGCAGGATTTTGGTTTGATTTTTATAAGCACTGTTCCCCCCACCCCCTTCTCTATATAAACTCATATCAGCTGCACATTATGCAGCAGTTGAAAGATGTAATTAAAGTGACAAAGGTAATCTTACGGAAAGAGTTTAAGGGTATGTCTACACTGGAGTGGAAGGGTGTAATTTCAAGCTTGAGGAGACAGCACGAACTCTGATCAAGCTAGTACTAAAAACAGAAGAGTAGCTGCAGCAGCACAAGTGGCAGGAGGGGCTAGCAGCCTGAATACAAACCTGGTGCCTCAGAGGGATATGTATTCAGGTGCTTATTCCCTCCTGCTGCTTGCGCCACCGTGGATACACTTCTATTTTTAGCATGCTAGCTCCATCATAGCTGGTGTGGATAGATCTCCTCTAGCTGAAAAATCACACTTTCCAGCTCCGGGGTAGACATACCCTAACAACATAAGCCCTGTAGACCCAGGAATGAGAACTGCATGGTGGATCAAGAATCTTCCATAGGGAAATCCATAAAATTATAAGTGGAGCTCTTGGATCAGCATTGTAGGATAGGTTTCAGAGTGTTAGCCATGTTGGTCTATATGAGCAAAAAAGAACGAGGAGTACTTGTGGCACCTTGGAGACTAACAAATTTATTTGGGCATAAGATTTCATTGGCTAAAACCTACTTCATCGGATGCATGCATTGGAAAATACAGTAGCAAGATATATACACACAGAGAACATGACAGAAATGGGTGTTGCCATACCAACTCTAATTAGACTAATCAATTAAGGTGGGCTATTATCAGCAGGAAAAAAAAAACTTTTGTAGTGATAATCAGGATGGCCCATTTCAAATGGTTGACAAGAAGGTGTGAGTAACAGTAGGGGAAAAATTAGCATGGGAAAATAGTTTTACTTTGTGTAATGACCCATCCACTCCCTGTCTTTATTCAAGCATAATTTAATGGTGTCTAGTTTGCAAATTAATTCCAGTTCATTGTAGGATAGTATTTTCCCTCTCAGAGGGGAGGTAGACTCCTCAGCCTTGAGAACTCTTCATGTTCCCTTCACTTTCACTAATGTTCTCACTCATGTTCTCACATAACAGCTCCTATCCTTCTGGCCAAAGATGACTAGAAGGGACTCACTTTGAGTCCTTGTCATCGCTGCTCCTTAAATCAGTTTGAAGGGTGTCTGTTTTATGACAGGAGGCACTTAGGGATAATTTGTCACCTTGGCAGCATTCTGGGGACCTTCTGACCTAGGGAGCAAGAGACTGGGACTGGGACCTGGACCCAAGTCTCTTGTATTACAGAAGACAATAATCAACAGCTGGGAATCACAGGGTGAAGTCATTTCAATTATACAGATAATGAAAACCTCTCTCTGTCTCTGCTTGAGCCCTGAGAACTAATTTTTTCCACCTACTTTAAACCTCTCTCAATGATGCATATCAGAGCCACTGTCCTTCCAGTTTAAGATTTGTCTGGATTCCTTTCACAGCTCCCCAATGCAGCACTCCTTAACCAGCAGGGAGGGTTATTATTAAATGATGTAAAACAATCCATTTCTTGGGGGTTGAGTGAGCTGTCTTCACAGACACACTCACTCTCTGCTGATCTTATGAATGAGGGATAAGTACTAATAAAAACTGTCTCTAGCACCAAACTGCTAGCCTGGCCTTCATGCTGGTTTTTAAACTGAAAAATCAGCATGCACAGTATTTCCTTCAAGATGTGAATGAAACTTCCACATATAAAAACAGAATTTAAAACTGTCTAGAAGAGGAGTTGGCTCTGGGATTACCTGATTATGGATTGTCATTAATTTGTAACAAAATTTGAGGGCTAGGACAGCTTGTTAAAATAATGTGACAATGCTATGACTTCTATTCAGGAGTAAAATGCAGGGCAATGTTTTACAGCACTAGATTGATCAGAACGTGCAGGCAAATGAACAGCACATTATGGTGACTAGATGTCCCGATTTTGGGGTCTTTTTCTTATATAGGCTCCTATTACCCCCCTCTCCCCCTAGTCCAAATTTTTCACCTTTGCCGTCTGGTCACCCTACAGCAGATAAATGAGATGGATTTAAGCAGCAGGCTACAACTTTATTAATTTAACACTGGGAAGGGATGACATGTGGCCACCCCTCATTCTCACATAACACACTTCCAGTGTGGGGCTACAGGGCTCCCACCAAATAACTAATAGCTCAGGGTATACATGTCCAGCACTACCTTTAGGACTCAGTTTGCTTCTGCCTCCCTCTGTGTGAAGGGCAAATGGAGGTTAGTAAGGGCAGACCTCAATCTACAAAGACTTCAGGTCTCCCTTGTGCCTATAGGCACAAGGTCCACCAGTGACATTCCAGGTCTCATTTACCTCTGGGAGCTGGACCTTTATCCGCACTGGACACTGGCTGCAAGCTATGATGAGCTAAGTGCTATCTTCTTAATGTTAAATTTTCAAGTTCTAGTGCTTGACCCAGCTGTGCCTCCATGGGTACGTCTACACAGCCAGTGGCAGCCCATGGCAGAGAGCCTCCGGGCCCAGGTCGACAGCCTTGGGCTCATGCTACCACACTAAAAACAGCTGTACAGACAGCACTTTGAAGTTGCAGCTCAGGCTCTGAAGCCCATCCCCTCCCCTGGGCTTCAGAGCCTGAGCTGCAGTTCAAGTTGCAACATCTAGACAGCTACTATTAGTGCTGTAGGGTGAGCCTCACAAGCCTGAGTCTGTTGACTTGGACTCAGAGGCTCACTACTGCGGGCTGTGTAGACATATTCTAAAATGGTGAAGGTGAAAAAACCCACCAGACCCCTACCTGTTTGGTCCAATGGGAAAAATTCCTTCCTGTTACCAAAATGGGCTAAGGGGAGGGAGGGCCATGGGTTCTTGCACAGCCCCCTTCCCCCAATGTATTTACATTCTCCAACTAGCAGGAACAACAATATTATGAAAAGCCTTGAAGAATTTAAATAGATGGGTAGAGGAGCAAGAGCCACATGGTTAGACTTATCCCGCAGCCCCAGTCAATGAGAAGGCAATGGACCTGAGGAACCCTGCTTGCTGCCATGCATGCACTGTCGCATCCCCCATACCCAACCTTTTGGGCACCATGTTATGTCACCTGCAGTCCATTCAAGATCGATCACCAGTTGACTACATATGGCGGGGCATAGTAAAAGCATAGTGGATACCAGTGTGAAATGGTTTGAATTGTCAGACAGGAAACTGTTGCTTGGCTGTTTGTACCTGCTCTCAATCTATGGGCCCAGAGCTGCAGCACCACAGAGTCTGACTTGGGGTCCACACCCTGTTGACAAATGGCAGCATAGCAAACCCAAGAGTTCAAAAATCAGAAGATAAATCTCCTAGGTTTGAGTTTATTTCTAACCTGAAATATTCACAAAATCTAACCCCCAGAGCATATACCTCTGTGCCCCACATGTCCATTAAAGGCACCAATGCAAGTAGTTTCATGTCCTGAAAATAGCAAGAAATTTTACAGAAAAATTCCTCAAGTGGGGATGTTTGATGCTGCATTTTGTTTGCCAAGTGGGAAGCACAGCTTCAGACTTGAGTGTCTAAGCCAGGACCAATGGTCTGGCCACCCTCCAGATCTCTCTCAAATCTTAAATCTTGCTGTACCGACTTCCTATCATGCAATAGTGAGCAAAATCCCTACCTGTAAGCCCCTATTCATACAGGTATTTCCCTGAATTTCATGTTATTCATATAAGTAAAGGCTACTTGCAGGAGTAAGGGTTTCAGGATGAGGTCCTGAGTATGTGATTCACAGAGTTATTTCTCTTGCAGTGTTTCTTGATGCTGGTGAAATTGTACTCATTTGAGGTATTATCGCAAACAACGGCTGACTGCAGATTCACTATATCTCACACTTTGAACTGTGTTTTAATTTATTTTCTCTTGTTTTATGCAGGGGTAATCTGTGTTTAGAAGTGTTTTACTGCAAGGCTTGTCAACACAGAATGATACTGTACTTTCAGTTTACACCAGTTTCAGTTAAACCAAGTGGCTATAATTATAAGGGGATAATTATGAGATGGTCTGCAGAGTTGATATTCAATGCTGTTCAGATCAAGAAGTTGCTTGTTCTGCTCTACTTACATCAGAGTTACATTTGAAGAGACTGACGGGACAGTGCTTAAATTGGCACCCTCACAGTCAAGCTCTAGCCCTCGGCACAGACATTCTGCTGGCACAGAATCAACCACTGAAGAGAAGATAGCAGTCATGGCAGAAGGTAGGTGATGGGATGGGGAGAAAAGAGATGAGGAGAAAATGGTTTTAGTATAACATGTCAGAGCATATTAAACAGAGCTAGATAATGCTTTGTTTTAAGGTTCTCAAGTATGCCTTTAATTTAGATCTAGTAACACAGTGACTAATATAAATACAGATAATTAAAAGATTGGTATTGACTCCTGAGTCCAATACAATAGCAGAACATTTAGAACACAACTTTGAGCTTGATATTGTGATTGTGGCCTGATATGGTGGGGAGGATGTTTTATCTGTTTTGGGTCCTGTTTCTGTGAAATCCAAGACCATGATTTGCTAAACTCCTCACTGTCTTATTAAGTCTATATTATATTATCTGGGCTAAACCATACAGAGTTCTGGGCAGGTGTGCAAGGGGCTAAGAATGGGTCCAAGAACATTTTTCCCCTTTACTACTCTCCCTGAGCCTTGCCGGGGATAATCTCAGTTTCTGTGCTTTGACCTAGCACCTCCCTCAGTGCTAGCTAAGGCTAGGACAGAGAGAAGGCAGTCTATGGCCCCAGATCTGCTGGCCAATGAAGAGCATGCTGCAGGCTTTTAAGAGCATGGGGGAGATTTTCAAAGGCACAAATTGTTAGTAGGTGCCCAACTCTCACTGAAATGTAATTGCCACTTAGAAAATCTCCCCTGATAGCAGCAAGCACACTCCCCCCTCACTCGCAGAGATAGTGCCTGACTCAAGCACAATGCCAGGAGCGTTTGTTGGTGTGGTGTTGCCCTCTGCCCCCCAGTCCAAAGTGCTGTGAAGCATTAGAGGTATTTACTTTTTTTCTGATGTCTGTATAATTTGACATAAAACAATATTAGTAAAAACATGTCTTTTAATAACACATTCAACAGAGGAACCCAAGAAGAAGAAAATAAAGTGGAGTCTCAAAAATTGTAGCCAAAGATTAACTCAGGAGCAGGTTGAAAAACAACAATTGTCTTCTGGACTGACTTCATTTGTTTCCACAAGCTGTGTGCAGTGCTGAGATGGTGGTATGGAGTTTAGAAATAGTTCTAAATTGCTAGTTAGTTAGATAATTTGTAGCTGCAAGTAACAGACCTTGATATCTGCCTGATATGCAAATGCAAACAGGTTTTGTGACCAAAAACAGGTTGTGGTACATGAAGGACCAAAATGTCAGTGGTTGTACTAGTAGGTGTGGGCCGATGTGCAAAAAAAAGTGCATCATTGCATGCCCACATTAAAGCATGAACTACATGTAACTACATGCATGAACAAGCATTTAAATGTTTAAATATCCACTTGTGTACATACATTTAGCAATTGTGTACATAAATACAGACAGGATTGTGCACACATTGTACATGGAGCATGTGTATTTTAAAAATATTGACTCACAAAATTCTATCATTTGCTCTAAAAATGATTGTACACAATCACAAGATGGGTTAGCTTGCTCATGGTGTTGGTTTAATGGCACAATATGGTAGCATGTAATGGAAAGCACGGGATGTATAAAGATGAACAAAGACATACATTTTGAGAAGATTTAGCAAATGTACAGACTAGAAGCAGATTTTTTTCTATATTTTAAATTCCACATAAATGGCTACATATTGAAAAATGGAGGCTTAAAAGTCATGCCCAAAAATGCAAGCACATGATTTGTGCTGCAAAATTGTGATTTCAAGGACCAGTCTGACAATTGCACATGCCATTGTCTGATTTATATGTAACTGTGCTCTCACAGAGAGATTTCCTTTTCAGTGTTGACCCCAAACAATGAGATTAATATAGTCCCTCACAAGAATGGCCAAACCTTTCCATTTTTTCCAGTTCAGACAAAGGGCTTGTCTACACTTGAAACAGCTACAGTGGCACAGCTTCCACCCTGCAGCTGCACCACTGTAGTGTTTCAGTGTGGACACTTCCTCGTCTGATGGGAGGTGTTCTCCCATCAGCGTAGGTGAGTGGTGGGCAACCTGCGGCCCCTCAGGGTAATCCACTGGCAAGCCGCCAGACAGTTTGTTTACATATGCATGGCCGTCCACTGCTCCCAGTGGCCACGGTTCACTGTTCCCAGTCAATGGGAGCTGCGGGCTGCAGGTTGCCCACCAATGGTGTAGGTAATCAACCTCCCTGAGAGGCAGTAGGTAGGTCAATGGAAGAATTCTTCTGTCAACCAGAGCTGTCTACACTGGGGGTTAAGTCAGCATAACTACGTCACTCAGAGGTGTCGGTTTTTCACACCCCTGAATGATGTAGCTGGGTCGACCTAACTTTTGAGCGTAGCCCTGGCCTAACTTAGCGTTGAATTATTTGTGAACAAGAACTGTGAGCTTTTACTTGCAAATGAGTAGACCAAGTCTGAATGAAATGCGCATTCAGGAGTCTTAATTTAGCTTTACTCAATCTTTCTACAGCATATTTCACATCTGGCTCTTCAATTAAGTCAGTTTGCACAAAACCACGTTTTGATTAAATGAAGCAAAAACTTACAAGCAATACCAAGATGCTTTCCTCTTTTAGTACCTGTAGTTTGTACCGTCATCTATTCTTTGCACAGTTACAACCCTGATAATTTCTCTTTGTTTTGTTATATAGTTCTATAACTGTTAGCATTTCCAAAGGATAAGATATTAGGAGTAGTGATTACTGCAGTGAGGGAAGGCGATCAAGCCTCTTGGCACAGGAATTGAATTGTACAGTTCAGAGCCACTCAATAATAGATCTTTTATTTTTCAACAGTTTCCAGTGTGGAAAAAGTTAATCAAACTTTTTTTGACAGAGTACTTGTGAAAAAAAAAACATATCTACTACTCTTCGTTCCCCATGATGTGAAGCTACCTGCTATACCTTCTTCTGTGGCTGTGATGCAAAACTCAATTACTGTGTCTTCTCTTAATCCTAGCGCTGCACAGAGCAGATAGTGGGGAATGAACCCTATCTCGGGGTGGGCAAACTTTCTGGCCTGAGGGCCGCATCGGGTTTCATAAATTGTAGGGAGGGCCAGTTAGAGGAGGGGGTCATGGCCCAGCCCCTTCATCCTATCTGCCCCCTGGGACTCCTACCCTATCTACCCCCCCTGTTTCCTGTCAGCCCCTCTGGGACCCCTGGCCTATCCACCCGCCCCCCCCCCCCGCTCCCTGTCTCCTGACTGCCCTCGGACACCGGCCACCCCATCCAACCCCTCCTGTCATTCCTGATGTCCTCCCCGGGACCCTTGCCCCATCCAACCATCCCTTCTTCCTGTCCCTTGACTGCCCCCTGCCTCCATTCAACCCTCTGTTTCCCCCCGAGCACCATCCCACCCCTATACCTGGACCACCACCCTGAAGTCCCCTGCCCTCTATCCAACCCCCACTGCTCCCTGCCCCCTTACTGTGCTGCCTGGGGCACCGGTGGCTGGCCACGCTACAGCTGCGCTGCTGCTGCCACCACACAGCACAGAGCACTGAGTCAGGCTGGGCTCTGCAGCTGTGCTGCCCCAGGAGCTCACACCCGCACAGCCCAGGGCATTGCAGCTGGTGGCAGAATGAGTGAGTTGAGGCTGCGGGTGAGGGGGAACAGTGGGGAGGGGCAGAGGGTTAACCTCCCAGGCCAGGAAGGTCCCGTGGGCTGGATGTGGCCTGCGGGCTGTAGTTTGCCCACCCCGGCCTATCTAATACAGCATGACACCACTGGCAAGAATGATGGGCAATATACTACCTCAGTTTAATGAATGTAACTCCCACTGAAGTCACTAAGGATTTAGTGCAGAATGTGGTATGATAATACAGTAGCAGACCTCTCACAATTGGCTGATTTCATCTGTTACTGAAATTATCACAAGAAAAATGATAGGTACAACCCAAAAGACCTAATCTAAAAACTCCCAAATTTGAATTTGTTCAAAATCTGGATCTGATTTTTCCACTGTAGTTCCATATTTACTCAGGGCCAGTGCTTCCATTTAGGCAGCCTAGGCAATCGCCTAGGGCGCCAGGATTATTGGTGCGCGGCATTTTGCCAGAGTGGGCAGCAAGCAGCTCCGGTGGAGCTGCCGCAGTCGTGTCTGCGGACGGTCGGCTGCTCCCGAGGCTCCAGTGGACCTCCTGCAGGCACCACTGCGGCAGCTCCACCTGAGCTGCGGGACCAGGGTGCGGGGCGGCAAAATTGCCATGCGCCTAAGGTGCTAAAACCCCTAGCGCCGGTCCTGTATTTATTGATAATACTTCATAGCAAATTGCCAATCAAAATTATATTAGGAACCTGTATCTGTCTCTTCTTGCTCTCTGCACTGTCTGAATGGCTAACAAATTTTAAAAGAAGCATGTAGGATCTGGGTTTCTCCCTCTCCCAGGAGGAGGGGATTTTTTTAAATTGTAGGAAAGTTAAGCTGAGATTTTTTTTTTTTTTTTTACATTTTGTTCTGAAAGATGTGGGGTTCAAGTCATTCCACTTTGTGCATCTCTCTAAGAATATATATTTCCTTCATAATTTGTGTATCTGTGATGTTTCTAATAGAGGAATTAATCTTTTTCAGAGAGCAACTTCACTGTAGCCTGAAAGTACTATTAATGGATTTAAAATTTGTATAAATGAATCGAAACTATACGAGATATTCAATCTATTTCACTATAAATGGAATGATATTGCATCTGAATATGTTGTAAGAAGATTTCCCAGAAGGAAATATGTTGCACTCACTGTAATAATCACATGAATAACTCCTGTTAGTACTTACAGCACTCCGATGTCTTTACCTCAAAAGCATGTGAGGAAGTCATTTCATTGTATTTTGCAAAATACTTATCAAATTGTTGAGACCATCCATTGTTGTCTCCTAATAAGAAATCAGAGAAGGCATGTTATATCAAAACAAAACAAACAAAACCCCTTCAAAACATTTCCCATAGGTACGATAGAGAACAAGAGCTTCATTAAATTTGGTTGCACAATCCTTTTCGTGCGCACACACATACACACTTTCTAGTTTGGTGTCTCTGTTGTGACAAAGGAAAAAAAAAGGCTTAAAATTCCAATTTTCCCTAAGTAATGCTAATCATAAAACAAAGTCCTAAAATTGAGAGGTAAAAAGAGACCTATGAGGTCATCTGTTCTTCTTTCTGTCAGCGCAGGCTTATCCCCCCACAGTATATTCTCAAGTGCCTTGTCTAGTTTAGTTTCAATAACTCATATGATGGGACTTCCACAATTTTTCTTTGAAGATTGTTGCACACTGTAATAGACTGCGTTGCGAGGAAATGTTTCCTGATAGCGCCAGCCTTAATTTCTCTTTGCTCAGTGTCAAGGTTATATGTGTAGTACTTTTGGGGACAAGTTATGTGACATATTCACACCAACAAGCATAACCTAAGTTCACCATACAATTTAAAGCAGCATTCAACACCACAGTCTGACACTAGTTATTGTGCATACTCTGCAGCAGCAGGTCAAGGACATAAAAGTGAAGTTAAAGAGTAGCTCTTTTAATGTCTTCCCACAACTAGGGACATCCAAATATGGTGATGCCGTGCAACGAGGAGAGCACTGTTTCTTTGGAAGACTTTCACATATAGTTGTAAATAAATGTTTTCTGGTCAAGTCAAAACCTAATAAAGAAGACAGAGGCACACTGCTAATAAACAGGAAATGGAGTTGACTTCCCTGTTAAAGTTGCATGTGTCAAAGTTTCCATTTTAAGATGGATTTTGAGTTTTCTTTAACTTTGTCAAAAAACTCCCTTTAGCCTAAAATTTTTCATTTGTATCTATCTGGACCAATATCACAAACGATGCCACTAATTATCAAGATAGCAACCACCAACTAGTGATGCAGAAATATCAATGGTAATTTAAGGTGTTACTTGTAAATGCAACTATGTCTTCACTGTCAGAAACACTTCTTGTGTTATGAGCTTTACAATGATTATGCTTAGCCAAATAATTGCAGTTTTATTCTAAGAGTCATGAATCTCCAGGAATGGACATTCTGCCTCCTGAATTTTATAATTTAGTGTATACTTGATATCATTTATTGTGGAAGTATTTAATAAAGCTTTATAATCAAGGACCACATTTATTAGTCTGGTAATACTGAAAAAGAGAAAAGAACCCAGAGGTAAAATTTACTTACCTAGACGTAATTTTTCCTTCTCTAAACTGGGCATCTGAGTTATTCCTCCTCATCTTCCAACCATGGAAGTTCCTTATATTTAACTCCCCTCCCCCATCTTTCTAGCTTCACAATGCAGTGCCAACAGGTGGAGTTGTTCAGAAAACTGATTACTGGCTGAAAACCATGAATTCCATTTAATGATTTTTTTGATGTTTTGACAGGGTTTCAGTCTAACATAGAATGACATTTTTAATTAAAAGGAGGGAGTCTGACCTCAAGATAGCCAATAGCTCACTTAGGGCACTCACTTAGAATGTGGGGGACTCAGGTTCAAGTCCCTTCTCTACTTGATTCAGAGAGTGGAGTGCCCTAGCCATTGCAATATAGAGTTAGTCTCTTTCTGGCCTGATGAATGTTTACTTATTTATACAAAGTGAACAGCTGCAAGTGGAAAGATTGAGAGGGAGACTAACAGTAGAGCCCAGAACTTAGGGCACTAAGTTCAAGGCCCTGTTCCAAATCCAGGAGAGAAAGGATTCACATGAGTGTCCTAATAACTGAGATATTCTACTGTGGATTTTTTCATTTGCTCATTTTGACCAGAAATTCCATCCTGGATATGAGAAATCTTCTGAACAAAAAAGTCTCGTGGAAACCAATATATTTCTGCGAAAAGTTTTTTAATCCATATTTTCTGATGAAAGAATATTTAGTCATAAAATTCCCAGGCAGCTCTGCTGATTACCTCTATAGTACCCCAACAAACTGCCCAAGCTGAAAAAACAAACTATAAATTCTGATTAATTAATATTTGTAAAGATTAGCCATCTCCAGCCAGGCTACCATTATGTTATATCCACTTATTCATTTATTATACTGTAGTGAGGCGGACTGCCCCACTCCCTGGGAGCATGGGCTGTGGCAGGCCAGGGAGCCTGCACAACCCGAGAGCCAATCAGAAAAGGGCTTATGGGGAGCCAATCAGGGCCCAGATTGGAGGGAGCCAATCAGGGGCAGGCTCACCCATCTATAAAGGCTGCCCAGAGCAAGAGTGGTCAGTCTGTTCCAGGTCTTTGACAGGGGAAGGTCAGTCTCCAAGGGAGAGAGTGGCACCATGGGCAGGGCAGGGCAGGGCAGGGCAGGACAGGGCAGGCTCAGGGAGGCTAGAAGGTTCTATCCTGTAGCTGCCAGGCTCTGAAGGGAAGGGCCTAGTGGGTGCAAGGGGCTGTAGGGGAGGTGGCCCAGAGGAACAGACAGAGGAGGGGAAAGAAAGAGGACAGTGAGGCTGATGCCAGAGGGTCCCTGGGCTGGGATCCAGAGTAGAGGGTGGGCCTGGGTCCCCCCCCTTCCTCCTTGCAGTACACCCAGCAATTGGCTGTAGGGAGTGGCCATTATAGACTATGCCCAATCCCTGAAAAGAGGGATTAGACTTTAGGGTATGTGGTTGCATATGGTGGCTGGAATGTCAGACTGCTGATCATCAATCCCTGAAAGGGGATCCTGATGGACTAAGGGACACTGTTGGAGGGCAATGGCCTCAAAGAGGATGCTGCTGAGCAGGGAGCAATGTGGATTCAGTGACAGGAGCAGAGGGAGAACAATGGATGGAACACCACCAGGAGGGGGCTCTCCACTGGAATTGAGCTAATTCCTGAAATCACCAGAAGGAGGTGCCATGGGTGGTGAGTCCCAACCCATTTACATATACAAAAAATGGAAAAAAAGACTTAAGGCAAAGAGACCCCAACATTGCTGCTGTTGGAGTCAGCCCTGGCTGCCATGTTTCACCTGGGTCTGGAGACCAAGTAGCCAGGGAATACTTACTTGGAGATTTTGCAAAGCCAGCTCCTGCTGCTGAACTTCTACCCCAAATAGGATAATGCTAGCCTGCCACATTGCTGTAAAGCAGGCAAAGCAGTGTTCTATTGTGCACTTGCTCCACAATCAGGAGCTCTTTTGATCTTAACTGGGCTTGCTACATGACCACGTTTTCTCTTCAAATCCCATTTTCCTGCAGACAACTGTTCTCAAAAATCCTCTGTATACCAGGGAGACACCAAGAAGAGGGAGAATAATAATAAATATTATTAATAAAAACAATGGGAAGGGCTCTTGCCTTGAGTCAGAGAAAGAAAAGGCCTAGAGGAATCTCCTGCCACTTCAAGCAGAAGTGAAATACTGGCAAGTTAGAAAGGCACTCAGGTCTCTGAACAGCTTCACTGACTGGGACTGCACTGTTGAGCTAGGAAGAGTGTTTAAAAAAATGAAAATGCTTCTATGCTTGGAAAATGAGGAATAACCCAGTTATAACAGATCACAGCACACCAGGGAGAAAATGTCAGGCACTATTGCATTTTAGGATGTGGATTATAAGTGGATTGAAGTGTTGGCTAGCTGCATGACTCTTATAAATATTAATAAGCTTATAGGTATGGGTCAGACTGGCTTCCTGCATGGTTGGTAGAGGTTAGTGATCATTATGCGTTTCCTGGGCCACCAGGGGTGCTCCATGATATTTCTCTCAGTGCAGGGACAGGCTTTTGGGAGTAGGTGCTACGTGGGGATTTCTGTTGTGGTTCAGAGGACTGTGGATGGGGGGGGATGCATTTTTTCAGATCAGGATATAATAATCATAAAGGTGGTAATGGCTAGTGGCCTTTTACCTGAATGATTTATGTTGTGCTAGGTGATCAAACAGGACTATCTGTTGAACCTTTTTTTGTAATAACCCCTAAGCACTTGGTTGCCAAACTGAGCATTGACTGGATAAGAAGCAGAAAAACATAATTGGCAAGATTTTCCAAAGGGTTCCACACCCAATCCGGCCACTTCTGCAAGTGACTGAAGAGGAGCAGAGCTCTTCTGAAAATCTGTCTCTAGAGATCATAATACCTGTCCCCTAGTTAAGGCTGTAGTGAGGCTTCCCTTATTACTACTATTTTTGAGCCAATTCCTCTAAATGGAAAGACTCCATTGACTTTTATTTGCAAGATCAGGGTCTTAAATGAGGGTGGTTGAGCCTACTATATAGGACTGGAATCTGCTGCTATTAGTGGACTGTATCCCAGAGAAGGGATAATTGAGATGGGAGATGAAAAGGATCTTCCTGTAGCTTCTTCTCACAAGGGTTTTCTACTTCCAGGGATTCATGTGACTCAGCCCTCTGGACAGGTCACTCCTCCAGTTAAATCCTTTTCTGGGGTAATAAGTCTAAACAAACAAAAGGTTCTTCCACACACCCCCTTGAGCTACTCTTCATCCCACCCTCTAGGCTCAGTTCTCAGCCACTTCTGTGTTTCCCTTAAGTCTCTCTGCCTTGGGATAGTGACTCCAATACAGCTTCCCTGCAGCCTCTCACGCACACTCAACCTCCCTCAGCTACCTTTTAGTCTTCTCTGCTCTGGGACAGAACTCTAACTTCCAGGCTGCTTTGCTCAACTGCACCACTTCTTCCAGACACTACTCTAGGGCATTTCCCAAGAGTCAAACTTGCTTCTTACATTTCCTCTATACACTGTTCTCTGCCCTTTTATGAGGCCCAGTGTTCTTTTTTGCCCCCAGGCCACCACCTGACCCCAATTAGTCCTGTCCCTTAAGCAGGCAGGCAGCTAATTATGGCACAGATGAGGCTAATGGAAGAGGACTGGCCCCAGGCCTCCTGGCACTTAAAGTGACAGGCCATCCTGTTAGCACAGTTATACTAAGTAAACACTTTTCATTCAGGCTGCAGTCTCAGAATATTTTTTGGCTTCCTAAATATTGCAGTATCAGTATAGAAACACTTGGTAAATTAATGACTTAGTTGGATACTTTGAAATATTGTTGAAAAATATTTGTTCTAGTGTTAAAATATACAAAACAACCCTAACTCCCTGCCCTCCTCTAAGCCAGCAAAAACATGGGGCCAGATTCCCAACTACATCGAGGAAGCTGTGTGCCTCTCTACTTCTCGAGGCTAAACAGGGAGACATGCTTTTATCCCATTTGACAGTTTTTGAGAATTTGCCAGATGGCAAGCAGCCAACTGCGGAGTGCATGTATGGAATGTTTAGACAGTCAAGAGGCAGCCATGCATGAGTGTAGTGTAATAAAAGAGGAGGGATCCAGTCACAGATAAAAAGGAAGTCAGATGGGTTCCCATACATATTACTTTGCATTGGTACAACCCTGATTTCCTAAGCTTTTTGGTGTCAACTGATTGAAAATACTGGGCTTTTCTGGTCCTGGTTTCCACTAGCAGTGAAGAGGCATGGAAACATTTAGAAACAAACGAATAGGAAAAAAGTTAGCCAAACTTTTCTGAACTTCAAACAATCGATCAGATTTAATTTGGTTCAAGTTTTGGGACAAAATGTGGGACAGCTTTTATTAAGCCAAACTGTTTTGCTCAATCTTAAATACACACCCTGTGTAAATAACTATATTTAATAGAAGTCACGTACAGCCAGTCAGAGATATAAATAACATGGGGTCATTTAAAGTTTATGTTGTGGGAGTCTGATCTTTTTACACACCATTAAGAAGAGATTACAGATGTATCATTTTGGGGAGTCCAGTTCAGATGGCATGATTTTCCTGAGTCAATTCTAAAATAGGTTCTATTGGCTGTACTTCTGGCAAAGCAAGATTTTGAGACAATGGGGCACCAAAACATCTCTTATGATGTGGAATAAGTGAAACAAATAATTGACAATGTCTTCCCCAAGAACACTGCAAATATCTATGGTCCACTAGATGGATTTACATTATGTTGATTACTATTTATGTATTAGCGTCATAGAAGGTGCATATGGACAGTAATCCTGACAAACTACAGATTTGAAGAAATTCATATGACAAATCCAAGAAAATATCTCCCAAATCCAAGAAAATATCAACTAAAGATACACAATGAATTGTTCAGAATGGTGCTTACAACATGAATTCTGTATACAAGAATTCCTGCTCTTTGAACTATGGCCTGATAGGTATATGTGCACAGACACTAGACTGACTTTAAGGTGTCAGGTACCGTTCCAGGGCATACTGGCTTACTTTCACCTCTGGCATTGTCCCTCATTCACAGGACTGTAAAGTCCAGGAGCAATGCAAGTAATCATAGAAGAATCACTTTGCATGGCTTTCTCTCTCTTCCCTCTGCTTCCTCAAGGGAGGAACCTGACTGCTTCTGTTTGTTTCAGTGGCCTAGAAACAAATGGCGATGACACCATCATTTCAAGAGAAGAGAGTACACATTGCAAACAATCACTGCCCAGCTGCCAAAAAAACAATGTTGCTGAATTACAAGGAAAATTGGCCAGCAACCATATTTCTGAACACTGAGAAGATTGCTGTCCTCAGTACAGTTCAGGGCAACCAATTAAATATAATGACCTGTTTATGAAGAAAGGATCATTTACATAGTTAAGAGAACTGTAGAAAGAACACAGCTTATATAGCCCAATAAGTGAAGCACTGGCCAGATGAGTAACAGTAGCCATTATTTTCTTAATTCAATGTTCCATTCATAATGGAAAAGTCCAGTTTACCCAACTACCAGTTGGTTTGTACCTAAAGGTCAGGCACAGGATAGATTCTTGCATAAAAACAAAATGTTTTTAGAAAAATGCTTATTATAATAATGTGTATTTATTAAAATATCATCCCGAGGGGTTCTCAAGTGATTTACCTATATATTATATACACACACCCCCCTATATATACAGAAGTCACTTCAGCAACCATTTCTGAGCTGGAACACAACTGTGTAACAGTGCAAAGCAACATTCTACAACAGCTTTAGACCTTAAGTGAAGAATAATACTCAAATTAAAGTTCAAGGAGAATGCAGGTAGGAGTTTATAAGAACTTGTAAATTGAGGTAAGACTAGATTCTGGGTGTAACATTCCCACTCTTGTGAAAAGTGGCATGAAAGCTTTCCTCAAGACAAGTGATCAGGGCCTTGGTTTTATATCTCACCTGGAAAAGAGCACCTCCAGGAGCACAGTGCTCCCTATCACTGAGTTGGGTACTTATTCAGTACTGTCTTAGAAGAATGTCTCATAGTGAATAACAAACAGTACTTCTTAAAGCCTCTAGACTTTCCCCACAAAGTCTCCCAATTCACATAAGGCATGATCCCATGCTCATTCAGTCAACAGTAGTCTTTCCATTGACTTCAATGGGATTCGGTACAGGCCCATAGGCAACAATATTTTGTGAGAAATGAGATGATAACAACCCAGGGTGGCATGGTAGCAGATTTTGTATTGGTCTAAGCATTCACATTTTGATTTAAAATGGTAGAGCATTAATCAAATGTGTACTAACAGTCATGACCTTTCTAGTTTTTTAACCATAAACATATATCTTCAGGTATTACAAAGCCAGGATGAAAGTTACAAAGCATGCAACATTCATAAAACAGAAAAGGCAGAGAAATATGCATATAATTTGCATCCATGTAATTTTAGAGCCTGTAACTACACTAAAGGGTGCTGATAAAGAGCACTATATAGAAGGAACAAACCAATGGGTTTTGAAAGAGAACTGTGCAAAATGCCACAACATTTGCACTGAAATTCACAAGTATCTTCTTAGGGTCTCAGCTTCAGTATTGCTGACTTCAATAGGAAGCAGGAATGTTAAATATCTCTCTAGATCATGCCTTCAGTAATGAAAATAGTATATACTGAAAAAAGATAGAATTTAAACTATTTTAATGTAGAGATGGGTCAAGGATGTTTTGTTTTGATTCAGACAAGGGTATGTTTTGAAATTCAGGTTCAAAGCTGAACCAGGCTAAGATTCATGTTCGTATTAAAAAATGTTGAAATTTTGTGATCTGTTTCTACAAGGTTAATGTCTTATGATAGAGGAAAATCTCATGACACCAGCCATTCTGATTAAATTTCTCCCATATTTAGCTGCATATGAACTGAATATGAAGCCAGAGCCTTTCCAGTTTTGGACCTAACCTAGATTCAAAACAATTGAGGTAACTTCACATCCAGGGCTGTGAATCAAAGTACCATTGAAATTTGGGGGAAGGAGGTATTTGTATTTCAGGCTTGTTACTATTTTAAAGCCACAGCGAACAAACCATTCAGATTATCCAGGAAAACTACTGATATATTATGGTTAAATGTGGATGACAGATATCAAGAGATCACAGAGAAAAAATTTAGAGAAATTCAAATCACAGAGCAACATAAAACTTTACCATGCTAAGAGCTGTTCCAGAACTATAGCTCTTGCTATACCAGGTAACTTCATTTTCCAAATTACAATCAACAAGAATGGAAGGTTAGACATGGGATGGTAACTTGCTGAATCTGCTGTTTGCAATGGGGTTATTTTTTAAATAAATCAAGAAAGATGAGAGCTATTATAATGGCATTTAGAAAGTCTACACTTAATCGAGTAAGAATGACAATGAGAGTAATCACAAGAATCGACAAATCAAAGTATTCAGAAGTGTTTTTGTAAATTTAGGAAAACGATTGAGACAGTGTTGGGTTGGTGAGAGCATTGTTGTCAAGAAGAATTTGGATTCCTGGGGTAGGTTAAATTATCATTAGAAAAAAGACACAACACAGATCCAAGAGACAATGTGTAAATAGTTCTTATTCCTCTTGAACAAAGAAGGTACGACAATAAAGCAGAAAATTCCACACAGCTCTATATTTGTGATCTCTGGCCAAAACTGTTTCTCAAACTCTTTGCAAATTATTTTGGTTCTGTGTTAATTCCATCTCCAACATAAATCAAAGTTCTTTATTGGGATATAGTTATACACACACTGTAACTCCTCACCTAATGTCTGCCTGCTTAATGTTGTTTCAAAGTTACATTGCTTCTCAGTTAGGGAACATGCGCGTTTAAAGTTGTGCAATGCCTCTTTACAGCGTCGTTTGGCTGCCTGCTCTGTCCACTGCTTGTAAGAGTCTGTGGAAGAGCAGTGACTTTACAAGGGAGCATTGCACAAGTTCCTCTTCTCTGCCTCCTCTCCCTCCCTCCTAGCACTTCCCCCACCACCAAACTGTGTTCAGCAGGACTTAGGACTTTCTGGGAGGGGGAGGAGCAGGGAAGCACTGCATCTCCACTCCTCCCCCTCACTCCCAGAAAGTCCTAAGCGCAAAGTGCTGGGAGGAGGGAGAGGCAGGAGTGGAGAAGTGCCGCATCTCCCTCCTCCCCCTCCCTCCCAGAAAGTCCTAAGCGCTGCCAAACAGCTGTTAGGCGGTGTGTAGGACTTTCGGGGGTGGGGGGGGCTGGGCGAAGGAGTGGGGATGCAGCATGCTCCGGAGAGGAGGTGGAGTGGGGGTGGGAAGAGATGGGCCTGGAGTGGAGCGGGGAGAGGACGAGGCGGGCCTGGAACATTCCTGGCAAAGTCAGTGCCTGTTGTTCTCCGGGAAAGCAGCCACTGTTGCTGTGAAGGTGCTTCCGCGTGTCCTTGCCTGCAGCGGGCTGTGCCTGTGTAGGATAAACCAGGGGCACTTCCCAACCACAGTACAGTACAGTACATAATTTTGTCTGCCCCCCCCAATTTCTTTGGAACCTAACTCCCCCCCCTCCGCATACACATTAAATCTTATGGGAAAATTGGATTCATTTAATATTTCACTTAAAGTTGCATTTTTCAGGAACATAACTACAACGTTAAGTGAGGAGTTACTGTATATAAAGAGTTACTTAAGTAAGTTATATAATGTTGTTAAAGTATAAAGGGAACAAAAGTCTTCATGTCTCTATCAGAGGTAAATACAATACAATAAGCATCTCCCCACAACTGGGCTTTACATGTGCTCAATGTTTAATCCCCTTGTCCATTTTTGGTTCTTTGGAAGGTTGCTCCACAGCATGATGGCTGCCTCTTCTCTTTTCTTCTCAGGTTAAATGTCAAGAAGCATGGAGGCCGTTCATCTAACAAAGGGATCCATTTCCAACTCCAAAGAAAGCATACTTGGATGAGTGGTCCCATGTTGTAATAGACCAGATTTAAAATCATGACATTTTTATGCACAGAAAAGCTGTCCCTGGCCCAGGATCAAATTTCGTTCATCCCAGGACTCAGGCGAGCAATTGGGGAGCAATTGCACATTTTGTGGAAGGCAGAGAAAACATTTATCTAGCAGGCTGTTATTAAGAAAATGGTGGCTGTTTGAAGCAACTCAGGGGTGTGGGATTTTAGAACAAGGTTTATGAGCCTGATTAGTGGGAAGAAGGCAGATGAGGTGGTCAAAGATTCATCAGATATTTTATTTATGACACAACCTTCCAATTTCTTATAAGGTTCTGCCACGTATTACACAGCTATCACCTAAACACACATACGCTCCCATTAGCCGACAAAACACACATTGATTCTATAAGAAACTAAGGCCTGGTCTACACTATGCGTTTAAACCGATTTTAGTAGAGTTAAACCGATTTAACCCTGCACCCCTTCCACACAATGAGGCCCTTTATATCGATATAAAGGGCTCTTAAAACCAGTTTCTGTACTCCTCCCTGACAAGAGGAGTAGCGCTGAAATCGGTATTGCCATGTCGGATTAGGGTTAGTGTGGCCGCAAATCGATGTTATTGGCCTCCGGACGGTGCACCACTGTGCCCGCTCTGGAAAGCAATCTGAACTCGGATGCACTGGCCAGGTGGACAGGAAAAGCCCCGCAAACTTTTGAATTGCATTGCCTGTTTGCCCAGCATGGAGCTCTGATCAGCACGGTTGGCGATGCAGTCCCAAATCCAAAAAGAGCTCTAGCATGGACTGTATGGGAGATACTGGATCTGATCACTGTATGGGGAGACAAATCTGTTCCATCAGAGCTCCGTTACAGAAGACGAAATGCCAAAGCATTTGAAAAAAATCTCCAGGCTATGATACAGAGTCCACAGCACAGTGCTGTGTGACAAGCGTCACGGAAAGCCAAAGAATCAAATGGATGCTCATGGAGGAAGGGAACGGGGACTGCGGAGTCCAGCTATTCCACAGTCCCCGCAGTCTCCAAAAAGTATTTGCATTCTTGGCTGAGCTCCCAATGCCTGTAGGGTCAAACACATTGTTCAGGGTGGTTCAGGGTATATCTCGTCAATTTATCTCCCTCCCCCCCGTGAAAGAAAAGGGAAAAAATCGTTTCTTGACTTTTTTCAATGTCACCCTATGTCTACTGCATGCTGCTGGTAGACGCGGTGCTGCGGCACTGAACAGCAGCATCTTCTCCCCTCCCTTCCCCGGTGGCAGATGATACAGTGCAGAAGGACTGGTAGCCGTCCTTGTCATCATCCCATGAGTGCTCCTGGCTGGCCTCAGGTGAGGTCGGTTGGGGGCACCTGGGTAAAAATAGGAATGACTCCCGGTTATTCCTGGCAGATGGTACAGAATGGCTGGTAACCATCCTCATCATAGTAACTGGGGGCTGAGCTCCATCAGCCCCCCCTTTCATGTTTAACGAAAAGATTCTGTACTGCCTGGACTATCATAGCAGCGGGATGCTGGGCTTCTCTCCCCCTCACCGTTTAATGTCCTGTCTGGACTATCATAGCAGCTGGAGGCTGCCTCCCCCTCATTTTATCTCACTAAAAAGTCAGTGTTTCTTACTCCTGCATTCTTTATTACTTCATCACACAAATGGGGGGATACTGCAACTGTAGCCCAGGAGGGTTGGGGGAGGAAGGATGGAATGGGTGGGGTTGTTGCAGGGGCACCCCCTAGAATGGCATGCAGCTCATCATTTCTGCGGGATCTGACATGGAGCAGCTGTGCTGTCTGGTACACTGGTTCTCTAATACACTTGCCCCATATTCTAGGCAGGACTGACTCTATTTTTAGATACAACATAAAGGAGGGAATGACCTGGGGAGTCGTTCTCATTTTTGTCTTTGCACCCTCAGCCGACCTCAGCTAAGATCAGTTAGGAGCACCCATGACAGCAGCAGATGGTACAGAACGACTGATAACCGTCATCTCATCACCAATTTACAATGGCATGGCAGACGGTACAGAACGACTGATAACCTGTCTCTGCTATCTTGCAAAGGCAAATGAATGCTGCTGAGTAGCACTGCAGTACTGCCTCTGTCAGCGGCATCCAGTACACATACGGTGACAGTGACAAAAGGCAAAACGGGCTCCATGGTTGCCATGCTATGGCATCTGCCAGGGCAATCCAGGGAAAAAGGGTGCAAAATGATTGTCTGCCGTTGCTTTCACAGAGGAAGGAATGAGTGACAACATTTACCCAGAATCACCTGTGACACTGTTTTTGCACCATCATGCATTGGGATCTCAGCCCAAAATTCCAATGGGCTGGGGAGACTGCGGGAACTATGGGATAGCTAGGGGATAGCTACCCACAGTGCAACGCTCTAGAAATCGACGCTAGCCTCGGTACATGGACGCACACCACCGAATTATTATGCTTTGTGTGGCTGCGTGCACTCGACTTTATACAATCTGTTTTACAAAACCGGTTTATGTAAAATCAGAATAATCCTGTAGTGTAGACGTACCCTAAGTGACAAATACTAAAGAAAGTAGAATCAGAAGCACTGTTGTTCTTGTCTAGCATTAGTAATTCTAATTTCATGAGATTCATCCTTAAGTAGACTGACTGCACCAATGGTGTTTGGATATCTTCCTTGAAATGCACTTGAATAGTTAGATATCTATCCTACATTCTACAGTTCTCTCCTATATCTTGATTAGGGTATTAATAATTGTGGTATGGTACAGAAGTTGCTCTTTTGTACTGATTTAGTGTGTATAAAATACTTTAAATCTTTTTTGTTTTAAGTATAACATTGAAGACAAAACTGGTATAATATGTGCCAGGAAGAGAGCTGACAGTATTTGTTGTCATGTTGTCACTATCTTTTATCTTAATTTCATCCAATATTTACAATGTGCTGATATTCAAGTTAAATCTTGTTTTATTTTAATATTTTAATTCACATGCAGCACATGATTTTTTAAATTGCACATTAGCTAACCATTAACAATTCATACACATCAATTAGCTAAATAACAGAACAGATTAAATAAATTCTGTTCTGAATGTCCATTCCGAAATCTCAGTTACAGAATTTGCAGGGCCAAGTCTTATAGTCAGAAAACAAGAAGAAAAGTTTGTTTTTTCCTACTGAAAATGGTCATCTTTGCTGGAAAAGCTGACTGAAGAATCATAATGTAGGACAATTTATCAGACTTGCTGTGCTGCTTGCCAACTTGAATTTTAATTAAACTCATGCACAGCAGGGTGCTGGGATTATTACTACTTTCACACACTTCCAGTGTTTGTTAATAGTTTTACAAGCTGCTCCAAATAAAATACAGCATGTAGGTCAAACTATTCAACAACACCTTTAGCCTTTTTAAAAGGAACTAAAAGCTTCTGCAAACAGCTGGCAATGGGCAAAATAGTCCTAACCATAAAATATCTTTGGAATGCTTTGCACTACTGTGTTTTAACGTTAGAAAAATGTAACATAAACACTATTAGAGTTAAATCATCAGGATCTTGCAGCAATAGGGGCATCGAGCTAAATTAATCCCTGGTATTACTACTTTGCCTTTAAAGGAGATTTTACACTAGGGATGAATTTGGTCTTATGAATACAGATATGTCAAGCAATTACTTCCAGTGACCGAAACCTAATGAATATTTTACAATGTACAACAAAAATAATAAAAGTACACTTAAAATAAAACACTTTCAAGTTCTAATGCAGAGTGCACGAATATTTACAACATATTGTAATTTTTTTTGCAGGGTTATTGTCTGGATTCTATTTGTTTATAATTTTTTAAAGTCGAGTTCATCTCCGTTATCATGGAATGTTCCAGCAGAATGAAAGTTAGTTTCCACACCAGCCATCTGGGAACCCTCAACATTCTCTGAGCTGGACAGGCGCACACTGTAATGACTCCATGGCCATCTAGGACCAGCAAGGCAACTCAAAGCCATTTATTGCTCACCCCAAGCATTCAAAAATCATGAGTGAGACTAGGGTTACTATACCTCCAGGTTTCCCTGGACATGACCTCCTTTTTGTTTGGTTGCCAGTCCTCTAGGATTGGCTGGGAGTCTCCAGGAACTAAAAATTAATCTTTAATTAAAGATTATGTTATTTGATGAAATCTCCAGGAATACAGCTAACTAAAATTGGCAACCCTACCTGTGCAATATTCAGCTGAAGACAGCATTATTTGTTCTTTATTTGGATAACTAATATCTGATCATATATTATTAAAAAAATTAATTGGTACCATTCCCACATAAGAGGGGATATGAAAGTAACTGGAAGAGGCTCATAATGTCCCAGTGTAGTGGAGGAGAGCTTTTGTGTAGAGCTGGCTGGGGACCGATGAATCTTTTCACAAAGAATTTTGAGATTTTTAAAATTTGCTCGTTCCACATTTCAACAAGAAAAATAATACTTTTGAAAGTTGTTGAGAAACAGAATTTTGATTAAATGTCTGTCTTTAAATTGAAAAATGTCAGGTTTTCAATTCATCTCTGTGGAATTGGTCAGGGAGTCCACCCTGAACTTCAGAAAACATTCCATCAAAAACAAAACCAAAACCAAAATATTTCAGTTTCAATGGAATGATATTTTTTGATTGAAAAAGTTGACTTGAAAATATTTCTGTTTGTGTACTTTTCTTCTTTGTCCCCAAAGAGAGATGGGCTTCTGTTAGCAGGACCAGCTCTAGACACCAGCGTTCCAAGAATGTGCTTGTGGCACCACTTTTCAAGGGGCAGCACGCCGGCCCTTTGGGGGTGGCATTTTTCAAGGCACCTTTTTTTTTTTTTTGCTTTGGCTGTGGCATTCCGCCCCCCGCCCCCTTTTTTGCTTGGGGCAGCAAAAAACCAGGAGCCAGCCCTGTCTGTTAGTTTTCATTTACCATTCTGGAAACATAACAAACAAGCATGTCACATAAGAAAAAAAATGTTAAATATTTATAGTCAGATCCATTTACAACATCATCTTTCAAGCTTCTGTTCACACCCTTCAGAAAGGGAAAGAAATCTGAGAGGCTGAGTCCATAGGCCAAACCATAATCCCCGAAACATCAAAGAAGTTTATTCTACTTCAACGCTATATTTCAATATAGTTTTGTAACCTAAACAGAGATTGTGTAAGTGGTAACTTTCAGCTGATTCACCTACAAATTCTTCATATACAGCCCTAGGGTGACCAGACAGCAAGCATGAAAAATCAGGACAGGGAGTGGGGAGAAATAGGAGCCTATATTAGAAAAAGACCCCAAAATTGGGACTGTTCCTATAAAATTGAGACATCTGGTCACCCTATACAGCCCTGTATTAAATCTTCTGTTTTAAATCACTTATTTTATTTATACAAGATTTTTAAAGTACATGTTATTGGGAGAAGTGGGAGTGTGTGGCTCAGCAGATTAATAAAGAGGATATGGAACTTTTCACCTCTGTCATTGTGACACTGGCAGACCAACCAACCTGTGTATGATCCATAACAACTTTTAACAAGAGGCATTACAATTATATCAGGACAATTCACTTGTATATGAATTTCAAAGAGATATACTAGATCAGCAATCACAAACCCATACATTTGTAGTAATAGAAATCAAGGGCAGATGGTAAATGTGTTTGTCTGTGTACCTGTATCATGTTAGAGGTTTAACAATGTAAACAAATTAGCTTGAAGATGCTAATTCACTTTTTATGTCTTAATTGCCTTTATATTATGTATGCGACTGGGTTTAGTCAATCCTAAAATCAAAGATGTGAGACACTGCATGAAATTAACAATATTATATATGTCTTCAGCTTATCTATGTTATAATGTATCACCAGCAGTTGCCTTATGTTAATCAATGTAACTGGATTACCTTTGCGTGCATAGTAAATAGAACATTAACTTCAAGGTGATCGGACAGTGCATGCTCAACAAAGAAGAATCCTCAGTCATATACTTTGCTCAAGGCACTTGAAAAACCTGCTTTAGCTATAAAGAGAAACCCTGGGCCTGATCCTTTCATCTCTAGTCTGCTGAACTTTAAATAGGGAAAGTATAAACCACGGGAGTGAGATCTTCTAAGTAGTTATTTGGCATACCCTGGAAAATACATGGAAAGACTCTAACAGACTTTACATCTAATCTGCTTTTCGATTCTGACCAGTTCGGATAATTCCAAAGAGACTTTTGCAAGCCAGTAGATATAATATCGCTGCTATGATCCCGATCTATAAACACTGAAAATCACTTGTATGTAAACGATTCCTTAATCATTCAATACCTCTCTTTCTTTCTTTTATTAATAAAACTTTAGTTAGTTTATGACTGGCTAACAGTATATTTGTGTAAGATCTGAAATATATATTGACCTGATGGTAAGTGTGAGATCCTTTGGGACTGGTGAAACTTTAAGTATAGTAAAAAGGGTTTTCAGTAACCTCTCACTATATTAGACCAGTTTGGGATGGGAGCCAAGGGCTGGAATGCTGAAAGAGGACTGTGTTTGGCTTCTTGTTAACCAATGTGGTGCTACGGAAGCTCTTTGGGTTGGTGAATCTAATTATAGAATGAACCACCAGTTTTGGGGGATTGTCTGCCCTGTTTCTTACAGTCTGCCCTGAGGGTGGCATTCTCAGTGTGGCCCATCCCAGGTACCCAGGCACAGTCATCAATTCAAATCTATCTCAGATCTGATTGAGTCTAGAGCATTGTTTTACAAACTATAAATTAAAAAAATTCCTGTCCCCACTAGCAAAAGGACTTAAGCTAGAACCTTGCTGGCAATAACTATACTTCTGATTTCAATGCATACATGACCATAGGCCAGAAGTTACAAACAACTAAAAGGAAAATAAAAAAGGAAGAGAAAGGAAATGCAAAACAGAAACTATGCAATGGAGGAACCAGCAGGGGCAGCGCCAGGCCCCAGCACGCCAAGTGCGTGCTTGGGGTGGCAAGCCACTGGGGGTGCTCTGCCAGTTGCCGTGAGGGCGGCAGGCAGGCTGCCTTTGGCAGCTTGCCTGCGGAGGGTCCGCTGGTCCCCTGGCTTTGTCGGACCTCCCGCAGGCGTGCCTGCAGAGGGTCCGCTGGTCCTGTGGCTTCGGAGGGCTCCCGCAGGCACACCGCCAAAGGCAGCCTGCCTGCCATGCTTGGGGCGGCAAAATGCCTAGAGCCGCCCCTGGGAACCAGTATTATCATTTTGTCCTTCTGGCTATATCCTGGACTGGCCTTAGATCGCCAGTCCTATCATGACATGGTTACTGATCAGCGGATATATGTTTGCATGGATAGTGAGTCCCCGGCTTATCAAAACCTTATAGCATGGATAGACCAGTTTTAAGTTTGTTTATTAACCCTCTTCACATTGAGCATATGGAGCTATTCAGCCACATGAGACATGATAATTGGAGCTGACCAAGATTTTGATTCTAAATTTACTGGCCTGATTTAGGATTAGTACTAAAGGATATGACAACCCTTTCCATCTCCCATCCTTGAGAAATGCGTGCTTCCTGACGCTTTCATGCTTTTTACAGGTCTTCTAATTCATCCGCCTCTAAGTTCTGTGAATGCATGAATTCAGACAGCTATTCAGGGTCTCTGAAGACAATCCTCTCTGCCTTTTCTATTTTATATGCAGCCTGTCCAACTATTATCTATGTATCATAGTAGCTTACATGCTGCTACTTTGGCTTACCAGAATTACAGTTAATATCTGGTCAGATCCATGCTGAAACATTAAACAAGATTAATCTTTTCTCTTTGACAATGAATGTTCTTTGTCAACTGCAAGCTGTAATGTGTGTTCTTTTTCCTCTATAATTAAAGATTTTTGCTAGGATGTGTCTCCAGAGATGCCCTAGGATACAGCCAATCGGGGTTACTGCCCCAGGCCCAGTGCTTTGAGGGACCCTGCACTTCATGAGGAGATGGATGGGAAGGTGAAATGGGAGGCAGGGCAGGCGGGTAGATGGGGGAGGAGGAGCCCCCCCCACCAACCTCCCCCTCCTTCCCAGTGCCTACCACTGATCAGCTATTTCGTCTGGAGGCACTTGGGGGGAGGAGCGAGGGCACACTGCACTCGGGAGAGGGATCAGAACTGGGTAGGGAAGAGGCGGGGTGGGAAAAGGCGGGTTGGGGGTGGGGCCTTGAGGAAGGGGTGGAGTGGGGGGGCGGAGCCTGGGCGGAGCATCCCCCAGCAGATAGAAACTCGGTGCCTATGTCCCAGGCACCTCAGCCCCCTAGGGACAGCCCTGTGTGTCTCAGTTGGTCCCCTGGCTTGGAGTGTCTGGTGAGGAACTTGTTTTGATGAAATAAGAGAACAGATTTTCTACAAAAATACCCCATGTTCCTTTGTTCTGATCCTGCTGCTGCTTCTTTAATTGTTTTAAAGTGAATTTAATGTTCATGAAAGGTGCCAAGTTGATAACTCTGGATTTCTTTATTTACCCACAGTTGCCCTACATTTCATCATCAATATGCATTAGCTCTGAAAGTTCATCTCTGAGTGTCTCATCTCTAAGGGTGAAAGAAAAGTTCACAATCACTCATTTAATCATTGGCCTCTCTGCTGAGAGTGCCTATAGGACGCCAATTATTCTTGAGTCAGTTTGATGGATGGATGGATGGAGGCTGTTCTCAGTGGTGGCAGATGACAGAATAATAAGTAATGGTCTCAAATTGCAGTGGGGGAGGTTTAGGTTGGATATTAGGAAACACTTTCAGTAGGAGGGTGGTGAAGCACTGAAATGGGTTGTCTAGGGAAGTGGTGGAATCTCCTTCCTTAGTGGTTTTTAAGGTCAGGCTTGACAAAGCCCTGGCTGGGATGATTTAGTTGGGGTTGGTCCTGCTTTGAGCAGGGGGTTGGATTAGATGACCTCCTGAGGTCTCTTCCAACCCTGATATTCTATGATTCTATGATAAGAACGTAAGAACAGCCATACGGTGTCAGACCAAACATCCATCAAGCCCAGTATCCTGTCCTCTGACAGTGGCCAATGGCAGGTGCCCCAAAGTGAATGAATGGACAGGTTATCAATTGATCCATGCCCTGTCACCCAATCCCAGCTTCTGGCAAACAGAGGTTAGGAACACCATTCCTGCGCATCCTGGCTAATAGCCATTGATGGACCTATCTAACTCCCTTTGAACCCTGTTATAGTATTGGTCTTCACAACACCCTCTGGCCAGGAGTTCCAGAGGTTCAGAGTGCATTGCGTGAAGAAATACCTTCTTGTTTTTTTTAAAAAAACCTTCTACTGATTAATTTCATTTGGTGATAGTGAAATGTCTTCATACCACCTGTCTTGTCTACAGTGCAGGGAACATCTTGTATCAGTATTCATATTGTTCTTCCTATTAAAGATTTTTTTTTGCTATGCTGGTTCTCATAACTGAGTTCTTCAGAACATACATTAATTTTTAAGTCTGCAGTCCATGTGGTGGAAGATACAGGGCATGTCATGTTCAAACAATATTTCTATTTTTAGCCTTTTGGAAATGACTTTTTATTTATTTGCTTAAATTTTGAGTGAATTTCATCCTCCTGTATGTAAGAAACTAATTGCACTATGTTATGAGGTTCTCATTCACTGCAGGCGGCACTTCATCTTGGCTGCTCTGGGGATTAGTTCCCTTGAAGGGCCAATGCCTCCCCCTATGGTTTCTCCACCCATTGTTTTCTCTCACTCTGTAGCCCCTCTTTCACTCTAGGAATCATAGAAGATTAGGGTTGGACAAGATCCCAGGAGGTCATCTAGTCCAACCCCCTGCTAAAAGCAGGACCAACCCAAAACTAAATCATCCCAGCCAGGGCTTTGTCATTCTGGGCCTTAAAAACCTCTAAGGATGGAGATTCCACCAGCTCCCTAGGTAACCCATTCCAGTGCTTCACCAGCCTCCTAGTGAAATAATTTTTCCTAATATCCAACCTAGACCTCCTACACTGCAACTTGAGACCATTTCTCCTTGTTCTGTCATCTGCCACCACTGAAAACAGCCTAGATACATCCTCTTTGGAACTCCACCTTCATGTAGTTGAAGGCTGCTATCAAATCCCCCCTCACTATTCTCTTCTGCAGACTAAATAAGCCCAGTTCCCAAGTCTCTCCTCATAAGTCATATGCCCCAGCCCCTAATCATTTCCATTGCCCTCTGCTGGACTCTCTCCAATTTGTCCACATCCCTTCTGTAGTCTGCAGAACTGCTGCTTATCCAGTCAGTCCCCAGTCTGTAGCAGTGCATGGGATTCCTTTGTCCTAAGTGCAGGACTCTGCACTTGTCCTTGTTGAACCTCATCAGATTTCTTTTGGCCCAATCCTCCAATTTGTCTAGGTCACTCTGGACCCTATTGCTACCCTCCAGCATATCTACCTCTCCCCACAGCTTAGTGATCTGTGAACTTGCTGAGGGTGCAATCCATCCCATCATCGAGATCATTAATGAAGATGCTGAATAAAACTGATGCTAGGACCGAACCCTGGGTCACTCTGCTTGATACCGGGTGCCAGCTAGACACTGAGCCGTTGATCACTGCCCATTGAGCAAGACAATCTAGCCAGCTTTCTATCCATCTTATAGTCCATTCACCCAATCCATACTTCTTTAACGTGCTGGCAAGAATACTGTGGTAGACCATATCAAAAGCTTTGCTAAAGTCAAGATATAATGTCATGTCCACCGCTTTCCTCATATCACAGAGCCAGTTATCTCATCATAGAAGGCAATCAGACTGTTTCTGATCCCCTTCCTCTCCTTCAAGTGCTTCAAAATGGATTCCTTGAGGACCTGCTCCATGATTTTTTCCAGGGACTGAGGTGAGGTTGACCAGTCTGTAGTTCCCTGGATTCTCCTTCTTCCCTTTTTTGAAGATGGGCACTATATTTACCTTTTCCCAATTGTCTGTGACCTCCCCAGATCGCCATGAGTTTTCAAAGATAATGGCCAATGGTTCTGCAGTTACATCAGCCAACTCCCTCAGCACCCTCAGATGCATTGCATCTGGCCCTATGGACTTATGCATGTCCAGCTTTTCTAAATAGTTCGTAACCTGTTCTTTAACCACTGAGGGTTGCTCACCTCTTCTTCATACTGTGCTGCCCAGTGCCGCAGTCTGGGAGCTGAACTTGTCTATGAAGACCAAGGCAAAAAAAGCATTGAGTACTTCAGCTTTTTCCACATCATCTGTCACTAGGTTGCCTCCCCCATTTGGTAAGGATCCCACACTTTCCCTGACCTTCTTCTTGTTGCTAACATACCTGTGGAAAATTCTTCTTGTTACCCTTCACATCCCCTTGCTAGCTACAACTCCAGTTGTGCCTTAGCCTTCCTGATTACAGCCCTGCATGCTCGAGCAATAATTTTATACTCCTCCCTAGTCATCTGTCCATTTCCACTTCTTGTAAGCTTCCTTTTTGTGTTTAAGCTCACTGAAAATTTCTCGGTTAAGCCAAGCTGGTCTCCTGCCATATTGGCTATTCTTTCTGCACATCGGGATGGTTTGTTCCTGTGCCCTCAGAAGGGCTTCTTTAAAATACAGCCAGCTCCCCTGGACTCCTCTCCCCCTCATATTAGCCTCCCAGGGGATCCTGCCCATCAGTTCTGTGAGGGAGGCAAAGTCTGCTTTTCTGAAGTCCACAGTCCGTATTCTGCTGCTCTCCTTTCTTCCTTTTGTCAGGATCCTGAACTCGACCATTTCATGGTCACAGTTGCCACCCACTTCTACTTCCACTACCAATTATTCCCTGTTTGTGAGCAGCAGGTCAAGAGGAGCATAGCCCCTAGTTGTTTCCCAGCACTTACACCAGGAAGTTGACACCAGGAAGTTGTCTCCAACACTCTCCAAAAATTTCCTGTATTGTCTGTGCACTGCTGTATTGCTCTACCAGCAGATGTCAGGGTAATTGAAGTCCCCATGAGAATCAGGCCTTGTGATTTGGAAACTTCTGTTAGTTGTCTGAAGAAAGCCTCATCCACCTTACCCTCCTGGTCTGGTGGTCTATAGCAGACGCCCACCACGACATCACCCTTGTTGCTCTCACCTCTAAACTTAACCCAAAGACTCTCAACAGGCTTTTCTCCAGTTTCATAGTGGACTGCCAAGCAAATATACTGCTCTCTTACATACAGTGCAATTCCTCCAGCTTTTCTCCCCCATCTGTCCTTCCTGAACAGTTTATACCCATCCATGACGGTGCTCCAGTCATGTGAGTTACCCCACCAAGTCTCTGCTATTCCAATCACATCATAGTTCCTTGACTGTGCCAGGACTTCCAATTCTTCCTGCTTGTTTCCCAGCATTCTTGCGTTTGTGTACAGGCACCTAAGATAACTAGCTGATTACCCTGCTTTCTCAGTATGAGTCTGGAGGCCTCCCTGTTGCACCCTCCACCTTGTGTTTCCTCCCGGTATCCCACTTCCTCTTCATGACTTGGCCCTCCAGCCAGGTCACTATGTGTTTTCCGCTTCCGGGCTATAGAGTCTCACTAGACCCAATGTTCAGGAAATGCCACTTTATCAGTGGCTAGTGAGGGAACCCGGGCCCACCCAGTATCCGAGTTCTAGCCCAGAGACTCTACAACACGTGACCAAGGTCTGTTCAGTGCTGCTCACTTCTTAGGCCGCTTCCTACTCACCTCCTCACAGGCTCTTTTCTCCACCCTTCCGTTTTCAGGGTAGGCCCTTACCTCAGGGCCAGGCTCCTACTCACCGTGGGTTCCCTCCTTCTCTCTCTAATACACAGACGATGGCTGAAAACTTCACTGCAGCCCTTTCCATTGTCAGCTTCCAGGCTTTATATTAGCTCAGCCTACACCTGCTCACATGAGCTTCATCCTCCAATCAGGAGCTGTTCCTCCAGCCTAATCCCCTCATATGGGGTCTATCACACTAATTGGCATTTTCTCAGCTTCCTTAACCCTTTCAGGGCTGGTATGGGGTGAACGCCCGATCACAGACTGTCTTGAGACCAGGCACAGTACAAACACATCCTATGCAAGATTCTCTCACACAAGTCTACTAAAACACCTGTAGAAGAATGGACTCATCACTAGAACACCTCCTTGTGGCTGAGCATGGTGTAGCAGGCTCCTTCCCCTCTAGCACCTGCTGCTAATGGTCACTCCAGCTCTGTGGAAGTCTCTCTCATTGTGACTCAACCCTCTGTCTAGGTCATATTTTGGTTCCACACCCTAAAGGATAACAGAAAGTTCAACAAACAGTCCAGTGTCCTCACAAAGGTTTTCAGCCCTGATTCTGGGCCCCATGATGCTCTCACTCTTCTCTCAGGGCTCCCTGTCATCCTTGTCCCCTTCTCTGGCCTCATACCATCTCACCAGTGGCTGTTAAGAACACTAGGCCCATGCTTTACATTGGGTTCCACTTTAAGGACTAGAGCAGGGGTTCTCAAACTGGGGTCGGGACCCCTCAGGGGGTTGTGAGGTTATTACATGGGGGGTTTCAAGCTGTTAGCCTCCACCCCAAACCCTGCTTTGCCTTCAGCATTTATAATGGTGTTAAATATATAAACAAATGTTTTTAATTTATAAGGAGGTCATACTCAGAGGCTTGCTATGTGAAAGGGGTCACCAGTACAATAGTTTGCGAACCACTGGACTAGAGAGTCAAGGTCTGCTCCATCAGACTCCTTACTGTAGCCTCTCTTTTAAGCCTTCTCCCCACAACTTCTCTAGGTTCATCTTTCTCTCAGGGTTAGGCTTCTTGGGGCTGTTCCCTGGAATCCCCCAATCAACAAAATCCCAAACTAAAAGTACAAATATAACCCCCCCTTTTGCCCTCCCTCAGGCTTAAATTTTCATCCATCTCAGTTGAGCACAGCCAGATTAGTAGGTTTTACCACAAGAGCCTGTCTTCTCTATCCCAGTGGCTGCTCTACATTCTCCTTGCTTCTTGCCAGGCTATTCTACTTACAAGAGAATCCTAGGTCCAACTTTGCCTCTAAGCTTTCTCCTTGACACTCCCATCCCAGAGAGTGACTGCAGAGCTCTTCAGAGCCTCCTTGTGTGCCAGACAACCTCTTTTAAAACTTATCACTCAGTTCCTTTCCCAGCTGGGACTCATCTTTAATTAAGCCTGGACTACTCTCCAATTTCAGCCAGGTAGCGTAGCCAGGTGATGGCCCATACTAATGCTTTCAGAGCTTGTGTGGGGTAAACACCTCACCACAACACCCTAGACCTGACCCCAAGCACCCTTATTATTCTAATCCTGGAATCTCACTTAAGCAGAAGGTTTCCATCATATCAAATGCTGCAGAGCTGTGTGGACTATGGTGAAAATATGGACTATTGAAAATTTATTTTTAATTGTGAATAGGATTTCAGTACACATGTCCAGGGTCTGAAGGCACACTATCCACTGTACTGACTAGCTCCCATTTTTTAAACCAATGATTTGTGGCCACATACACTAAGACATCACAGTTGTTAGTGAACTGCATGTATGCACATTTGGGGAGAAAATACAAACCTCTCCCACATGCACACACAAATACTCACACATAGGATAGATGAGTTAGTTTTCGTCATAGATTCACAGACTTTAAGGCCAGAAATCATCTAGTTTGATCTCACCTAATTACCTCTGTACTGAGCCCAATAACTTGTGTTTGACTAGAGAATATCTTCCAGAAAGACATCCAATCTTTATTGAAGACATAAAGAATGGAGAATCCACCACTTCTCTTGATAGGCTAGTCCTTAAAGCAAGGCCAAGAATATTTGTTAAATGAAAACTTTCTTTTTTTTACAAACTTCTCTATTTGCATACTCCAACTCACTTTGTTTTCACAATAACATTCTGCAAAGTGACATTAACTAGGCAAAAAAATGTTACCTCGTGAATGAGTCAAACCATTGTCAGAGTATTTCACTACACAAGTCAGTCCTGCTGATAACTAAGTGATGGGTGCACCTAAAAAGGTTCAGTGGTTTTGTTTGGTTAATGTTGACTGAAAGGTTACCAAAATTATCTGAAATTTTTGGGTCTGTAAAACTGGGATGGTATTTTTGTGAGTTTTTCAGGACTTTGCACCAGGAAATATCACAGAGGCAACTTTTTCCATGATAGTGTGAGAGTTTCAGAGTAGCATGAAGAAGGCAAACTGAAGGTCAAAAAAAAAAAAAGTCATCTGAATCTTAAGCTTCAGCAAGGAGTCTAATTTGAGTTTCAGGTCAAAAATCTGAACCAATTGCTTCCTCACTTTATTTTTTAATCAACATTATTCACTTATCACTAATGATAATCACTAATACCTAGGTACAGCATGTATAATCATCTTATACTGCAATGAGGCCAGGCAGCATGAAATAATATTTAAGGCAAGAAACACTGAACCTCTCTCAAAGCATTCAAAATATATGAAGGAACCATTCTATATCATCACTGGGGAGGAGAAATGATTTAATAGGTTTTTTTGCCCTTTAGTTTCTGCCCAAACTACTTAGTGACCATGTGACCCAGCCAGAGCTCCATGGCATGACTAGGCTCTATGCTTAAGGAGCACAAGCAGAATCCCCATGAGGGTAGTCTTACTCAGCAGCAGCTTCACAGCACTGCCAGCTACCCCCAGAGAGGAATCTGTGGCCCAGGTTATCATCTCACTTACCCCAGTTTTACTATGATATAACTCTATTGACTTTACAAGAGTTCATCCTGATTTATGTCAGTATGATCCAGATCAGTACTAGGCTCTGTGACTTTGCTTGCACAGCAGTAGAAGGTGCAGAAGAGTGACATTCATGCATGGCAGAGTGGATTCTGATTGAGTGAAAATTAGGCAGACAGTGATGGGGCCAAATGACCTTGCCTAGAAGCATCATTTCTGGCTGTTAAGGATAGGAATATGCACCCAAGAAAATCGGATAGGGGCAAAGCAACCCAGCTGATCACTCAGTTGAGTGTCTTACAACGAACTAAGTGATCTCCAGCCACCTGAGGCCTCCTAAGCACCTGCGGACTGTTCTATATTTTATAACCCCAGGAAAACAGTAGCCTCCACAGGGTCCTCCTGAGGAAGAAAGTGAAGCTTATGCAGAAGGTCAGCGGAAGAGAGCCAATTTTACATGAATTACTGCTATGATTTTGAACTCTGGATCCTGATCACACTTCATCCGAGCGGACACTGTATGCTCCTGGTAAGCTTGCCTTAACCTCAGGATGTGAATAAGGCAGGCTGTCCCACAGTTTCTATATGCATTATCAAAGAACCTTCCATATTTTACTCTACAATTATATATGTTGACCTACAAATTCTGAGTAAATGTATTTGAGAAAAGAAGAATGGATCTTACGAATCCTTCAGTTCTGTAGTCCTGTTCATGTACACTCTGTCAGCATGGCTCTCTTGCTTGCAATGTAATTTTATGTTATGTATTGTGTATGTAGTGAGAGTGTGTGTGTGTGTGTGTATTCTTTCCTCTGGATGTTTATACTATAAGAGTATAGTGTAGCGTTAAGCTAAATTTAAGGTCTTGAATCTTTATTATAAATCTTGTGGTGTTATCATAGCTATTTCATAATTATCTTTGCTTTTTGTATCAAAAGTTCAAATCAGAAGATAAAACTGGAAAATACATCAAGACAGACAAACAAAGATTTGCTCCTCTTCCTAGCAAATGAGTGATGAGTTGGCTGTATTTTCATAAGCAAACATCTATGCTGTTCTCATCTACAATATATTTAATTTTTCTACAGTTCCATTAACTTTGACTATTTATTTGCCTGAACAGTATTTATGTTTCACTGAAAAGTGGCCCTCGGGGTATATGTACTAGAAATGAATTTAAAAAAAAAGTCTTTATTAGCTTACCGCAGTTGTCTTCATCAGCCTGGTTCCCACAGTCATCCACACCATTACAGTGAAGAAGTTGAGGCAAACACTTTGTTAAATTGCCACAAGGGAAATATCCCAGAGGGCATATGACTTCATGTCCAGAATCCTGATTTTCTGAAGTACAATGGATAACTAATAAAAAACAAAACAAAGAATGTGCTTTCTTTACACATATGTTTTCTCTTTAGCTGAATTACTCAGTTGCATTTGAATGTGAACCTCCAAATTACTATACATATTAGTTTGCCTTGTGTGTAATTATAATACTGTATGACCAATGTTAACAGAGTAGGAAATATTCATGAGTCACAAGGTAACTAAAATTACAGAGTAATTTCTTCCCCCCACATCCTAGGGCATACTGAAAACACTAGAAAGAGTACAAGCAAAGTGTCCTAGAGCCATTACCTAAAAGGATGGTCTCCTGTTGTGCTGGACATTAATTTGTTGTAGCAATATACCAAATGAGTTGTGTAGATATGGAAAGCATTAAGTTGTGCTGGAACTTCTGATCCAGTAGAAATAAATTAAAGATGTACATCAGACATGTGTTTTATCGAATTTATACCAGGTAAAAAGTAATTATTATAAACAAATGGTAAGAGAGCAAAAATATCAAAATAACAGGACAATGACATGGCTTGGCTAAATGATAAATAAGAGGTGATATAAATATAGTATTTGGAAAGTGTAAACTGTTTAGTTCCCTTTGGATCGTAGGCCCCCAGCCCTGGCAAATCAGCTGTGTTGCCTGGATGCAGCACCTTCCCAATTAATGGCCCAATCATTAATTCTTTACCTCTCGTCAAGCTGTTTATCCAGACATGTCTTATCTTTGACCATTATTTTAGTGGCTGATTGCTCTTCCTAACAGACCCTTGTGAGTTAACTCGAAGCAGATAAACTGAAGTACAAATAATATTAATAAAAAAAAATACAGATCTTCCCCATGTTATCCACAGATAGCAAAAGTAAAATCAGGAAAAGACAAACTATGCAAGTGTTCTGGGCAAACCAATAACATCACTAGGAAAACTCACCCAGAAAACTGAGGAACATAGAAATTTTACATAATGTTAAGAAACAATATTGTGTCCTGTATATAAATAATAGCTCTAAATTGATTCACTTTTCATTAGTTAGCTGAGTAGTTGTGGTAGAAGGAGTTTTAGTTAATGGAAAGTGAGTGTGCGCTCTGGTGTTTTGTTCCGTAAGGACCACATACAAGGGAAACTTCAGTGGTAGCTAAAAAGACAAGGGAGAGTCTCCCAGGGAAAATAAGGCACAAAAGATCCTTCTCTTAACTTTACATATATATTTCAAACATATAGCCAGGTGCTTCGAACTGGCAGAGTCCTCTATTATAGGGGCTGATCCTGTGCCCATTGAAGTCAAGCTCCCATTGATTTCAACGTGGCACACAGAGCTAGATTTTCAAAGGTATTGAGGCACCTAAAGATGCAGACAGGCACTGTTAGAGGCTAGCTGGCTCTTTAAGAGGAGTTAGGTTTAGTCTCATCCGCAACAGGTCAATCACCCTCCCAGCTGGTCCTGACTGAATAGGGATCAGAAGGTCTGGTCTGTTACTGGGTCGATCTGGGAAGAGGTCATAGGGTTATTATAAAAAGGTTGGGCAAGCTCAGCCAAACGGAGAGTGACAGAATGGTGCTGCTTGTGCTGGGAGGTCCAGACAGGTTGGAAGCAAAGCAAGGGTAGATCCCTGGAGCAGAAGTGGAAGTGCCTGGTGGAAAGCAGCAGGTAGAAGACTACTATGTCTTGTGTTTCATCTGGGACTTTGATTAGTCTGGGAGAGAAATGAGCTCTGGAGGAATACCATCAGGTGGTAGAGGGACATCTACACAGAACATATCACTGGACATCAGCAATACCAGGAGGGATGAGAAGCGCAGTCAGGAAAGTAACAAATACTTTCCTCATGAATTGTATTTTCTAAATGGACAAGCAACCTCATTCTCAATTACTAAGGGGCAATCTCCACTCATTGATATATTTTGCTTTCCACAACCAAATCTCCTTACAACTTTTCATGAGTGATGTACCAGAATATTTGGATTCTAATATCTAAACTGTATTGTTAACTCTATTCACCAAGATTTGGGTTTTTGTTGATTGTGTACTCTATGTATCACATGAATTTTAAAAACAAGCTCTGTATTTGTGGATAATATAAGCACTATACCCAGATGTACAGACACTCTTTCCCCAAACTATGTATAATATAATTATTTTAACTTCAGCTTTAATAAAAATTTTAAATATGTTTTTATCTGTTAAAAATCAGGGTGAGATTCTATTATTAGATAGATAATTAGACAATAATATTTGTAAGCAGAGGGGCACGTTGATTTGCTGGTTAGGGTACAGCACCAGGAAATTATTCCTTGCTAAGCCATAGATTTTCTGTGTGATCCTGAGTAAAGTAACTTATGGAGCTAGCTGGAAATTTTGTGTATAATTTTCAAAGTTTTCCTTAGAATTTTATTCAGGGTTTGGCAACTGAAATGTAAGTGTTTGAGGTTTAAATCTCTAATAAGTTGAGCAAAATATTGGCAAGAAATGTTTTCAGGTTCCGCTTTTCAGCTGATAGAAAAAACAACAACAAAAACAATTTTTCTCTACAAAAAAAAATCATTTAAGCAAATAGCCATTTCCCATTGAAAAAGCACGTTGACAGAAATTTTTGACCATATCTAGTCATTTAGCAGAATCTGTTTTCCTATCTGTAAAACAACGTGGACAGTAGTTCTTGCTATGGCTCCTGGTGAGGCAGGGCTAACTTTATTAATGTTTGTAAAGCACGGAGATTCTCAGATAGAAAATACTAAAGGGCAAAATATTTTATTATTGTTAATTTAAAACTATCTACACTGAGATAGGTTTGTAAATATTTTAAACCAAAAGTAACTTTAAGCTCCACTGGCTCAAGAGGTTTCCCAGGTCTGTATAGTTCAACTCAAATAGTTGGCAGTATTCAGTTTAGCATTACCTGAATAAATCTTGTTTTCCAATGCACCAGGACATGCTATCCATTGAAAAAACCACACTGATTACATTTTCCAATGTAAACAGAAACCTTTTCATCTGCAACTAACTACGGCCTTGTTTCAGATATTTTTGTCATGCTTGGGTAATATTTAGCAATATACTCAACTCCCTGCCCAAATTATTGGTAATATTGAGCAATACCTCTTGGCAGAAAAAAGGAATACAAAATGTCAGTCACATGTGCCTTAAGCCAGACTAATAGCATATCCGTATTACTAAAGCCTCAATCCTGCAAATGCTTGTAAATGCATGAAGCCACTAGCACCACTCATTTACCTAAAGTCAATTATGTGCCTGATTGTTGCCTAAGCCTGACTTTTCTCCAATTTCTCCCTTCTCCCCAGTTGCAGAGGCCAATTTATGTATTAATTAGACTGTGTGACCAGCAAGGAATATTTTTTTAATGGGCTTGTTGTCTGTTTTTGTTTCTCTGTGAGGCATAATTAAGTGTTGTTTTCTTTTTAAATAAATTCTACTTGCTTATTATGTTTATTTAAATTCTACTTGCTTACTATCAGCAACGTCAAGCTTGGTTTCCCTAAAGTTTGATGGAAAAACTGTGACGGCTTCCATGCACCTTCACTGAGTTCCAAAACCTTAACTGAAGGGACAGGGCTGCCTGAATGTTTAGCAAACCTTCACCCATAACGTTAGCTAGCTATTAACAGTAAGCATGAACAGAACAAAACAAAACCAATGGCCCAGCTCCTCAGCAGGTATAAATCAATGCAGCATCACTCACCATCTCCCATGGACATACGCCAGATTAAACCAGCTGAGGATCTGATCCAGAGAATTTTGAAAAATTGACTAGAAATTCCCTCCTCACTCAGTTACTTAACTGTCAAACTCCTGTGGGTTTTTTTATGTAATTTTTGTGTTAGTTTTTCAGTTAACATAGTGTCTTTCAGGACAGATAAAACCTGAATTTCTAATGTGAAAAACAAAACAACCCCACACCAGGCCTCCTTTATAAATCATAAGAGAGAAAAAATAAAATAAAAAGGACACTGGCCCCATATTTATTTTTGTCTTTGTAGGGCATCTTTAACATTGCTGAATGGTTTCTGTCAAGGTGTGCCCTCCACTCTGAACTTTAGAGTACAGATGTGGGGACCTGCATGAATAACCCCTAAGCTTATTTTTACCAGCTTAGGCAAAACAGTCGCTGCCATCACCAAATGTTTTAAAAAAATGTTTGAGGGAGAGCCATTTGGGAACTCTGCCTTTCCCCAGCTTTCCCCAGTCCTTATCCTCCCTTTCCTGGCATGATTTGACTAATTTCCCTTCCCCAAGTCTCTATACCCTTTTTCCTGGGTAGACTCAAGAAAATTCCCCCCCCCTCCACTTCCTGCTGAGCCCAGATCCAAGGATTTTGGATCTTAAAACAAGGAAAAATCAATCAGGTTCTTAAAAGAAGACTTTTAATTAAAGAAAAAGGGTGAAAGGATTAGAAAGCAAGATGATCTCACAGACAACAGACTCGAAACACAGAGGATTTCCCTCTGTGTAAAACCTTAAAAAGTTACAAAAAAAAACCAAATTTGATTCTCCCTCTATGTTTGCAAAAGAAATGACAAAGAGAAAAATAAAGAAATCTACCACATTCTTATCTAAATACTCACTAATTTAAACAATGCTTACATGGTTGTTTTCTGGATCTCTGACTCAAGCAAAAGCACACACACAACAGACACAAGACTTTTTCCCTCTTTGAAAGTAACTTATCTTCTTATTGGTCCTGCTGGTCAGGTGTCAGCTAGGTTATGTGAGCTTCTTAACCCTTTAGAGGTAAAAGAGGAATTAACCCTTAGCTGTCTGTTTATGACAGTTTCCTATGTGGGATATTATCCTGTTACTCCTAACTTACTATAGAGATTATTCATCTCAATGACTCATACTTATTGCAGGGTGAAATGATATAAGAGATTCCAGGAAACTAGGCACTTTCTTCAAGAAGGCTCCAGGATTTAGTTATTACTATGGTAACATGCATTTATTTCCTAGCATTTCCTTTCTCCTTTCATCTCTTACTCACAGCATCAGAGGGTGACATTTTATAGCAATTTCTTCACAAGCTCAAGCTTTGGATTCTAAAGTCTTAGCCTTATGCTTGATTACCATCATGCAGCTGTACAAATTATCAGGAATGAAATAGCAATTCATTCTCAAACTGGTGTTCGAAAAAAGAAAGATTTCTGGAGAACAGCCTACTAGATTGCTCACAGAGAAATTTTAGGAGATTGATATATTTTGCTTTCCACAACCAACTCTCTGTACAACTCTTCATGAAAGATGTACCTGAGTATTCGGATTGTAATATATAAACTGTGTTCTTAAATTTAATCACCTAATTTGGGTAATTGCTGATTATGTCACCGATGTATCATATGACTTTTAAAAACAAGCTCTGTATTTGTGGATATTCTAAGCACTATACTCAGATGTACAGACACTCTTTTCTCAACCTATGTATTACATTTTTTTTTAACATTAGCTTTACTAAAATTTTTTAATCACCTACAACTGTTATTTTGAAAATGAATTTCATTAAATGTCAAATGCATTTGTCCTAGTTGAAGATTGAGCCCATAGCAAAATTAGCTTTTAAAAAAAAAAAGCTTTTTTTTTTTTTTTTTAAAGTAAACATTTAGCAAAAGCAGGGAGCATAAATTTCAGCTCAGAATGTTTTTTCTGAAAATTCTTAGTTCCTGTAAACTTATAATGAAATTGTCACATCAATCGTAACTACAGCAATAAGACTATAATTTTCTAATGATCTTTAATATAGATGCCTACACTATTATATATTGCTTTTGAACAAATTTAATACATATGAATAATATATTTTAAAAGTCAAATTGTCAAAAAGGATGATGGAAGCTGGAAAGTTCCCACCTTCCTACAACCAGAATATACATATACTTTGATGTAATCTAAACCTATTCATTTCCTTGGATTTGGCTTTTTTGGGTAAATCAAACTGCAAAAAAGCACAAACCAAAGCCCAATTGTTCCCCTAAGTCTGGCCATTTGTAGAATTTTCATGCAAGTTCTTCAGTTTCATTTCCTAGTTTCTCCTCCTTTAGCAGAAAGAAGCTCCAACCACCTCGTTATAATCAACCTCTTTTTTGAGAGTGCACATTACAGTTGCTGTCAGTACATTTAAATTTATACTTTCAAAACAAACCACCCAATTCTCTTATTTCATGACAAGGATATTTAATCCAATGAAGAATATTGTTTAATTATGCAACACTGGTGCCTTGCAGCATTTGAAATACTCTGCATAAACTTCACTAGTTCTGTTGCATTGCTTGCTCAGATAGTACTGCTGCCTCTGAAATATATGATCATTTTGCCGGACTAGTAGCAAATTTTGTATTCACCTTTTACTGGATATCATGCATTTATTTTTTTGTGGCATTTAATTCCTGTTCCCAGTCTTATCCTAGATCGGAGTAAATTTTTCAATAGCACCTATGTGATTTAGGAGCCCAAGCCCCATTTTCAAAAGCAACTTAGATACTTAAGAGCATAGGTCCTATTAAAGCTTGGATATGTTCACATAATCTTATATGTGGTTTCTTGTTGTCCCCATTAGTGTTTTATTCAGAGGATAAATGCACTGTTCATTAACCTTCTCCGATGCTCTGGGCTCAGATTCAGAATGCCGTATTCCAACCTGCTCCAACTTGCCCACACCAACCTCCAGTATCAGTGCAGAATTCAGCACACAAGCTACATGTCAGGTTCTATATGTGCAGAACCTGAGTGTCTAAAGCCACAACCAGCAAAAAGATGTGAACAGCTAGCCAACTGGAGTTTGTCCGGATGGAGTAAATTGCAGGATCTGGAGCCTGAGCAACTGGTGAGCTATCAAACACTTTCCATGAACATTTTCATTTGATTGAAAGCCCAGATCTTTGGGCTGAAAACCCAAACCCTGTCTTAATTTACCTAATCTTGCAATTCTGCACAAGAGGGTGCATGATCCTATTAAATTAACTGCTCTAGTTCACTTCATTATAGGTATCAAAGGACAGTTCCATATTGATGTTAAACCAAGAGAGAGGGAAACATTTAATTTTTGTAATTTTTATTGTAAATTAATTAGTTATTTTTGCAATCTCATATTTATATCAAGCTTCGAAGGTACCTCTCTTGTTTTATAGGTTGTTTCTCATTCACAGCCCATCCAGGATAGAACAGCTCACCTTTGCTTCTTAGTCCTATGGCCCAAAATTGAATTGTTAAATCCCAGGACACCCTATAATGCAAAAGAAGTACCATCAGGAACCATATAAATTAACTTTGACAATCTGATCATCAATATGGCTTTGATTAATATTTGCAAATAGTTGAGATTCATAATGTGTAAAATTGGGCCGCGACTGTATATGTCACATATATTTGGCAGAAATGGCCCAATTTTCAAAGGTGTCTTCAAATTTATCCACACATTTTGTGGATATAAACAGACGTGTCTTTAGAGCCTGCATGTGCACTCACAAATCAGGTAGACAGAAAGTTAAAAGAGAAGAAGGAAGAAAAGAACCTAAGGGATTATAGTAACGAGGGACACGTAAGAACCTAGATACATAAGCAGAAAGGAGTGAAAAAAATGTAGAGAAGGAAAAGTTATTCAAGGCCTTAGCTGTGAGAAAAAGATGTCTGAACTTGATGAGGAAGGTAAATATATACCAGAGCAAAGCTTGGTTTTCTCTAGCACTTTTCATCCACATATTTTGTTAATAAAATGGTATAGAGCAATAACCTTGTGTAAATGCTATATAGATTGCCCTCTTAAGTGTCAGCTCAGCCAGTCACATGCAGTTTAGCTGTGATCACCCTGCATGGATAAAACTATTTCTTCACAATGTCCACAGTGGATTTTGGAGCTGTATTTTCTATACATCTGGCATCAAGTAAATGAGAAATAGATGAATTGTTATTTATACATAGGACATCCCAGACATGAACAAACATCTTGCCTGCAATGCACATGTCATCTCACATAAGAAAGGACTAATATACTCAACTAAATATTCATGGCCCTGCACAACTATACTCTTGCCTACATCTTTGTTCTCTTGCCTCTTACTCTGTCTTTTGCTGCCTATGCAAACATATTAAAACAGGGTCTCCCTTAGCCAAAGTGGAGTTATGATGCCTGGATTGCATCAGCCAAATACCAGAGACAAATAGGGAACCTCAGTTAGTTCTCTTCTTAGCTTCATCCTTTTCCTTCAGATTGTTCCTCCCTGACACATACTACAAGGTTCAGTTCCAAAATCTACATAATATGCCCTGGTAATTGTTCGTTATGGAAAAATGAATTTTAAACTGCCGTCCTACCCCTGCTCCTTTGACATCGTTGTGCTCAGGACAGGCAATTAGAATAGCAGAATATCAGGGTTGGAAGAGAACTCAGGAGGTCATCTAGTCCAACCCCTGGCTCAAAGCAAGACCAATCCCCAACTGAATCATCCCAGCCAGGGCTTTGTCAAGCCTGACTTTAAAAACTACTAAGGAAGGAGATTCCACCACCTCCCTAGGCAACCCATTCCAGTGCTTCACCACCCTCCTAGTGAAAGAATTTTTTCTAATATCCAATCTAAACCCACTTCAACTTGAGACCATTACTCCTTCTTCTGTTGTCTGCTACCACTGAGAACAGCCTAGATCCATCCTCTTTGGAACCCCCTTTTAGGTAGTTGAAAGCAGCTATCAAATCCTCCCTCATTCTTCTCTTCTGCAGACTAAACAATCCCAGTTCTCTCTTCATAAGTTATGTGCTCCAGCCCCCTAATCATTTTTGTTGCCCTCCACTGGACTCTTTCCAATTTTTCCACATCCTTCTTGTAGTGTGGGGCCCAAAACTGGACACAGTACTCCAGATGGGGCCTCATCAATGTCGAGTAGAGGGGAATGATCACATTCCTCGATCTGCTGGCAGTGCCCCTACTTATACAGCCCAAAATGCCGTTAGCCTTCTTGGCAAAAGGGCACACTGTTGACTCATATCTAGCTTCTCGTCCACTGTAACCCCTAGGTCCTTTTCTGCAGAACTGATGCCTAGCCACTCGGTCACTAATCTGTAGCAGTGCATGGGAATCTTCCGTCCTCAGTGCAGGACTCTTCTGGTTACTCTTAACATCTCTTGCTAGCGGTAACTCCAAGTGTGATTTGTCCTTTCTGATTTCACTCCTGCATACCTGAGCAATATTTTTAATGCTCCTCCCTGGTCATTTGTCCAAACTTCCACTTCTTGTAAGCTTCTTTTTTGTGTTTTAGATCAGCAAGGATTTCACTGTTAAGCCAAGCTGGTTGCCTGCCATATTTAATATTCTTTCTACACACTGGGATGGTTTGTTCTTGCAACCTCAATAAGGATTCTTTGAAATACAGCCAGCTCTCCTATTTTCCCAGGGGATCCTGCCCATCAGTTCCCTGAGGGAGTCAAAGTCTGCTTTTCTAAAGTCCACAGTCTGTATTCTGCTGCTATTCTTTCTTCATTGTGTCAGGATCCTAAACTTGACCATCTCATGGTCACTGCCTCCCAGGTTCCCATCCACTTTTCTTCTCCTACTAATTCTTCCCTGTTTATGAGCAGCAGGTCAAGAAGAACTCTGCCCCTAGTTGGTTTCTCCAGCATTTGCACCAGAAAATTGTCCCCTACACTTTCCAAAAACTTCCTGGATTGTCTGTGCACCTGTGTATTGCTCTCCCAGCAGATATCAGGGTGATTAAAGTGTCCCATGAGAACCAAGATCTGCGATCTAGTAACATCTGCTAGTTCCTGGAAGAAAGCCTCGTCTACCTCATCCCCCAGGTCTGGTGGTCTATAGCAGACTCCCACCATGACATCCCTCTTGTTGCTCACACTTCTAAACTTAATCCAGAGACTCTTGGTTTTTCTGCATTTTCATACCACAGCCCTGAGCAGCCATACTGCTCTCTTACATACATTGCAACTCCCCCACCTTTTCTGCCTCGCCTGTCCTTCTTGAACAGTTTATATCCATCTATGACAGTATTCCAGTCATGTGAGTTATCCCACCCAGTCTCTGTTATTCCAATCACATCATAGTTCCTCGACTGTCAGGACTTCTGGTTCTTCCGGCTTGGTTCCCAGGCTTCCTGCATTTGTGCTTCTTCTAGCTCAGTGGTTCTCAACCTGTTTATCATTGTGGGCTGTATATGTGGCCCACAATGTGTTATGTGGGCTGCATCCAATACAACCTTTATGGCCCTGAGGATGTCACATGGGCCGCAGCGGTGTGCTGATTGGGCCACAGGTTGAGAACCACTGCTCTAGCTGGATGGAGGGAGATAGCTAACCTTTTTCCTGCTGAACTCTGGATGATGGGGCAAATCTAGCCCAGGGACAGAGAGGAGGCAGCTTGTGCTTTTCTTATTCAGAGATAGCTAGTTGCTTGGTTTGCTTCCTGAGGCAAAGATGCCCTAGCTTTTGCTCTTGTTGCAATGGATGCAAAATCCCTGGGGTGCAAGACTGTTCTTGCCACACCTTCCCAAGCTCCTATTTGTATTACTCCCATTTAAAGGGGAGAAAATGAAATGAGAGAATGCATAAGGGCAGGCCATGCGTAGGGTGTACCTGAGAGAGCTAAGAGAATATGTTTAACTGTTGAACTAAAAAGATGCAACTCTTTCATTACTTTTGCAAGACATTACTTGGGCTTTATTCTGCTTACAGCCTAGTATCAAAGTAAGGTTATGGAGATGTTTCCTGTTTGGTTTTGCTACTTCCATCTTCTTTTTCTAATGCTCTAGAGGAGTGGTAAATTCACATGGCTTTTTGTCATTTCTCTAAAGCAAATGAATATGAATTCAAATATAGACTACAAAAACAGCACATGCTGACTAAATGTCAAGAGTCCTGAAAAATGAAATTAATCAAAACAGTATGATTCACTGCTTGGTATTCAATAGCACATCAGCTTCAAGCACATTATTATACTTATATAAAGGAACAAAAAAGTAGTAAGGAAAAGGTTTTTAATTCTTCTATTTTTAACAAATAAAGCTCAACCTCATTGAACATGAATGAATGAATTCAAAATGAATCTCAAATCCTCTAGGTATTAGGCTGAAAGCCAGAAGGTCCTGTTCTTTCTTCCAAACTGGAGCGACTAGCAGTCTGGCTTTTGAAAGTGGAAGCTCTTTTGAAAGTGCAGAGGCTTGAGAAAACCCAGCTGCTAGTTGCATAAAGGGGCTTTTCTGAAAAACACGAGCTATCAGATGAGTAAAGAGAGAAGCAGGGTGGTGGTACTGGAAAAGCCATAACAACTTTTTCAACACTGTAAGTACAAGTGGCAATAGCTGTTGAACATACAAAGGATTCAAGGGAATGTTGTGACCTTGCAGCAGCCTGCAATACTTTGCTGATGACAGGCTCATCAGTGATCGACTGGGGAATTTTTGAGGTGAGAGGCCATTATTCATTACAGTGCTGAAAAAGGTATCTCCCAGTTCCTAAGATTAACAACAAGACTTGAGCAAATAGTGCAACAAATTATTCACAAATCATTCACATTACAAAATAAACTCATGTTGTCATAGTTGATGCCCGATGAAGAGTCGGAAGCATGAGAATCTGTGCATCCAACAGCAGAGGATAGAAATGCCAGGAGCTGGAGAATCACCAGGGGGCAACAAGAGAGTCTGCTGGGTGGGGAAACTGAGGCAGGGTCAGGGTCCAGTAAAGGCTCAGATAAAACCCTGTCACAGTTACTTTTATGTCTATTCATTATAGCTTAGCCTTCCAATTAAAAACATCCAATACCCAAAGCAATATTCAAAATGAAGAGTTTGATGGCAGTTCACAGAAGAGTCAAAAAAACAATTAACTGAACAATTTTGACCAATAAACCTGGACAGCATGATCTGTTCAGACAACATGGGAACAGAAAAAAAGAGTTAACTTTTTTTTGGAGTGAATAGTTCACACAGCTCTAGTGTCAGGTTTATGCAGTTGAGACCAGCTGGTGATTTGGATAGTGAATAGCTCTGGTCTGCTGTTTAAACTGAGATACAGTAATTCAGGACAGGCAGCATAGGTCCTGCTTAGGTTTTAGATTTGTTCCAGACAAGACACTAGCTGTGAATTACTGAAGCTATAATTCACATCTTGTATATGTTTGACTGCTTAATTACACAGTTACATCATCATTTACAGGTAATGAAGTTCTTTAACTGCTAGTTTCAAATTGAACATGTGACATGAAACAAATAAAAGCACAGGTTGGATTTATTTTAATAGCTGCATTGTGGCACATTTAAAAAAATACATGTGATATGTGTTGGTTGGACATAATCAACAAGATAAGCCTGATTCTGAATTCACTCATTTTACAGTAGTTTAGCTCTATAGACTTCAGTGAAGTTATTCCTGATTTACAATAATATAAGTGGGGTCAGAATTGGGCCCAATAAGTGCATTTATCTGAAGTTATCACATGTATATAGCTTTATGCATTGAAATAAGCACAACTATGTATTTTTTTAATTGAGTGCAACTCCAAATATAGGCACCCACATGTGTAAGTGATGCCATATTATACAATTGATTCTTATTAGTAATAAGTTATAAAAATACTGGACATCGTTAAACAAATACCTAAGCAACAGACTTGCTTAAAAGTTAAATATGGAACACCAGTAACTTCCCATCTGCAAAGTCTCTGTGATTGAACTATTAAGACTTTGAATTCCTCAAATGAATAAAATACTATGTTCACTGTATTAAAGATGTGCCAGGATACTAACCTTTGCATTCAGAAGAGGAGTCTCTCAAGCCTTGGCATAGTCCTTGTATTTAATAAACTTTGTCTTCCCAACAATGTACTGATTGTTCAAACATTATCTTAAACTATTAAAATTATTTTTAAACCAAAATGTTCTTGGCCAGTATTCATTTTAACTTCATCACTTCCTTTGGGAAAAGAATTTCTGTAATATTTTTTAATAGCTGACTGTCTACTCTACTAGTTAAACCCTTTGCTGTTGCTTTAAATGAATGTTTCCCAGAGGTAGCAATACAACTTTAGGATGTGCAGTAAGACGTGTACCATATTTTTAGTAACGTTTGCTTGATATTTGCTTTTTTCTGACACTATGTAATTGAGGTGTGACAAGCTGGTTGAAAATTTTATACTAAAAGGCTTTGTTGACATATTTGTTTTCTTGACTAGATGGAAATTTTCACCACAATTAAAAACATTTTTGGGTTTTCACTGAATTTTTAAAAAACTATTTAATAAACTGAACTTTTTATTTTTTTATGTAAATGAAAAAATTCATTTCCACTGACAATTTTTATGCCAGGAACAGGGGCAGTCCTTTGCCAATAAGGTTGAGGTGTGGGTTAGAGTCACAAAAGGTTTACCCCTTTTACATGGAAAGGTCCATGTAGAATCATAGACTATCAGGGTTGGAAGGGACCTCAGGAGGTCATCTAGTCTAACCCCCTGCTCAAAGCAGGACCAATTCCCAACTAAATCATCCCTGCCAGGGCTTTGTTAAGCCTGACCTTAAAAACTTCTAAGGAAAGAGATTCCACCACTTCCCTAGGTAACCCATGACTGCTTCTTGGAGCAGTCAGTTCTGGAACCCATAAGAGGAGAGATAATTCTTGATTTAGTCCTAAGTGGAGCACAGGATCTGGTCCAAGAGGTGAATATAGCTGGACTGTTTGGTAATAGTGACCGTAATATAATTAAATTTAACTTCCTTGTGGTGGGGAAAACACTACAGCAGCCCAACACTGCAACATTTAATTTCAGAAAGGGGAACTACACAAAAATGAAGAGGTTAGTTTAATAGAATTTAAAAGCTAAAGTGTCAAAGTGAAATCCCTGCAAGCTGCATGGAAACTTTTTAAAGACATCATAATAGAGGCTCAACTTAAATGCATACCCCAAATTAAAAAACATAGTAAGAGAACTGCTATGCTACCATGGCTAAACAATAAAGTAAAAGAAGCAGTGAGAAGCAAAAAGGCATCCTTTAAAAAGTGGAAGTTAAATCCTAGTGAGGAAAATTGAATGGAGCATAAACCCTGGCAAATGAAATGTAAAAATATAATTAGGAAGGCCAAAAAAAAATTTGAAAAACAGCCAAAGATTAAAAAAGTAATAGGAATTTTTTTTTAAGTACATCGGATGCAGGAAGCCTGCTAATCAATCACTGGGGCCACTGGATGATCAAGATGCTAAAAGAACACTCAAGGACAATAAGGCCATTGAGTAGAAACAAAATGAATTCTTTGCATTGGTCTTTATGGCTGAGGATGTGAAGGAGATTCCCAAACCTGAGCCATTCCTTTTAGGTGACAAAGGAGGGGGCGGGGGGAGAAACTGTCACAGATTGAGGTGTCATTAGAGGAGGTTTTGGAACAAATTGATCAACTACATAGTAATAAGTCACCAGGACCAGATGGTATTCACGCAAGAGTTCTGAAGGAACTAAAATGTGAAATTGCACAACTACTAACTGTAGTCTGTAACCTATCATTTAAATCAGCTTCTGTACCAAATGACTGGAGGACAGCTGATGTACACCAATTTTTAAAAAGGGCTTCAGAGGTGATCCCGCCAATTACAGGCCCGTTAGCCTGACTTCTGTACCAGACAAACTGATTGAAATTATAGTAAAGAACAAAACTGTCAGACATATAGATTAACAATTTGTTGGCGAAGAGTCGACATGGTTTTCAGAATGGAGAGAGGTAAATAGTGGTGTCCCCCAGGGGTCTGTACTGGGACCAGTTCTATTCAATATATTCATAACTGATCTGAAAAAGGGGTAGACAGTGAGGTGGCAACATTTGCAGATGATACAAAACTGCTCAAGAGAGTTAAATCCCAGGAAGGCTGCAAAGAGCTACAAAAGGCTCTCTCAAAACTGGGTGACTGGGCAACAAAATAGCATATTCAGTGTTGATAAATGCACAGTAATGCACATTGGAAAACATAATCCCAATTAAACATATAAAATGATGGGGTCTAAATTAACTGTTACCACTCAAGAAAGAAATCTTGGAGTCATGGATAGTTCTCTGAAAACATCCACTCAATGTGCAGCAGCAGTCAAAAAAGCAATCAGAATGTTGGGAAAGGGATAGATAATAACAGAAAATATCATATTGCCTCTTTATTAATCCCTGGTACACCCACATCTTGAATACTGCATGCAGATGTGGTTTCCCCATCTCAAAAAAGATATATTGGAATTGGAAAAGGTTCAGAAAAGAGAAACAAAAATGATTAGGGGTATGGAACGGTCGCCATATGAGGAGAGATTAATAAGACTGGGACTTTTCAACTTGGAAAAGAGATAAGTAAGGAGGGATAAGATAGAGGTCTATAAAATCATGACTGGTGTGGAAAAAGTAAATAAGGAAGCGTTATTTACTACTTCTCATAACACAAGAACTAGGGGCCACCAAATGAAATTAATAAGCATCAGGTTTAAAACAAACAAAAGGAAGTATTTCTTCACCCAATGCAGTCAGTCTGTGAAACTCCTTGCCAGAGGATATTGTAAGGGCCAATGAGATTGACATATATAGACAAATATAGTGCTCTTTCTTGTACAAGAGGACAGGAAATACTCCACAGGTCGCTCTTACGGTGTGCCTCTCCCAAAAGTGCCTCCCCATTTTACCTCATGGTATGTCCGCACTGCAATGGAAGGTGTGATTGTAGCTCATGTAGGCACACCCCTACTAGTGTTAATGTAGCTAGCATGGCTAAAAACAGAAGCGAAGACACAGCAGTATGGATTGCAACATGGGCTAGCAAGGTGAATATTTGCCTGGGGTTCTGGAGAGGCTTGTGCAACCTGCACCAGAGTCTGTGTTGCCATGTTTTCATGGCTATCTTTAGCCATACTAGCCAGGGTATATGTTTCTGTCTCTGGTGAAAAACCTAAAAATTACAAACTGGAAGAGTGCCTGAAGAGCTCTCTGGGGCATTGACTTCTCTCTTAGAGTATGTCTACTCTGCAGTTGAAAGTGTGATTGCAGCTCGGGTGAAGTATACCCATGCTAGTATTAATCCTAGCTAGCATAGCTAATGATAACAGTGAAGACACAGGTAAGGTTGTGCAAGCCTGTCCAGGACCCCAGATACATAGTTGTGTTGCTAACCCATACCACCGTCCATGCTGTTGGGTCTTCACTTCTTTTTTAGCCCTGCCAGCTACAGCTATGCCTACACTACTAAAATTACACCTTTTATTGCAGTGTAGATGAGTCAGTGTCCCAGTACTCTCTTCAGGCACTCTTTCTCCATTCTTCAGGAAACAGAAACCACATAACTTAATGGCCAATCACCCAGCTTGAATAGCAAACTCTGAAAAATCAATAATTTGAAGCCAAGTATCAGAAAGGTAGCTGTGTTAAATCTGTAATCACAAAAACAATGAGGAGTCCGGTGGCACCTTAAGGACTAGCAGATTTATTTGGGCATAAGATTTCCTGGGTTAAAAAAAACCCATTTCTTCAGATGCATGGAGTGAAAAAAAGATGCATCTGAAAGAGTGGGGTATTTTACCCACAAAAGCTTATGCCCCAATAAATCTGTTAGTCTTTAAGCTGCCACCGGAATCCTAATAATTTGAAGAAGCACTTGTTATGAACACTTCATAAATAAAATGTGCAGATAAGGATTAACTGTTCTTCTTCTTGTGTCCTTGTCACAAATTAGATATTTTTCCAGCAATGGTTGTTGATCAGCTATTGATCAACAATAAATAAGACTAAGATTTTGTCATGGTTATTTTTAGTAAAGGTCATGGACAGATCACGGACAATAAACAAAAATTCATGGAAGCTGTGACCTGTCTGTGACTTTTGTTGCTGCGTCTCCGTGGTTTCTCCTGCCACCATGGTGGCTGGGAGCTGCGGGGTTCCCCCCTCTGCCCGCAGCAGGAGCTGCAGGGTGACCATATTTCCTAAAGAGAAAATGGGACACCCCCAGCCGCTTGCCAGAGACGTCCCCCACAAGGCTGTTGCCTGTTGCTAGAACCTTGAGGAGGGCCCCCCTCAGGACTCTGTCACCTGCTGCTGGAATCTTGCAGGGGTCACCGGTCACTGCTGTTGCCTGTCTCTGGAAACCTGCCAGGGTCCTGCTGGCTGCCAGCTCCAGAGTCCCACAGTCCCTGGGGCTGAAGCAGAGAATGTCATGGAGGTCTCTGGAAATCATTGATTCCGTGACTTCCATGACCTCTGTGACCTAAACGTAGCCTTGACTATAAATAATCAAACAAATTCATGCTTATGAGTAAGGTTAAGATTTTGTCACTGTTATTTTCAGTAAAAGTCATGGACAGGTCACAGGAAATAAAAATTCATGGAAACCTGTGACCTGTCCATGACTTCTACTAAAAATAATGGGAGGGAGGGCTGACTGAAGCCAAAGGCGGGGGAAGAGCCTACCCCCACTGTGTGGGAGGGCTTCCAGCATGCTCCAGGACCCTTGCCACAGCTCCAGTGGCTCAGAGCTCTGGGGTCCCCTCATTGCCTGCAGTGGCTGATGGCTCCAGGTTCCCCCCGCCACATAGGGGCTGAAGCAGAAAATGTCACAGATGTTTCTGAAAGTCACAAAATCCATGTGGACAAAAAAGGGCTAAATAAGAATAAATTTTCCAGTAGGGGGTGGATCTGTCTGTTCATAGCAGTAACAGTTGGTGGTGAATGTCATTTAGTTCAGTCTTTCACATATGTCTACATCTATGCACTTGATCTCCTCTAGAGCATTCTGCTTCTTTCCACTGAACAAGACAAGGCAACAATCTTTTCAAGGTGTCACAGACTTGTTGATTTAGTAAAGGAACAAAAAGCTCCATCACTCTTTGCTTAAAACAACTATTCAAAGAAACCGAAAACATAATTTGAAAGGAAAGTAACTCCCTGCATGCTCTTTGATGAAAGACAGGATACAGTCAACTCTATATATTTTCAAATAAACTGTCCAAGGACCTTTATAAACTTTAATTTATGGCTGTTTCAGCAGTGAAAGTGTGCTGGATCTTTTTGTTCAGCTAGTGGTTTAATAAATGGCCCTCCTAACATTGGAGCTTCATTTATTAACTTTAATGACTATATCTATGGAGTTGCAATTAGAGTAATCTCTTCCTGCTTATTGCCTTTAAAAATGCACTAGGCGATTCAGTTGAAAATAAATTCTGGAACCCAGAACAGGAAAAAATAAAATAATTTGTGAATTTGACAATACTAGTATAAATGGACCAGGGAAAGTACAGGAGGGGGACTCTAGTGTTGTCCATTTACTGGGCTTGATCCACCCCTGCTCCAATGGGGCAGCTACATCAGCAGTGGCATTATCTCAGGATTAAGGTAGGTAGTTGTAACAGGTTGCACCAGGGAAGCTGTTTTAATGATCTGAGGGACTCTACGGGAGTACCACCACTATAGTCTCTGGGGATGCACTAAATCTTCATATCTTTAGGATGTTTTGTCCCTGCACTTTCCTGCATGAGTGGCTCCTCCTACATCCTGGGCTGTCCTTCGACTTTAGGCCCTTCTCAATGTCCATAGGAGCACTGTGAATTATGCTTAGAATTTCTGATCTCACACTGTCTAGTATTATGACAAGGTGTCCTTTGTTCAGAATCCCATTATATGTAACAATTTCACCTCTCTAGTACCAATATGTTTGATTATTTGGTGGGGCCTGGGCTGTTTCTGTTGGCCTTCTATCTAGTATTATGCTCTCTCCATCTGAAACACTGAGTAATCTTGTACTCATTTGAATGTCAGGTTTTGTTTCAGTAATGGTAGTACTTGAATTAGACATACTGATACTTCAAACTCCTTTTCCTACAACTCTTTGCTTTTACTATTTATAAATATTCTTGAGCATATTCACTAGAAGCTCCAATGTGAAATTCACCTTTGTTCATTTTTTTCCAGTGTCACAAACTTATCTGTTGTAGAACCTTGTTTTGCACATTTATAAGGTAGCTCAAAAACAACTATTTCTGCATCAGAGCATAGTCCTCCAGCTGTATGTCCATAAGCATATGTATTTTGATTTGGTATTTCTTTGCAATTTGCACTGAAAGCGAATGGTTGCTTTTATTGAATGCTGTCACTGTACCTCCTATGTGGGAAATCTTTGCATTGTGTTGTAATTGCCTTCACATATATTGCAGATGAATATAGTGTTTGCCCCATATTTACTTTTGTGTTGTGCCTTAGAATGCATTTTTAATTAGATGCACTTCCTTTTTCTCACTGCTCACTAATACTTCAATTTGGGAAGGACAATTTTCACCAGTCCAGCAAATATCAATGGTCGTGTGCAAAATAAAGTCTCTCTCTCACACAATAGCATTACTTTGACTTAGTTATCAACTCTACTACAGGTAATTTGGTCTCTAATTAATCCATCTGTATGCTGGATCCATACCATTCTCCTTGGTCCATGGCCAGACACATCAGCTCTTTGGCCAGAAACTGCAAGCAACGCAGTTCAAAGTGGACACATGGCACCTCATCAGAGATCTGATGCCTATCTTATTTTGGCAAAGCCCCAATATGTAGTACAATGGTCCTGCTTCCTAAAGGGAAATTTTGCCACTAACTTTCATAGAAACAGGATTTGGCTCAATGTGTAACAAAAACTCAGAATAAAAGATACAGATGAAAGAATAATGCAAAGAAGCTTAAAATAATGTTGGATAATTTCTTTTGCTTTAAAACATGCTCAGTTATCTCTGCCTTATGAAAAAGAATTTCTAATGAAGTGTTTTGCTACCTTTGCTTTCAGTTACTTCTGATTTACACTGGTTTGTGCTCAATATCAGGTCTGCAGCAGCCAATGTAAATTACTACCAGAGGTTTGTTTGGAATAATGATTAGAATTAAGTCTAAACAAGGGACACCTTCTATTTCAAGCCTTCCCTTCCTTTCACTTCCAATCTTTCCTTCCCATCCAATCCCAGTCCAGTTTCTCTCCCCCTCTTTCCCAGTCCCAGTCTCACCAGACACCTTGTCCCAATCTACTCTGTTCCTCCCACCTGGTCTGGCTTTTGTACACTGTGTACTCCAGTCAGATGGCTTCCTCTTCCTCCTCCATGATGCCTGGGTGCCAGTGGGGGATGGAGGTCACTGAGCGCAAAGGACAGACAGGCTTTCTGTACCAGTGCCTAGTTTGGTTTCACCCAGCCCCAGTCACTCTGTGGAGATAGCTGTATATGTAGGTAACTCACTGCCAGGAGCTGTGAGAAGATGGCACATGTGCTGTAACTTTGTGGGGATGATGCATACACAGTCTTGTCAGCACTGGGAGTTGTGAAAGGCTCAAGCATGCTCAGTGAGGACAAAATTCTTCAAATAATTTTTTAAAGGCTTACAACGTGGTCAAATTTGGGTGAATTTTCATAGGGACAACAAAAGGCACATTCCTGACACAAAGGCCAGCCCCTGCCAAATTTCAAATCCCTTCTATAAAGCATGGCAGTTCAAAGAAAAGATCACCAGAATTTAGCATGGACAAAACAACATTTTCCCCTATCCTCATTCTTGGAAACAGTTGAACCATTTTGGCTGAAAAATTTCCAAAATTCCAGCCTGAGGCAGACACCTAACACGGAAAATTTCAGTCCAAATAGTTAAAGTTTGGCAAAGAGCAGCTGGAACCAGGATCTTCTAATGGGAAGTATTGGGCAACCTAAATAACAGTCAGCACTACCAGCCTCACCTAGAACACTGTTTCAGGCACACCGGCAGGAATATATTCACACACACAAAGCGGCTTTTCAAGTGCTTTGATTTGCCATTGTTTAAACTTTCAAGATCTTGATAATGTGCATTAATTAGCAATAGGGAAACAATAATGTAACAATAACTCAGGAAAGCTGGGATTCATTCTTGATTTGAATCTACTGGTGACACAAAGAAGAAAACTATTTCAGGTTAAATGAAAGCCACGAGAAGCTAACAAAAAATATTCTATACAATGATTTTTCCAGCTTTCCCATTTTAGGCCAGTGAAAATATTTATGAATCCAGAAGAGGTTTGACATTTGTAAAAAATTAATTAAACAGGTGAGTGACACTGGCAAAGCTTATGAACTTTTACACCTCCAGATGTCTCGGGAAGGGTCCTTGTTACAGTTGCACCTCTGACTAAATGAGCAGCACCTTTGATATAAAGGAACCCAGTCTTAAAAAAAAAACAGAGGTACAAAGAAATGCGGACAAGTTTCAGGTAATGCTAAATAAGTTTTCCTTCTTGTTTAGTAGGAGGGAAGAAAGGAAAAAAAGGAATAGAAAGAAAAGAGGAAAAACAATAAGATGAGAATGGGGGGTGGGGAGGGGGAAAGAAAGGAATAGAGGAGACTGAGAGGAATAGCCTTAAGTTAGACATAGAATAGTAATAGGAATGACGAAGTGAAGGAAGGGGTAGAGAGTCCATGGAAAGAACCAGGGTTACAACAACAGTAAAAGATAACTCATTTTCTCCTCCTTTTGAGCTACTATAGTTCCTCTTTTTTTTGATAGTCGATATACTAATAGTCTGAGACTGTAACTAGTCAAAGACTCTCAAGAGGGAGTGGAGGTCTGTAATGGAAATCTAACAAAAAAAGTGAGTCTTAAGGAAGGATTTAAAGGAGGAGAGTGAGATAGAACAGTGAACAGAATTGCTTATGTGTATGCCGTTATCTGTCTGGTAGATAACAATTTGGATAGGTCAGCCAATAGTGATTTTAGCAGGATGAATGCTTCTTGGGGCTTTTTAAGAAACATCGGAGGATCTGGGCCTGGGAGAGGTCTTTAAAAACATAACAACCCCAAAACAAACTCCTGGATACCTGCACTTTTACTTTCTGGTGGTTCAGATAGTGACTGAACAGACTCTAACTGAACAAAGTACAATTATGAAAATACTGGAAGTTAAAATAAAATTGGGAGAAATTTAATTATACAGAGAGTAATTCATGTGCAAAACAGTACTGAAGGCAGAGACAGAGGCTGCAACTCTGTGTGTGTGTGTGTGGGAGTATATTAAAATTGTAGACACTTAGAGGGGAAAAACACTACAGAGGACCAAAACAATAAAGATGAATTAATAAACTTAGATAGGCCATGTGATCTTCCTTGTAACCAAAATTATGTTACTATGATACACATTAAAAAGACAAGGTAGGTGAGGTAATATCTTTTAATGGACTAATGTTGAAGCTGGTCTTTCTCACCAACAGAAGTTGGTCCAGTCAGAGATATTACCTCACCCACCTTGTGTCTCTAATATCCTGGTACCAACATGGCTATAACAACTCTTCATATGTTACCTATTGTGAGTCAATAAATGCCTCAAGTTAATTAACATTATAGTTAGGCTTTAGATAATTCTATTTTTTATAAAAGCAGCAAAGAATCCTGTGGCACCTTATAGACTAACAGACGTTTTGGAGCATGAGCTTTCGTGGGTGAATACCCACTTCCTCAGATGCATGTAATGGAAATATCCAGGGGCAGGTATATTTTTTATCTAATTTTCATGGATATTGATTTTTTAAAGATATTTATTGATTTAAATTTTCAGTTACAGGAAATTATGGGGGTGGGTCAGAAATTTTTAATGACAGCAGACATTCAGATTGAAAAAGTTAAAGCTTTAAAACTGTTAAAATACCAATTGTCAACATCACATGTCAAAATATACAAAGGCTAATTATACTACTATAAGACTTGTAATCATATAAACTGTCCTGATTTGCACTTGTATAGCTGTATGTTTTAATGTATTGCAATATGAATTAGAAAATTTTCACTTTAGAAGTAAATGTATTTGAACTGATAGTAGAAATGATTTAAACAATAATTTGCATAGACATGTCTTGGGTATATAATTTTGAATTTCTTCCTTGCTGTTTTGAATTTTAAACAATAATGTGGAACAATAATTTGAAGTCTATTTTATTTTTTAATCTTTAAATTTGTTGGGTGACTGACTGTATAATAAGACTTTATTAAATCATACATTCCTCACAGACTAATTATGATCACATGTTATGTACAATTATGATCTGTATCATTCTAGGAATGATATCACATGAGACCAATACTGAATTTCTTGCATAACTACAGATCACATATTATGATGATGTAATCTGTAAGGGCCTAAGGAAAAGTGGCATTGTCCAGTGGAAACAGGTTTTTGACTGGCGACTTAAGAGACCTGGGTTCTACTTCTAGCTGTACCACGGAACTACTGGATGGCCCTGGGCACATTACTTCACCTCCACATACCTCTTTCTGGGCAGGTGGGGCTTGCCAACCATGGAAGACAGTTCATCTAGAAGAATGAAAACTCTGATCTCAAACCAAGGATATCAGGCCTGACTAGCTGGTTTGCAAAAGTTGTGCCAATCACAGGTGCTATATGGATCTTCACCAGTGACACTGGCTAACGGGACAAGGTGAAGGCCAAGCAAGTAGTCTGTTAGGGCTTGATCCAAAGCAAGCTTCAGGCAATAGGAGTTTTTCCATTGACATCAATGGGCATTAGATCCCTGGGCTATATAACCCCAGGAATGATATCACACAATGTCTATGTTGCAATTCATTTCTTACATACCTTAAACTGCCACTGAAGTCTATGGGAGCTTAGCATATTGAGTAGTATCTTACCCCTAAGTAATCACACTATTTGCAGAAAGCATTGATTTAAATGGAACAACATGAGGAGTAAAGTACAGCTAAATATAAGTGAAGGTAGCAGAATCTAACCCTAAGTGATTATGACATTTTAGTAAGTCAAGCATTTTGCTAAATCATTTTGTTTACAAAATATTTAAATCTAGTTTCAGTGATGATAGACTTCAATAGTTACAATTTTATATAAGAAATGTGTATTTATTAAGTAATGGAAAAACTAAGAAGAAAATCTAATATATTGATCAATAAATAGAAAAAAAACATGTTCCAAATAGTACAGTACACATTCTTACTTCCAGTTTTACAGTGTTTTCTTACGGCAAGGAGAGAACCAGTTGTTAATTCAGAGGGTTCACACACCCTTTGGATTTATAAAATAGTCTAATGTCCCTAAGAAAACTTTTTCTATTTCCAATTACTTCTAAAGACATGAATAAGGTCACATAAAAGTTGTAATTCTATGGGGGCAGCTTTGCCCAAGTGGGTGTGTAGCAGTTTAAAATAGAATATTCAAATGAAATGAAAAAGCAGCCATTAAAAACAAAAGTGTGACACAGAGATCACAGAAGGTCAGCTTAAAAACCATGATAAAAATTATTAGCATTTCAAGGAAACACTGACATTAAAATCCATTTTGATCTTTAATGGAAGCCTGTTGATAATGTGTTGAATATGATGAGTGAGAATTATGGATGTCTAAACAAAAATTTGCCTTTCAAACAATAATACAGATGTTCAGTGCTAACACAGTGTAGTTACATCAAGCTAAGAAACTAAAGATATCTAAAATATTGATTACATTGGACTTCTGATATTAACTTTTATGTAACAGGAGTCTCCATTAAGTATTTAAAGCAAGTAAAGACGTACCACTGGAGATATACATTACAAACACAACCCCTTCCTTCAATACTTAAACATTGTTACTTATTTTTGAATTTCATTCTGTCTAATTCCTGTTAATATAAACCATCAAAAGAATAAGTGCAAAAACATTTGATACGATTCTAGCCCTGTTTGCAGCTAGCTAGACTGATAGTAAATTACTGTATATTATAATGCCAGAAATCCATCAAAGAACATAAACTGTCACAAAGGATTGTTAAACTAAAATGTAGAATCATATGCACATTTATTTTAAAAATCTGTTATTGAAGTTTATCACATATCTGTTTTGCAAAGTACTAAATAATATGAAAATGTTAGGTGTACTTACAATTTGTTCCAAAAATAAAGAATGTGTAGAACCAGCAGCCCGATGTCATTTCTCTCACACAGCAATCGAGTTAGTAAAGGTGAGCATATATTATCTCCTAAACAGCACTCAAACCACAGTGATTGCTGTATGTTCTATTTCTGACCACAACCTTCAGCAGAATACAAAGCAAGCTTCCTTCCCTTTCTTTGCTCCCTCACTTACTCTCCTTGCACTCTGTCTCTCTCTCTCCCCCAAGCAGTGATAGGGGGAAAAGTTTCAAAGAACATACAGTCTCTTCTTGTTTACACTAAGGATCTTGTTTCTGTGTCCTGTGATAGACTAAGGCTGGGGTGCCTGCACTGACAGATATTTCCCTGATCAAAGCCATTGCACAGAATAATCAGTGCTCTAGATAATCATCAATGGAACTAGGGAGTTTTAAATTTTGTTATTGGGAGAGTATTAAAGGAAAATGGGCTCATTTAAATTAATCCCTTCTAAATTAAACATTTATTACATCTTAGATAAAAGGTTAGAGGTTTTTCTGGTAAGGGGAAGTAATATGTATAAAAACAAATCACAAGTCAATGATTAGCTAAAGTATAGTAATATAAACAGAATTTATTTCCTATAACACCACATAATTTACTAAGAAGAGTATTTGTTTATATTATTAATATAATTAAGTACTGCTTTTGCATCTTTACCAATGCTAAACTAAATTACCTGGAAGGGTGAAGAAAACAGCCCCATTTAAACATTTTTTTTTTTTACAGAGGAATTAACATTGCCACAGCTCCTAGAATGTATTTTCCTGCTACAGTAATTGCTTTTTCCTTATTTCACTTATCTTGTGCTACTGCCCATAACAACATCCATTACAAGAGCCCCAAACCCCTTTAGCCTCCTCCATCAGTCTTGAAGCACTAAACATCAGTAGACTTAGTTTGTTTCAGTAGTGCTATTCACTCTAAACACCTACTTGTTCCTCTATCTCCTATGACTGCTTACACTAGGGGAAAAAAAGGTGTGGTTCTAAAATGTGATAGCAAACACCTTTAAGCAGGGCAAATTTTATTTTAACATCTGTTAACTAGTTGAGGGGAACTGAAGGGGGGAGTCCAGGGTTCATTCTCACCGTCAAAGCCCAGAAAACCAAATAAAAAAGACTTTCATATTTTCCAGTTTCAAAAAATTTCAGAACTGACATACCTCAGAGAGTCCTGGAATATAACTGGTAACTTGCCAGCTGTTGCACCGCCAGATATGAGAAAGGAAAGGCAATTGTGTGTGTGTGTGTGTGTGTGAGAATGTGAATTTAGAGAATGTGAAGAGTACTGACCATGATACAGAGTGAAGTCCACATTATTGCTATGGCAATTGTATTAATAAAATGCATATTATAAATTCTTGATCCCTACATACCCAATATGAAACTCCCAACAAAGTTAACACAGAGAAGGTCTTATGCACAGAATCACATAAGGGCCAGCTGCAGCAACCAGACTGTCATTAGGGGGACTGGATGGGTTACACAATCTTGTCTGGTTGGGGACTAGAAGAAGAGCCGGTCCCCTTGCAAACTGAGTATAGTTACACTTGCATCAAAAAGCTGCACAAAAGGCAGGTTAACACCCAGGCTGCATGTTCCAGGGTTACTGACTTTGGGCAGAAGGGCTTCCAGTGTGGGAGGATAGGTGGAAGGATACTAGAACAGACAGTGAGCAGAGAATGTGAGACATACACCACATGCTGTTGTTCTGGCCACCTTTGTCCAAGGTATACAGGATTTGTGTACATTTTGGAAGTAAATAAATTAAATTAGAAAATACACTGAGTTGGTCACCTATTTCTTGCCTTCCAGGAAACTGACCCACTACAAAGACCCCAAATCTGCTGCCTCTCAGCAAAAGAACAATATTATTTATCCACAAAGCAAGTACAACCCAGATATTTTCAGCATGTTTCCCACACTACCTTGTATCTGAACCTTTCCCTGAGGAGACCATCTCTTTGATTGAAAGAGTACTTTTGTCTCATGCCTACTTGACCATTAGCCACTTTTCTGAGGACTGCTAAGCAGGTGCCAATTAACATTATTTTTGATGGGGACACCTGTTCCCTGGGAACAATACTGAGACAAAAAACTAATTTTAGCTAGGCCACCAAAAAGGTATGACAGTAACAAATATTGATTTGTATCTAAAGCTTTATATCACGTTCCCAATCCCAAGAAACACCCAGTCTCTTCTAGAAATTATGTTTCAGTAAACAAGCTACAGTGACATTGAAAAATATAGACATTGTGAACTTCAGAGAATAAAAGGGAGTATTTGCATGCTCATGGTGCATGCAAACACACACCAATTCTGTCCCAATTTTATCTTTTAAGAAATAATGGAGATTTAATTACAAAGTGTCAGATGGTATCTGGTTCTCTGGAGGGGTCAGGGGACTAGCCTACTTCTGACAGGCTCTACAAGAGAATGAGGCAGTTCAGGTTCATCTGAGAGTAGTTAACTCATCCAGTAACTGGGAGGTGGTTAATTAGGCAGGGAAGCACCTGGGCATGATAAAAGGTTAAGGACCTAACTTAGAGGGGAAATGCCTCAGCAGAAAGGGGCAGGGGAAAGACTGTAGAGAGGATATTTCTAACAGAATGATGAGAAGCCAATGCTCCAAAAAGGGAGCACTAGCACAGAAGACTGGGAAAAGCTACTGAGGAAAAGAAATAGAAGGTAGCTCAGGGAGCAACAAGGGATTGAGAAGGACGGGTGCAGGCTGTCACAAACATGGGCCCTGAGCTAGACCCCAGAGAGAGGGGGCTAGGTGATCCTGGGTTGCCCTATCTACTCCAGCCAAAGATTTTGGAAACGGCTCTAAACCCAGGAGATCTAGGGCTGTCTAACCCCATGATAATCATGAAACTTCTGACTCCCCCTTGCCCTAAAGGGAACAGAGACAATTGAAGAGCTGGCTAGAGGAACAGGTCACAGCAAGAACTGGATGAATGCAGAATTGAGTGTGGTGGCATAAAGGAGTCCTACCAGACTGCAAAGGAGTCCTACCAGATAAGGGCCCCACCTCACACACAGCCATTGGCTAATCAGCATAATCAAAAGCATTTGTTAAATCATGCCATGGTATGAGCCAATGCATCAATTCACTTAATGCTATTTAGCATCTTGATGGACAGTGTTCTATATTGTGATCATATGAACATGAGTTTTAAAATACCACTTTTCTTGAAATCACTTTTGCCCTTAGTTTGGAATAACAGTTCTAGATGTTGAAGGGGAAAGATGGGGCTGGTGAAAGAGGAACAGTATAATACTGTTTTCCAGTTGCTTTTGTGAGAAAAGTAATAGGCTGGTTATGTGTCAACTTTCTGTGGAAAGCAGGCAATAACAGACACACCACACTGAAATAAAATCTTTGTTCAAATCAACTTCAGGCAGATACTCAAATATGTTGAATGTTATGAGGGTCAAAATATTAATTTTCCACCTGTAGCTATAGCAACCTTTATATTTCACAAGTGAAACTTAAATGTTGTAAAGGTTAAGATGTTGATTATAAAATAAGCCTATGCATCACCTACATCAGTGTGCAAACTGTGGGGCATGGGGAGCACAGAGGAACAGTGGGAGGGGGGATGAGCAAAGATACCAGGTGGTTTGTGCCAGCCTCATGCACTGTGGCCTGAGCCAGCCCCAATGGGAGGTAGGGAGAGAGCACCACCTCTACCAATTTACCTCAATGGGCAACCCAACCTATGGGTCAAGTGCTGCGCCGACTCCTGGCAACCTCCATGCCCAGTGCTGGCTCAGCCCCCAGAGACTGTCACATGTGCCCAAGGTAGGCAGGTATTGGCCCTGCCCTAGCAGTGCAGGATGGCTGTAAGGTAGAAGCAGCATGCTGCTGAGGAGGCCTTGGCTGTGCAGTAATGGGGGAGGACAGAGCATGACTGGAAAACTTTGCACACCACTGATCTACATCACTAAAGTCCTTAAACAGACACCAAAAGAGGTAAATATGTTAATCTCATTTCACTGGATTAAAAAAACCCTCACTTGAGCTTTCACAATTGAAAAACTCAGACTTATAAATGATCACCACTGCTGGTCTAGTAGCAGAGGCAGGTTGGAAACTTCCATGAAGATCCTGCTTCCCTCACCAAAACTCACTGAGGCAGACCCTCTGCTACTATAATCTTACATTAGAGCCAGTGCTGCAATGACAATTTACAAGACTGGAGGCTCTGCCCCATTACATATATCCAAACATATGTTGTGGTTGTAATATTATTGCAAGGAGCCTTCTAATGGTGCTGTTATAGATAGTGTTAGAAATTTTCTTTATCTGAATGTACAGAAGTTTGACTTTGAATGAAATGCAAACTGTTATGATGCATTTTTAAAAAAGATGCTGAGCACAACACCAGCAAAGTCTGTTGTTTTTCCCTGAATCTGTTTTTGACTGGGTCTCTATTTAGCTACAGCTTCTGCCTAGAGCTATATTCATGCAAGGAAACAAAACATTACAAGGTTAAGCAACAGAAAAATATCCATCTGTGAATTAAGGCCATAGTTACTATGTCAGCTGAGAGTGAGGGATTCCATCTCTTTCTACACCTTCGTTCATGGCATCACCTGTACCTCTCTCAAACTGCCTTCCAGGTCCCACTCCCTACACTCACAGTATACCCCTCCCCTTGAAACCTTTAAGAAAGTGCCTTGTTTTTCACCTTTTCCCAGGCCTGAGGGAAGGCAGCAGGATGGGGGTTGTCTGGAGCTCCCTCTCTAAGGCTTTGGGGGAGGGACCAGCTGTCATGGCGGGGGTGCTCTTGGGGCTGCAGGGTAGAGAGGAAAGTGTAGAGAGAAGGAGAATGGGGATCCAATTCCATTTTTCTGTGTGGGGGTGAGGGGAAGAGAACCAGGAAGAGTCCAGCAGCTCAGGGCTCACTCCTTGCCCCTTATTTCATGCACCAGTTTTGAGGGAGAGGTGAGTGGAATAGACTGGAAAGGAAGCAGAGCTGTCCCTTAGTGGCTGGGCTTTGTGACACTCCTACCGACTTCCTCCTGTGGAAAAAAACAGATCTGCACAAAATTGCTCTCCATTTCTGAGAGGCGCAGAGCTGGGGTGGTCTGCCAATCACATGCAGCAGTTTGATTAGCAATCCTTCCCTAGCTGGGGAGTGGGGAAAGGCAGCTAATCAGATGGCAGTTTCCCTGCCTCCCAGACCCATAGGAAGGGGTGAAAGAATGTAGTTATATTGTAGATTGGCCAAGACTTATGTATATGTGTATTCCAGCTGTTTATGTTTAGTAGATTCATAGAGTCTAAGGCTAGAAGGGACCATTGTAATTGCCTGGTCTGATTTCAGGTCATAGAGTTTCCCCAGAATAATTACTTTTGAAAGTGTGTAAACTGGTGGGTACATCTTGTAGATTAACATTAAAGCTGTTAACAGAATGTATAAGGTGAATTTCTTCATGTCAGTATTGTCATTAATCAAGTGTATGAACTTACGGATACAATTTCCAATCTTTGTAATGTTTATAGTTATTGTCTGTAAAACTATAGTTGTGTATTTTACATAAGGATTCTATTAATTACTGCAGCAACCTTAATCCTAACTTAACATTGGGGAATCTATTAGGTGTTCTAAGTGACATCCTGCTTTTTCAATGTCATTATTTATTCATAATTTTATTGGGATTTCCTTTTCTTTTGACACAACCCTGAGGGCACAGTGTTTTCTGGTGGATGCAAAATTTTCTAAAGAAGTTAAGCTTTCATTTGAAAAATGTTTATAGAATATCTTTTTGTGAAGAAAAGCTTGCTAACTAGATGCAATAATTTGATTAATTGAATATACACCATTGGATGATGTAAAGTTCATGAAATGTTCACTAAGTATCCCTGCCAGTGAATTGAAATACACACATTACCAATATGTACATTAAAAAAGCACAAATAACAAACCAAGTTATGTTAAAACATTTTTGGAGTTATTGCCTGAAGAGATGTGAAGAATTCTGGGACTTGGAGACAAACTGGGTGGTTTTAAGGATTCAGATGCAAAAAACTGAGACCTCTGAATTGGGGATCATTGGGCCCACTGTCAAGTAGGAGAGAAATGTTTGTGTTAATGCCATGATTCTTTGTCACTAGTTACATACCAACCTCTTTATGGTACTGTAGTGCTCAACACCCTTTGTATAAGGTGGTGTATTATGGTCTCCTTATCGTGAGACCATAGTTAAGGTTGTGTCAGAATTTTCTCTTTCAGAGGGTCTGTCACTTAAGTATCTCACCTTTTTTACTGAATCCTTTTTTGTAAACACACATGGGAAATTTGAACCAAAGTTCAGCCACGAATTAATGTGTGTGACGAATGACCTCAGGTCTGTAATTTGTCATGTTGGGTTTTCTTAGGAAACTTGGGAAAAACTAGAACACTAGGAAAGCCTGACTCTTTTCCACACAGTGTACATTTGCTGACCCCTCCTGCACTGTGTCATTAGAGAAAACCAGTCACTTCATCATCCACTCCATCTAGTTCATTTGCATGCTTGGGGAGAGTCACTATTCATAGAATCACAGATGATTAGGGTTGGAAGAGACCTCATCTAGTCCAGCCCTCTGCTCAAAGCAGGACCAATCCCAACTAAATCATCCCAGCCAGGGCTTTGTCAAGCCAGGCCTTAAAAACCTATATGGATGGAGATTTCACTACCTGCCTAGGTAACCCATTCCAGTGCGTCACCACCCTTCCAGTGAAAGTGTTTCCTAATATCCAACCTAGACCTCCCACACTGCTACTTAAGACCATTGCTTCTTTTTCTGTCATCTGCCACCACTGAGAGCAGCGTAGCTCCATACTCTTTGGAACCCCACTTCAGTTAGTTAAAGGCCCTAGCTGTCACAACAATGGTTACCTTTGATAACCAGAACATAATTACTGAGAAGAGTCTAAGAAGGAACTGCAGGCTGTGTTTGCATAAGCTCTGGTGGTCCTCCTTTGGGTTTGTACTGGGGGTAAGTTAGTTACACTGATTCTTTTGAAAGGGTAATTGTTTATAACTTCCCTCCAAAAGGGTTAGATTAAAATAAGATACAAAATTTCAGCTCCTTTTCATGCTCCTCTTATTATACTTCTTACAAATTGGGAGCTATGACTTCTATGAATATTTAGCTTTTTAAAAAAATAGGGAATTGTAGCTGTGAGTCCCTACTAAGTTTTCCATTACATTGTTAAAAAAAGTTATAATTTAGAAGTTGTAGTAAACTGATATTGCATTAGGAAACTTTTGTCTGAATGCAGTTTACTTTCAATATATTGGTCAACATGGCACTGAGTGGAGAAATATGGAGCTTCACAAAGATAACAATGGTACAGTGTACCCTGAAGACAATACATGTGTAAGCACTTGATTTAAATAGCACATATATAAAAGATTTTCTTTCTATTAAACTAAGACAATTCACAAACAAAAAAACTTTATTTCATGTTAAGGTTGCTCTTTTCAATAAACTAAACCACACAAAGCTAAGGATTAAAAGGTTGCAGAATCAAACACTCTCAACTTAGAAAATGCCAGAATGGACATTGCCTCTGTAATCTTAATTCAGGTTTCTTGTGCATATGCAACCATTAATTATGTGACCACATTCTGTATTTTCTACAGAACCTCTGCCTCATTCAGTACCTAGGATGCATCAGGGGGATGAATCAGGGCTGTGTAGTGAAGGAGTCTGTCTGTAGGACCGCTGGCTCATTTGCTGCAGAAATTGGAATGTTTGTACCTATTGCATTTCTGGGAGACTGCAGGCTGGGAATGTGTGTTGTGAATGAGGCGGGGAATTGTGGGAAGAGAAAAGCTGGTCTCATAGTTAGGGCAATCGAATGCTTCCCTGGAGACTTGAATTCTATTCATACCTTGGCAACTGAGTTGTTATGTGATGCTGGGCAAATCACACCAAACTATTCACAGCTGGTCGCTTCTGCAATAATTAAAGGCTGTATGAGAAGGTTCTGTATGTAGCATTCATTCTGGCATTTTCTGACTTGACTACTTAACTTTGCAACTTTTTAATGCTTACTTTTGTATTTCCTATTTGTATAGTTTAGTTTATTGATGAGAGCAATCTTAACAAATGGTAAAAAAAGTGTTTTTGTTTGTGAATTTGATTAGGTGTATTATTCCTCTTAAGCGATGTGGAAAACAAAAACTTGGTGGGGGATCCTCATGAGGTTACCTCCTCTAAGACCCTTCTGTGATGCTTTGGGATTTCACCCAGACCAGTAAGTGCTCTTGTCACTCCCTGCCCTTTAACCCTGGGTGCTTCTATGCTGTGCTTCATTGGCTCACAGCCCTAACCCTAGCAGCATGCTCATAACCCAGTGATTTCACTCTGGCTTCTACCAGCCTGGTTACTGCTTGCAGGGTGACAACAACAGCCCCTCCTGTCCAGACTCTCCCCAAAACCATCTCCCCTGAAGTGTACAGTCCCTCCCACTGAACGCTCACAGAAGTTACTTAGTTTGCTGTGTCTTAAGAGAGAGAACACACATCAGCCTGCTAGTTTGGCCAACAACTAACACTTCAGTTTAATAAACAGCATTAAGATGGTTTTGTAACAAACAAGAAAGTTTATTAACAAGGAACATATGTTTAAATTATTACAAGTAAGAGTGAAAGAGATAGGAAAGGCTACAAATAAAACAAACAAAACACACTTTCTAGTGCCTAAAACTTAGCTCTATCAAGTTATAATCTTTGACTAAGCAGTTTCCTTATTTACATCAAGTTATCAGCACCCCTAGTCCTCCAGGCTAGGGGACCCAACTTTCACAGGCTTGAAGGGTGCTGTACTCCATCATCCCCTCAGTGACGCATGACAAAATATCTTTTTGCTGCCACTTATTCTTTTCAAAGTTAATTGACCCAGTTTCAAGAGGCAGGAAGGCTTGCTGGTTACTGCCTAACCAGCTATTCCCCATTTTGTATTTGATTTTTTTTCCTTCCTAAATATAGTACTTAGCAGCTATCTTTATTGAATTTTGTCTTGTTGACTTTAGAACAATTCTCCATTCTAAGGTTGTTTTGAATTCTAATTTTGGCCTACAAAGTGCTTACAACTCATTCCTGCTTGATGTTATCAGCAATTTTTTTAAGCATATTCTCCACTCCATTATGCAAGTCATTACTGAAAATACCAAATAGTACTTGGTCAGTTAATGAATAACATTCCAACAATACAAAGTGGTGCAAAGTTTAGACTACATTGCAGGTGTTCTGTTGAATTCTGTTCAGCTTCTTATACAGCCATCATCACCATAGTATCTCAGCACCTTCCAGAAGTGCATTAAGTGATATGAATAGCATCTCTCATATGTAACACACACCATGTCCAAAATACTTTGAGGACAGGCAAAGAAAGAATTCGGAGGCAGCTCAGAATAAATATGCCCTGCAAATTTAAGTGGTGGCTCTAAGAAAACATTCAGGTTCATCTATTTATGAACAGCTGCTTCCTTATGGACACTGATATGGTCTGCCTTGATTCATTTTTTCTCCTCAACATGACTGAAGCATTTACAAAATTACCTACAGGAATTAAAGATGGGATCAGACTGATATTCTCAGTCTGGATATGAATTTTCCCAAAGTTGAAACGAGGTGTGGATGAGTGTTTGGCCGTGGGGTTTTGGTTTGGCTACAGAAATAGGAACCAGATGCAAAATGCGGATAGCTGGCCAGCTGTTCCTGACAACAACTCTGTTTTCTAGAAACAAACTCCTTAGCAGTGGTGGGCAACATCAGCTCTCTTGATAGAAAAATGGTCCAATGAATGAGATGGCAGCTCTGAACAGTCATTTATAAAATACTGGACAGATCTGAACAATTTGCAAAAATGTAGTTTTTATATTTGAACCTTTATTCATTTTGACCAGAATTATTCCTAATGCCATGTAATAATATAACACAGCCAGATCTATCTGTATTAGTCTGAGCTAATCGGTTTGCCAAAATTATTTCTTCATCAAACAATACCCTGTGAAACTTTTCCTTTTATGATTTAAAAATTTATTTTAATGAGATAAGGGTTTCCCTTTCCCAGTGATAAACTGTGCTTCTATGGGTAAGTCTTTGCTTTTCTTGCCTGAAATAAAACAAACTGCATATTTGCAGAATAAATGAGTTTTCCGATAGTGACTTTCTCGTAATTCTGTTTCTAAACAGACCCAGGAATAACCTAAATATGTCCAAATGCAAGTGCCCCCCCTAAAAAAAAGTTTCAAGTGACACCACAATTTTAATAAAAAGCTTATATAAAAAGAAGGAAAAATAATATTTTTGGTTAAATTTTTATTTTACAAATATGTGTCTGCAAGGAGGATGTGACTTCATCTCAAAGTGAATCTGATCTAATCACATCTGTCTGATTTTTGTCCCTTTTTTTGGAAAATCTAAGTCTAGTAGTTTGAAAAAATAATAAATAATTTTCAGCATTGTACATTGATTGTTAAACAATGTCTTGCTTAAATCTCTGAACTTTAATGGATGTGTTTTTATTTTTAATTTAACCTTGTTTCTTAGTACTGTTTGTATTTTACACATTACTAGGATTCCTAACTAAACGCCAAGAACATGAAGGGATGAAGAGTTGGAGCAACACATGGCTTAAGAATTGTTTTCCTAAAATATGCTGCTATAGAAGATAATACTAGACTCTGGATAAACTTCTCTAGGTCATTCCATATAGGTAATTTCTAGTTGCTAGTCATGGTGGATAACATGCAACTCAAAAATGATGCATAACAGTGGATATATGTATTATATCTCAAATGTAATATACCTTTGTTTTAGCAATCTCTGTATAAAAATTAAATATGACACTGAGGTTTGCTGATTATTTACAAGTGAATTTAGTTTGATCTAGTTACAGTGAATGCTCTTAGAGGATCTCAGACCATTCCAAAGAAGAAATATATTATGTTGTTTCTAGTGTGTCCTGGATTAATCCTGAAACAGTGAAAATTATTCTGTGAAATGTGGTTTGTTGGGTAAAAGGGCTATTTAAGAGTGCTCTGTATCTTTAGAAGGGCCTTTTAGCATAGGAGTGGGTTGCTTTTACTTAGGGTAGGGTAAGTAAACAAGGGGCTGGTATTAATTACAGCATGCAAGTGAGAGAGTTGTATAATGTAACAGTTAATATATTGCTAAAGATTCCTTATCTTGGGTTTTTTATGCACCAGCATGGCCAGTGAATGTTGAAAGGATTCTGTTTACTAAGAGTCCTTCTTGTAACAGTGGTTCCTGTAACAGACGAGTGGCTAGAACCTGAGGTTCTTATAACTGGGAAGGTAGTGTGAACTCTGGCTCTAGGCCTTTCAAGACATGTAGTTATTGAGTGTCCAGTTTGTTGTGATTTTTTTTGTGTGCAAATTAAAGAATGTGGCCTTACTGAGAGATTTTTTGCATTAAAGGAGGAGGAGGAAGAGGAGGATTATTGATGAATTGATTATTTCCTTATCCTACATAAGTTAACTGCAAGAGAGGATTGAATGAAGATTAATTTTGTTGTTTATGAAACGAAAACATTTTTGTTTATGGGTAATCTCTTCCCGTAAAGAGGGTAGAGTTGAACAAGTAAGGACTCATTCCTGCAGTCAGACCTGGTAGCATAGTTCGCTGGGTTGCATACAGATAAATAACAAAATGCAAAATCCTAAAACAGAAAGATAGTTACATTTGCCCAGGACACTGACTCAGAAATCATGGATTCTGCATCACGAGTGGTATCTTCAGCTAACCATAATTTCTTTAAAAAAGTGTCATTGACAAGCATGACTGTGTTGACTTTCTCTAGATATACTGGGAAACTTACCACTGATAGATATTGGCCACCATATATATGTTTATCTCAGGTCACTATTTCATTCATCACTTTTTCAGGCCTGGTACAATGATAGCCTAATAGCTAAATCCTCGGTGTTTCTGGCAAAGATCTGACATAAACCTTATAATTTCCTTTCATGACTGGTGTTCCGGCACTGCAACAATAATGACATTAAAAACAGTTAGTGAAATTCTAATACAATTTCCCTTTAAAGCCTCATAATAGAAATTATTCCAAGGAAACAATATGAGATCGTCTTGCTTTTATGGTCTTTGCTATTGTGACATTGTCTTAATGCAGCCAGAAGATGGCCAGTACTTTATCATAATGTACAGGGGATATGAGAAAGGTACTCTGTTCCTCACCAAGTAATGACATTATTTCACTTTTAAAAAGCAGACTCTGCAGAGGAGGATGGAACCTGCATTTTTTTCCTGTAACATTTTCTTACTCCTGTCTTTTCTGCAGTCCCTTTACATTTAATCTGTCCCTTCCAACTATCCCGTATAATTCTTCACTGGTCTAAAGTCAGTAGAGGGTGAGATTACATTCAAATACTGAGATTCATATTCTCCTGCCTGTGAATCCAGCTGAGGAGTAGAATGCTGGTAACTTCAATTGGAGTACATGACTACTCAGTTCTCTTTGAAAACAAAAAAAGTATGAAAATTGCTGTGAAGATTTTAACATTGGATTTATTTTAAAAGTTGTCTTTTTTGATGTATTGCATATTTAATGGGGCATGACAGCATATTTATTTACCTTATAAATACAAAATAGCATCTTTAGGAGTGCTTTACTGCAAAGAAAATCACTGCCAATATGGCTTAAGAGAATATTTTATATTGTTTGAAAGATACTCTTACACTATAAAACCCTCAGTATGGCATCCCCCCCTCAGGGATGTGAAAGCCACTTTACAGATGTTAGCCAATTAATCGTCACATCACAAGTTCCGTTACAAAGATATTTTGCTGAGTGTTTTTAACAGCTGAGACAAATTTCAATGTAGAGATAATCTTTATGATTTAGAGTTAGGAGTGTAGAGCTTTTATTAAACCTTACCTGAATTTCACCAATAAAGATCTTAATCTGTTTGGGTTCTTATACTATGCTAGTCATTGTGGAATCTGAATACCCAAGGAAAAATGTGAATCTTCAGCTCTCACGTTTTACTAATTGTGATTAGTTCACAGTGTTGAGTAGTATTCCCATTTTGCTGTTAGACTAGTCTACTATATAGTATTGCAATAGTCAAGACAATAAGATCAATGAGTAGAAAGAATGGCACAGGATAGACTTTTTTTTTTCACTCAGAGTTCTAAATGGATGTATACAATCAACATACCACACAGTCTGTTTCTTCAGTTAAGAGAACTGCACTTTAAACAGTAGCAAAATGAGTTGGATGGACAAATGAAATAATTGTATCAGAGCACAAAGAAAATGAACAAAAGGGGAATGGAGAAATGCCAAAAATAACTCATAAGGGGAAAAGAGTTGACTCATTTTAGAAAATTACTCTGTTATAAAAAATGATTTTGTGCGCGAAGGTTCATCTGTCTAAGTTTGCTACCTAAGCAACAGGGAAAACGAATAATATAGGAAATGCTGATACATGAAAAGGGGCAGTTAGGAAAGAACTATGCAACCACCTTTCCTTTCTGTACAGTCCAATCTCCCCTTGTAGTTAGGGCTCTTCTTTCTGTACATGCTGTGTTGGAAGAAGAGAGCTTATGGACCTGAGTCAACAAATCAATTGCTACTGCTTTTGTTCAGTGATAATGCACATGCTTAAAATGTAAAGTCTCTTACCAATTTTCTGTATGTTTTAAATTTTAAAAATCATCTGAGAATTGAGTTGCATCCATGATACATGACAAAAGAGTGAGTTGACTGTCAAACAGAATAGCCAGCTTCTGGTAACACTGCTCTACAGCCAAAATGCTTCTGAAATAAATGTAGTCCAACTTTACAAATTCTGGGTCACTGAGAATGAAAATGATGCTTAAAATTGTTGATTGGCTCTAGTTTTCAAGATATGCTATTGGGTCAGTATATACGACCCTTGACTTGGGAATGGCAGAGGATAAGTGAGTTATAAAGGGAAGGGATCTCAATTTAAACCAGAAATGACTAAAATACATCTTTAGCTGGATCTATGAATAAATCTATGACTGGGTTTGGACAGTACTTGCTTTTGAGGCAAAACAATGAATGATGCAATCTGAAGCTGGTATTGTGTCATATAATGATATGAATTGCATCATGTTATTCCTATAAGTCATGGATGATGCAATCATAACGAAGCTTACATCACTCTGTTGAACAAATTGCCCTATATCAGCTCTAGAAATCATACAGTGTCGTGCTCTCTTATTTGTCAGTGTTTGATTTTGCAAAGGGAAACATTTCTGTTTAGCCAAAGTGAGCAGAGATGCCTTGTACTTGTGTGAACAGTGCAGATAACTTCTGCTATGTTTGTGGTGAAGTGACTTTTGCATCACAAAAGCGCAGTATAACCACTATGGTTAAGAAAGCCTATCACCTTTCTTTTGGCTGCAAAATTGGAGATCAGGACAAGAGGTGGGCCCCACACATATGCTGCAACACTTGTGCAACAAATCTTCGCCAGTGGTTGAACAGGAAAAGGAAATCTATGCCTTTTGCAGTGCCAATGATTTGGAGAGAGCCAACAGATCATGCCAGCAATTGTTACTTCTGCATGGTGCCTCCAGTTGGGAAAAGTGTATCAAAGAAGAAAAAGTGGACTGTGCATTAGCCAAACATTCCATCAGCTATACGCCCAGTACCCCACGGAGAAGGCCTGCCGGTTCCTGATGCACCAGAATCATTCTCACTTGAGTCAGATGAGGAAGAGGAAGAGGATGAAACTTCTGGTCCTGAACCATCAATGTCACAGGACCCACATTTCTCCCATCCTCCTTCTCTGAACCATACCTCGTAACACAAGGTAAACTGAATGACCTTGTCAGGGATTTGGAACTACCCAAGAGCAAGGCAGAGCTGTTGGGCTCTAGACTAAAGCAGTGGAATCTCCTGGCAGGCTATCAGGGCAAATGGAGCCCATCAATGCTTGCAGACTATTGCTGGACAGTGACAAGAGATGCTCCATGTAATGAATACAAGAGACAAGCCAAGAAGCGCCGAGTAGACACTGAATAGGACTAAACTATGTACATAATAGTTTTTTGCCTTTTGTTTCATAATCAATTTCATTTATATAACCCTTTTGCTGATTTTTAAAGTGTTACATTAACAGGACAGGTGAAATATTATCATGTAAGCAACCATAAACACATGAAAAGACCTAGGTTTACAATTTATGATTAAAACTCTACTATCTACACAATATACATAGACATAAAATGTAAAAACTTAAATATCTTAGAAACAGTAGCCAATCAGTTGTTTTAATTGTCATATTTGAATTCAGCACATCAAAATACATAATAAATATCACATTTTATCTCTGAAGCAGACGACTTCTCAAAAATTGTAGACCAGTGATTAGTCCACACAAATGCATTAAAATGAGGATCTATGAACCAGAAAGACTGAGCGTGTGATAGCTGCATACGTTATAAGACAAAGACCATAAAGGCCCTTATTACATTGACTTCAGTGGGAGATGCACCTATGTACACGAGAGCGGAATTTTATCATATGAAATAATCTGAGGATTTGAAGTTTTGTATTCAGAATAAGAAACCCATGTACAGAGAGTAACCATCATGTCTTTGGAACACCCAATAATAAAAGATATATGGGAAGAGCCTGTACCATGCTAAGTCCTGTTTGACTTAGACCAAAGTGACTGTGTTGGCCCTAACAATGTGTTAAACTTTGCTTTTGATTACTAGATTATGTTATCATGTCCCAAGTACTCAATAAAAATATTACCTCAGGACTACTGCAAATACTATGTTGTTATTTATTTGATTACTAAGGCCACTGAGAATTTCTTAGATGGGACAACAATATATAAGTAGTCAACAAGTAATGTATATATGATACCCCAATTTTTCCATGAAAACAGAATGATGATAAGGAAATGGTGTTCTTTTTTCCCTTCCCCAACAACCTATTCATGATCTTCATGGCATAGTTTATGCAGAGGATAAGGGATAATCCAGACATCTGTAGAATCACCACCAGAAGTGGTGAATAAATATAGAATTCCTTATGCCAATAATGGCTCAACCAGTTGTCTTTCTTTCAAATGCAATCAGGGAAATAAATTCAGATTTGGTGTCAAAATACATTAAAATAAATCTGAGACATATCCTATTAAAGTAGATGTGGACAAGATATTCAGACCAAATTTAAATTTTGCTGGGCAAATTGATGTATAATGTATCCGAGATAGCACATTGATTAATGTAGGGTATATGATCTTAAAAAAATCAGATAAAAATGGGTTTAAATTTGCTGGAATTATCTATTCTCTCACTCCTTTGTCCCCCTGATAGTGGTAGGATAAAAAAAGTCAGTATTTGCCAACATAGTTACCTCCTTATCTGAGGTACTACAGTTTTACCCCTCTACTTCAAACTGGAAACAGTTCTGGCAATTACATTTGCCAACAGATATCTTGTCGACTTACTGAAATGGTGACCACTGTATGTCCTAATTTGGTAAATCCTATGGCATGAAAATGAATATTTTTACAAGGCTGTTCTATTCATTCTTCTAACAGATAATATAGTTTCCGTGTACTATAAGAAAATGCTAAATCACTAGTGACAATGGGCTAACTTGTAGTGGAGTCTAAACATGGCTGCACACGGGTAGGGGAAATAAGGTCCCTTACTCCTTGTGTGCATAACCATGTTTGACTTGCCTGGATCATGGCTATGGGTATGAGAGGAATGCAATGGAAGTGCCGCATGACCAAATCTCCACAAAAACAGTGGGTGGATGACGAAAGGCAGGACTGTAGCTTTACCCCTCTACAAACTGGCTCTGTTTTTAGACCTGCCGCAGACTTCTTGTGTGACTTTTGGCAAGTCACTCAGTTTCTGTGTACTTACATTTTCCCCATCTGTAAAATGGCATAGTACTTTCCCAGCTCATAGCAGTTTTATAGCAATAAATTCATTAATAGTTTTACAGTGGTCACATAGAGAAACATAAGAACAGCCATATTGGGTTAGACCAATGGTCCATCTAGTTTAGCATCCTGTCTTCCAAGAGTGGTCAGTGCCAAATGCTTCAGTAGGAATGAATAGAACAGTGCATTTCTTGAGTGATCCACCCCATGTTGTCCAGTTCCAGCTTCTAGCAGTCAGAGGTTTAGGGACACCTGGAGCATAGGGTTTTATCCCAGACCATCTTGGCTAATAGCCATTGATGGACCTATCTTCCATGCATTTATCTAATTCTGTTTTGAACCCAGTTATACTTTTGGCCTTTACAAAATCCACAGGCAATGAGTTCAGCAGTGTAAGCAGGTGTGGCCGTCCCTCCAAGTCCACCTCTGAGGGAGGCCACACCTCCTCTCTGTCTGGTCTGTTATAGTACGCTCAAAACAAAGAAAGGGGAATTAGTGGTACTAAATGGGCCCTGTCTTCAAGCAGGGAGGGGCTTCAACCAGTCTGGCCTCTGGCCAGTGGTCTAGACAGAGCAGTTCTAAGTTATAAATCCAGCTCTTGACCAGGATGGCGCAGTAAACAGTCAGGGCTCTGGCCTGCAATCAGGCAGGGGGAGAGCCCCCAAACACAGTCTATGGGGTTCCAGCAAGGTTGACTGAGGAGCACAGGCCTCCTGGCCTAAGGAAGGGGAGTACTGCCCCCTCAAGAGTGGGGTGGCAGGGGTAGGGGAACACAGGCCCGCCTGCCTCTACAGTGTCCTAGCCCAGGGCCCTAACTGTGGCAGAATGATCTGCCACATGGTCAGCAGGGACTCCCTCCACATGCTGACTGTGTTTCCAGCAGCACCACAGCCCGATGGTAGTCTGGTTCCCCTAGGCTACTTCCTACTCTCCCCCTCTGGTGTACCTGCATTCAAGGGTCATCCTCAGTCTTCTCATGATATACCGACATGGATCGTGGTAGCAGCTTCTCAACGTTGGGAGTGGCAGGGCTCTCTGGCAGCTTGGGCTGGTCCTTAGAACATCAATGGTTCTCCTTGGAACCAACAGCAGGGAAGAAGCATTTGTCTCCCTCACCAGATCGCTCCCTACTGAACTGCTGGGCTGGCCTTTTATACCTCCTCTTCCTGTTCCGCCCCTCTCCTTCCAGTGTGTGGGCATGGCCATCATGGTTCCACCCACCAGGTGGCTTGCGGTGTTCCCTCCATGTCTTCCTCTGAGGAAGGCCATGCCTCCTCACTACATGCAGGTTGACTACGCATTGTGTGAAGAAGTACTTCCTTATGTTTGGTAATACCTGTTAATTTCATTGGACGACCCCTGGCTCATGTGTTATGTGAAGGGGTAAAGAATATTTCCTTATTTTCTTTCTTAACACCATTCATGATTTTATAGACCTCAATCATATCCCCTCTTAGCCATCTCTTTTCTAAGCTGAACAGTCCCTGTCTTTTTAATTTCTCCTCATATGGAAGCTGTTCCATACCCCTAACAATTTTTGTTGCCCTTCTCTGTTGAACTTTTCTAATTCTAATATATCTTTTTTGAGATGGATTGACCAGAACTGCATGCATTCCAAGTGTGGGTACTGTGAATTTAGACAGTGGCACTATGATATCTTCTGTCTGATTATCTATCCCTTTCCTAATGGTTCCTAACATTCTGTGGTTAGTGATTATGGTGATTCGTTTTATAGAAAACCTATATCAAAATAAAATACATTTTAATTCTTTTAAGTGTTGCAGTTAAAAATGAAAGGTACATAAAATCATAATAGATGAAGACCATTGATTCATATAACATTTATTTTTGGAGATATTTCTGTAAATTGTTTTCTCCTGTTAAATATAAAAATTGTACAGTTCCCACAATGCTCTGATGAACTGAGAATCTTTTAAATGCATCATTGAATGGAAAGGAGAAAAATAGAAAGTAATAAAATACAAATAATCTGATCATTCTTCTCAGTCAGATTCGCTCTCCTTCCTGAGATGCATTTTTTCCTCTTAACCTTTTCAATAAACTATTTATGGACTTTCAGTTCCCCAAAAGATGTATAAAGGTTTTGTAAGGGAACATAACCCCCCCGTCCCCGTCTCGTTGAATAGAGCTTTGCAACTGTTTATATGGGATCTTGTCTTGCCACCAAAGACTTTTGGAGGTTGCTGTCACTGGTCGGATATTGTACCAGGGCCTTGATTGAAATAGTAAACTGTTAGTCCCTTCTGCAGAGCCCTGCCATTGATATAAGCATCTGTGATTTTAACTTATAATATTGCAACAATTATATGCTTTTAGCTTTATTAGTTTACAGGCCCATGCAAGCTAAATAAATGCAAAATAAAAGCCATGGTTTTAGTTCTCAAAGAAACTTGTATTACTGTGGCACTGGGTGTGGAGAAACTAGATATGAGGAAAGCGGGGTATGGAACACTAACAAAAGAGGAACTAGGAGGGGACCAGGGGTCCCTTGGAGGCCAGTTCAGCTATAGGCAAACATAGTAGCTTTGCTTGCATACGGTAGATCACAAGGGAGGGGTCACAAGATAACCAGCTCAACACTGCCCAAAACACAGGATATCTGTTAAAATAGCTGCTAATTTGCAATATTCTATATGGTAATGCTTTTGCAATATGTAATCGCAACCAAGGGGTCATAGAACAGTCAGCATAATTAACAATAACTGGAAATACCCCAAGCTAAACTTACAGTAAATAACCTGCTGATTTGCAATATTAATTACTAAAAAAAAGGCAAATAACTTGTGTAATCAATATGATGTTTTGCGGTTTTAACCTTTATAAGCTTGGTGAAAATTGTGAAGGGCAGAGCAGCCTACCTCTTGCGTGAGGTTACGCTATCTCTCCCTGTATGCATACTTGTAATCTTGTTTTATCAATAAAGGTTGCCTCCGGCTGTCTGATTCAAATTAACTGGGTGGTGGTCTTTTCCACAACAGTTTTCTTGTAATTAATAAGAAGTTTGGCCAGGAACAGTAAAGCTCCTTCCACTCATTCATCCAAGGAATCCTGTTTAATGTCTCTGAGTTCTTGTCTCTGACTGAGTCAAGTGACCGAAATCAGCAAAGATAAAAACACTCTCCACTTCACATTTCCCTCTTAACTGCTGGCCACCTGCTAGCAGTCTCTGGAATTCATGAAAGCGTCAATTAATGTTTCTCCTAAATCTTTTTTCCTGTTCTTTTTTTTTCCTCATGAGAATCTGACAGCCTTTCTCCATGTACATTATATCTTCTATATTAACTAATTTTAGGATCCAATTTAAACTGCCCTTTTAAAACACTCCCCCCCACACCCAGGATAGCTCCTGCCTCCTTCACATATTTTTCCTTCTACACTGCTCCTTCCCTCTTTTCAACTTGCACCAGATTCCTCTTTTCCTTTCATGGTATTTTCATTGTTGGTGCAAGAACTTTTTTCTCTGCTTCCCTTGTCATCTGGAACAGCATTTCCGCATCTCCCCACTGCATGAACTCTATGGACCTAATTCTTATTTACATTAAGGCCCCTTTAAACCACTTTGGCAATGTAAAGGGGTCTTAAAGTGGGAGTAAATTACATTAACACCTTTTTAAAGCTTCTTTCTCTTTTATACTAAGTAATCAGGTCCTATATATTTTCAACTGTCAGTTGAAAACATTTCTCTATTCTCCTTTGTCTTTACCTCATTAAATGACAATCTGGGCCCAGAGGCTATATTCTAAACCAGTTTTTCCCATAAATCTGTTTAAGGCAGCAGTTCAGTTCCTGAGACCTGGCCATAACTCAGAAATAGTCGGTACATAGCCCATATGCCATACCAGCACCTCTCTGAAGCTGCTGTCTTCTCCAGAATCTCAGCTTTATTAAAAAAAAAACTGAACTAGACCTGTGCGAAAACAAAACAACACAATCAAATAACCCTCCCTATGCCCCAACCATCAAACCTCCAGTTATAGTGTGAAGAAAATCTCAAATCTGAAATGAAAATGAAAGGATGTCTGTGTGAGTCTGCACAGTGTGGAATAAAACTCTAAAGGCTTGTCTACCAGACAAGTTAGAACACAGTAAGCCAGGGTGTGAATCCACAGCACACCAGCTTGCCTCACAGTAACTTCTCATGTGGACATTGCTACAGTGCAGTGAATGTCCTGGAGGGTGGCTTGATGTACTATATTTTCAAGTAGCTGGTGCACTACTACTTGAAAGTGTAATGCTTCAAACCTCACTCCAGGATTTTCCCTGTGCTGTGATGTTACTACTTGGGAAACTGGTGCACTGTAGAGTCACATCCTGGCTGACAGAGCAGTATCTTGCTGTATAGACAAGCACTGATATGTGTGAACTGCCCCATTAATCTCAGTAAAAGGGTTTAACTCATGTGCCCCGTGATGATCATATAAATGTCTGCCATTGCTAACTATTTCATTCCTCATAAAAGAAAGGAGAGAGAAGATTACAGATCTGCACAATTTGCTATGAGTGTCTCATTTTGTGTACATGTAGATAGTGAGCCCAAGGAGCCTCATAGAGCTCATGGGCATGTCTTGCCAAAAGGGACCTTAAGTAGCTCAGTGCAGCCCAGACAGCAAGCCCAATTATGTTTTGAACAATCTATTATGAGCAACCTCTCACTGCTGTAATTCACATGGGTGGACGTTATTTTGTGAGTGGAGCTTGAAGAATACTATTACTTTCTCCCCAGTCCTCTCCCTGAATGTGGCCTTTCTGTACCTCCAAAGAACAGCCCTTGCCAAAGAGATAAGGCTACACAGGACTCAAGGTTCTCTGAACATTATGCGGTTTTTTGGGTACATGTTTCTACATCACATGTATTGCTATGGCGTTGCATGTGCCCAAATACCTTGTTGAACTGGGTGTTACTCAATACCTTTGTTAAAAGAAAAATCATGATTTCATTCCAGAAAACATCATTCTGCCTTGAGCTGGGCTCTTTGCCTCCTGTGCATAAAACTCTAGACATACATATTACATTATTTCTCTACCTAGCTAAGTCTTACGATATTAATTTGCATATATATTTGTTTAAGTCAGAATATTTTACTTTTAAAAAAAGTGATAATAGACAATTTACTGACAGTACTTTTTTTTAATTCAGCAACTGGCCGTGAGCTAGGTTTCATGTCACACGCTGCCAATATGCAAGGTGGACTTTGAAGATAGCTGTTTAATTTTTTCTTTATTTTCACTTCCCCCCTTTCAAAAGAGGGGGAAGTTTAGTATAAATAAACTGCAACTCCCAGTTGAATTTTAACCACAACACAACTGCAATATAGAGTCACTGTTACCCAGTGAGAATATTACAGTACATTGATTTTTGGAATCTATGCTTTTTTCAAATGTGGCACATTTCCTTTAAAAAGAGCTAATCTGGTCAAGCGAACAGAAAATCAATACAATTCTCCCTTAAGTTTTTAAAGTGTGATTTAAAAACACCTTTATAAACAACTGTCTTGCTGTTTGTTAGATCCCTAGAGGAATTAGCTAATTAGGGACCCAGTCCTATTAGATATTATTGGCCTCTTCTTGGAAGGTGTTGAGCTCCCTCAACTCCCACTGAACTTCCTCAGTGGAAGCTAAAGGTGCTAAGCACGTCACAGAATTGGGCCCTCTGAGACCATTTACAGTGTAACTGTTAACTATCCTCCCAAACAAACAAACAAACAGACCAGGCAGGCACAGGTGGCTTTTTGCCAATTTCTGATTTTGAAGATCAAAGGCTAATAAACTTCTAAGGGGATGATGGCTGTGCAACAGCCAGTAAGTCTTCCAACTAGACTGCTCCCTTCAACTTCTCTTTTTCAAATGAGATGTTATACTCCTTTTAATGGGACCTTTCAGAGCCCAACTGAAAGACACAAGTTAATAGGTGGTGAAGAAAATAGTTCAGACATGGAGGGCTTGTGCATGCTTCGATGCTCAGGATATCTGGTGAGCAACATTTAATTAAATTGTTTATTACCACTCTATACTTTAGTGAGTGATTTATTTGCCCTTTATTCAACTATTTCACTCCCACATAGAGCACACACAAAACAGTGAGTTCTTTTAACCTGTGTTCTTCCTGTCTATGAGTATTAATAGAAACAAGATGCTTTGCCAGGCAACCTCCTTATTGCTTTCAACCCTCCCCTTACCCTGATTCCACTCCTTTACTTCTTTTCAACTCCACTTTTCTGTGTGCTGCTTCTCCCGAACTCTTCCCCATGTGGCTATTATCTACTGACTGCCACAACTCACTCTCTCTCTCCCCTTTTATTCTTCCTCTTGACTTTACCTGGCTTTTTTTATCCCCTCACTCTTTCTCTACTCTCTTCTCCCGCTCTGCCCAGGGTCTTGCCAAAACAAAACTGACGCTATTCCACTCCTAACTCCACTCTCTCTCCTTCACTCTGGAGTGGCTCTAAGGCCTCCTTTCTACTGTGCTGCTCTAGTCCCTCAGCCTGTCACCTCAACTCTCTCTCCTCCTACCCGCCGCCCTCCTTCAACCAACTCCTACCTGCTGCTCTCCTTCACTCAACCCCTCCCTCTCATTTCATTTTTAACTTCTCTGGTTCAACTCACCTCCTAAAAGCATGTGTCTTGTTTTCTGTGGACAACATGTCCCCTAAACACTACTTGCATCTTCTACCATTGTCTTAGTTTCCCTTTCATTTTCTCACCAGAATCCTTCTGTAGGCTGTCAAGTATCAGAGGGTAGCCGTGTTAGTTTGGATCTGTAAAAGCAGCAAAGAATCCTGTGGCACCTTATAGACTAACAGACGTTTTGGAGCATGAGCTTTCGTGGGTGAATACCCACTTCCTCAGATGCATGTAACGGAAATATCCAGGGGCAGGTATATATATGTGTGCTAGCAAGCAAGCTAGAGATAACGAGGTCAGTTCAATCAGGGAGGATGAGGCCCTGTTCTAGCAGTTGAGGTGTGAAAACCAAGAGAGGAGAAACTGGTTCTGTAACTGGCAAGCCATTCACAGTCTTTGTTCAATCCTGAGCTGATGGTGTGGCTTGCCAATTACAGAACCAGTTTCTCCTCTCTTGGTTTTCACACCTCAACTGCTAGAACAGGGCCTCATCCTCCCTGATTGAACTGACCTCGTTATCTCTAGCTTGCTTGCTAGCACACATATATATACCTGCCCCTGGATATTTCCGTTACATGCATCTGAGGAAGTGGGTATTCACCCACGAAAGCTCATGCTCCAAAACGTCTGTTAGTCTATAAGGTGCCACAGGATTCTTTGCTGCTTCTGTAGGCTGGTTACTGCTGCTTCCTAGACTTCCTCTTCTACATCTTGATTTTTCTCCAGTTCTGCTCCCACGTTTATCTCCCCTTAAAACTTGCCAAGGGCAATACTAATAACATACCCCTTCCTGTTACTTCAAAGGGGTAACCTCTGTGCTTATTCTTACTGATTCCCCTGTTTTGGTCTTATCTTGCACAAATGCTGTAACCTTCATCTCTCCAATCCCTATTTTTCACTGTTCTTCCCTCCAATCTGTCCAAAACACCATTGGGATTTGTCATTTTCTTTTGCTGTTCAGAGCAAAACATCTTTTTTGTGGTCCTCCTTTAATCCGTTTGCTAAATTCCTGTCTCAGTGAAAAAAATTCAAGCTACTTATCCTGTTTTTCAAGGTCCTATGTAATTTCCCTCCATCCTACATTTCTGTTCGAATTGCTTCCTACCCTCCTTCTTGCTCCTACCTAGAGCTGGATGAATAATGGATTTTTTGCTTCACTGGCAAGTCTGAGGAAAAAAATCTCTTTGTTTTGGGTCAAATGAAACAAAATATTTCATTTTGATTTAAAGCCTTTTCTAATGTTCTCTACTGTTTTAAAATAAAATTAAAGATAATTTAGAAATGAAAAGTAATATTGAATACAAATAATTGAAAATCTTTACAAAGAAATCTTCAAAATGGAATACATCATATTTTTAGGGTTTTATTTACTGAAACAATTTAGCAAAATGGACACAAATTTGCAAAATATTTTAGTGTCATCCATTTTTTTGGCCTCCAAATTTTTTGTCAAAAACTTTTGCCCAGATCTTCCCCAATTCTTTCTTCTTACTTCTCCCACCATCTCATCTTACAGGTTTTGAGCCTGTATTTATGCTATCCTTGTGCTTTTAATAGTCCTCTACATTCTGCCAAGTTCTCTTTCCTTCTTCAGATCCCCCCACCTTAAAATCTTCTTCCAACATCTTCTTTTTTCTGTCTCCTCACCAATAATCCTTCCACACTCTCTCTTACCTCTTGCAACTTGTTTCTAGATATCTTTATAAGCTGTTTGGGGCAGGAATGGGAGTAGGAATTGAGGGAGCTCAACTGTTAAATGATAGCACTACCTGAATGATGACATTCAGTAATAACTGCCTCTTAAAACAATTTTGCTCTTTACAGAGTTCAGTGTCAGCCATTTGGCTATTAATTAGACACAGTTAACAAGAAAATATCCTTCTGTGGGAGTAGTTTTAGTTAATTACATTTTAGGGATAACCTGTTCTGTTACCGGAGAGTACTTATGATTCGGAAAGCAGACATTTGTGTACTCTGTTATTTATTGTATGTAGAGTACTAGTCAATTTGTATATAGATAAGAGCTAGACATTACATTTTAATTTGATTTTAGGATGAGGAAGGTGATACATAAAGATGAAGAGTGTTTGGAACTTTCTAAACGTATTTTAGCTTAATGGATTGGAAGAGGCTAACAAGACCAAATATGAACCCATCCTTAAACTGCAGGCTTTGCACAGAGCATTTTAAATTATAGTTGCCATTTACTCTCCCTCACTAAGGTCATATTTGAATCCATCAGCCTTGATCTCTCCCCTTTTAGAACTGTGTGAAGCTGCCAAGCTATACAGTGTATTTTAAAATTAAAATTCTTAGGAAAATATAATTTAAACTGAAAATACAATGTGGAAATAGGCAGTTCCTCTGGACTGGGATGCAGGGGAAATATTTTCATTTGCTTCAACAGAAATATCAAAATTCTATTCCTTAACAAAACTGTGAGTTGTTTAAAATTTTCCTTGGGCTTACATTCATTATTTTCACGGTGAAAGCAAATTTTATGAAGGAAAAAAAAATGACAAAACCCCACAAATCTGTGCCCCGGAGCTGCCTTTCATTTTTGTCAGAAATGTGAGGCAGAAAAGAACAATATTTCCTGGCATTTGTTGAACAATAAAAGCATCCAGGTGGATCTTGTTAATGTTAACTTGTATTGTTCAGAGATTCACCAATGAATGAGAGAAATCAGACCAAGAGTCATACAGGTTTCCAGAATCTGCTCTTTTCAACCAGTTTTCCAGGAAAGCTACTTTTAATCACCATTTGCAGCATCTGATCTGTGTGTGACTGCCTTTCTAAAAGAAACACAGTAGAAGCTTGGGGTCAAATTCATATCTGGTGTAAGCAGCATCTGCTTATATCAGCTCAAACTTGGCTAAAGTAGTTGGAGTCTGCAATGTCTGCTATAGGAGGACTCTTAGCACTAAGTTACTGGATTATCTGCAAAAGATTTTGCTTCTTTAAACTGGTAAAATATGATTTCTCCTCACTCCCCAGCTTTAGTATTTTGTATAGTTCTAATATGCTTGGTTATAAGCCTAGTCCCAGTGAAGTCAATGAAATGTTTGATATTGACTTCACAGTGACCAGGATTTAAGCCTTTGAAAGCACAGGGGTGAAGAGAAGGATGGAGTTTTACTTTTGTCCCTGGCTGTTGTGGGATTAGAAGTTGGACCTTTAATGTTAACTTTTGTCATTTAATTTTCCTTTTAGTTTTTGTCCTGAGTTGCTCTTTTACAGCAGTATTTCAAAACAAAATGGAACTCAAAGTAACAAAACATGAAACTACAGACTGACTGATTTGAACAGTATATCTTTGGCACGATATCTAGTAATAATGGCTTTATGAGAGTGGTTATGTGACATCTTGACAGTGTGTGGTAAGGAGCTGTTAAAAGGGGTAAAATGGTGACACATTAAATAGCATCATACGAAGGAGTTACTGCTCATGGACAGAAACCAATTGGCAATAGATAAATTTCAAATATTAAGATCTATGTTTTATTATTACTGAAGGGGCTAGTTCACAATAGTACAATAATTTAAAAAATAACAAAGCCGTTTTTGAGTTATAGGAATTAATCTTTAATTTGGAATTGCACAAATCTATTAATTATTGTTAGAGGATATTTCTATTCCTTTAAGCGTCGTTCTACTTTGAAAATTATCGATGGTTACATATTTGGCACAGCTCAGTTTTACCTCCACTACCAATGGCACCAGGGCTGCACTACTATGTATACTTGCACTAGCTCTCATGGAACTACCAGTGTAGGAAAACCAGCGGAGGAATTATAACCCTAGTCATAGTGTAGATATAGCCTGTGATGTGGATGCATTTGTATGATTCCTGGCACAATGTAGATTTAGTACAGCAAAGTATTGCAAGCAATTCGGAGAGTCTCCAGGGCAGGTTGAGGCATTCTGTAAAACTTCAGAAAGCATCTCAATCAAAATTGCATTAGAAATAATGACAGCATTGCTGCCTGCCTCAAATTTTTATAAGACAATGGACAACCCTCAAATATCCAGCTGAAACACATCACCAAATTCATCCATTTACTTGTCACCCATTACAATTTTCCATTCAACAACAAACACTTTTTTCCAAACCATGAGAACAGCCATTGTACTAGGATGGCTCCCCAATATGCCAACCTCTTCATGGGCCACCTTGAAGAAGCATTTCTGGACAAATGTACCACAAAACCAGTGATCTACCTGAAATACATAAATAATATTTTCATCCTCTGGACAGACAGCTTAAACTCCCTCATAGATTTCCACCACAACTTCAACAACCATCACCCATCCATTAAATTGTCTCTAGAACAGTCTCATACTACTGTCAATTTCCTGGGCACTACAATCAGCTTCAACAGTGGAAATCTACAACTATATACAAGAAACCCAAGGATCACCACACTTACCTTCACAGATAATCACCCCAGACACACCAAGAAATCTGTTATCTACAACGTGGAACTCAGATACCAAAGAATATGCACCAAGAAGAAAGTCCAGCATATACACTTAACATACTTAAAACTGCTTTCCCCAAACAAGAACACGCCACCAGAAAATTAGAATGTGTCATGGAATGGGCCAACCAAATACCCCAAAGGAACCTACTTCAAAACAGACAGAAATCCCACTCTGACTGCACACCCCTAGTTGTCACCTCACTCCACACACCCTCTACCTGTCCAAGCTCATCATCATCAGAAGCAAGCTTTCCACAGATCAGGACACATCAACTCAAAGCGGCACCAGACTCTGCCAGAACAACATATGCAAAACTTTTAGATATATCTCCACTGCTATGATGACCAACAACCCCCACAATGCACCTTTCAAGATCCTACACATGGGTCCTACACATGCTTGGCACATGTAGTGTACTCATCCAGTGCACTAAATGGTCAAATAACAATTATGTGTATGAAACAAGAAAATCACTACACTCTTGAATGAACCTACACATTAAAATAATACAAAAACATATCATACTTTCCACAAAGCTGATCTCTCAGTCCTCATTCTCAAAGGAAAACTGCACAACACTTCAAAAGACAAACCTGGGAGCTTAAATTCATTACTTTGCTGGACACTCGCAATCATGGACTGAGAAGAGAGACTGTCTTTATGGCTTATTACAATAATCTATAACCCATGCATCCCCCTCATCCCTGCTTCCTCACTCCATGAATGGAGTGGTATCAATGGGCCACTTCACCTTGAATGGTTCCTTGAAATATGTGTTAACTACTTTTGCTGAACATTCTGTTTCACCTTGCATTTAGCTGTGACACTGTGAAGACAGGTCATACCCCAGAGTGACACAGTTACACTGAGCTAACCGTTGGTGTAGACAGTGCTATGTCAATGGGAGGCCTTCTCCCATTGACATAACTACTGTCTCTCATGGATTAACTATGGGAAGCTCTTCCATCAGTGTAGTAGTGTCTTCACTGAAGCGTTACAGTTGTGCAGATGAGCCGATGCAGTGTTTTAAGTATAGATCTATCCTGAATACATTTCCCAGATCTGAAGAAGAACTCTGTGTAAGCCTGAAAGCTTGTCTGTCTCACCAACTGAAGTTTATAACCTTTACTGTCCTTTCTAATACGCTGGGACCATCATGACTACAGCAACACTGTGTAGTAGAAAAAAATGTGCATTTCAAGAATGGATTTACATATTTAATAATTTAAATATAGCCATACGTTAGTGGATAGCATACCAAGACAATATTCCAACCAAGCTTTTCAATATAAATGTGAAGAAATCTACAAACATCTCACTACCTCTTTGTATACATTTCGAATTGCTGTGTTTTATTAAAGATAAAGTTGGGTGGAAAGCAACAATTATACACTATTATATTAAGGAAGAATTGCTAGGAATGTAGTTTTGAAACTGCATTACAAGTAGTCTGCTATTCACTTAAGATAAATAAATAGTGAAATTAAAAGTTATTAATAGACCTCCCCCAACATTTTATGTAATAAGACAGGCCTGAGTTCATATGTACTCATCAGTAGGCATCAGAAAGAATGTAAATGTATTTTACATTCTGAAGGCTATGTAGATGGGCTTTTACAACAACCTCTTATCTCTTTTGTTTTACAGGTAATTCACTATAAAATACATTTTAAAAATGTAATAAAATCTAATTACCCAGTTACAGCAGGCTTACAAAATTAGGGTAAAAAGTTAATATAATAAAATAAAATATAATAAAATGATAAAAATATGCTTTGTTGCAAAATCAATTATTTATGAAGGAAAAGAGATGGTGGAAAACCTGAGGCAAATATAGCTTTCTTTTCTTTTCTTTTATTCATGAAGCAAATATAAGTGAAGAGGGAGACCAAGAGCATTCCCTTCTCAACTGTCTTTTCCGTGGTTCTAAATTTTCAGTAACTTCCTCACTTTCCTCTCCTATCTATTTTTGAGTGTGTTTTGTATTATCATCCCTTGCCAAATATGACAGACTGAATGTACTGTGGTTCATGGCATCAAGGTATCTTTCTTTCTTCTACTATTGCCAATCCCAAGCATTCAAAAATCATGTCAGAACCCCAAACAGTCATGAGATTGATTTAAAACATTTTGTTATGGATTCTTTATACTGCCTTCTGATTTTTGAGCCTTTAGGTTATACTTGCTAAACAAATTTCAGAAGAATGAAAATTGAAATGAAAACTCATCCAATGATTCTTGATTTTATCAGCTGGGGCTTTCAAAAAAACACCAAATACTGCAAGGCATGACACATTCATGAGAGCTGGTAACACTGTGTTTTCCCTGCTAGTGTTTTGCAGATAAACTGTTGCTATGGAGCAATTGGATAAAAAGCAAATTAGGCCTTGTGGTCTAGAATGAGCTCAAGAATGGCCAAAGAGCCAGAACCTGAGAGTTGCTGAGCACCCTCTGAGAGCTCACAACACATGCAATCAAAGGAAGTTGTGAGTACTCAGCCTTTGTTATGGTTTAGCTGATAGTTTTGAGAGTCTGCAGTGGAAGTGGTATTATGGCTATTCTGTGGAAGGTGTGCTTGCTGAGGCTGTGTGCAATGGAGGTTGTGCAGTGGGTGAGCAATATGAGTGGGTGCAGAACCTGGTTCCAAATGAGCCCTGTGTAGCAGAGTCCAGAGAGTGTGAGACATGCATAATCTGAAGAGATCTAGCCTATAGAATCCTCCTGTTCCTTTTATGCCATATAGAGAGGCTGTGTAAGGAATCACATTGATTTCTCCAACCATTGGGTCAGAGCAGCCTCCAGGAAGAACTTTGAAGCTTCTATGTGCCCTGGAAAGAAAGATTCTTCTAGCCTGGGCCTACTACGTATCTCCCCAGAGCTACCTCTAGTAGCTAGTCATGTGCAGACAACTGGGGCTATGCTGAGGCTTTAGCTCCCCCCTAGATTTTAGAGATTGCATTAGTAAATAAAGGAAGCATGGAGTTTGGAGCAGAAGATCATTTATTTCACTTTATTAGAAGTGGAAAAATTTAGTTATGGTACAAAACTACTAATTGAAGACATATTCAAAAGTTTTTTAAATTATTTTTTAACTCTGGCACCCCCCCCCCCAAATAGGATTGTGTATATCCCTCTTACCCAGGCTCGGAGCAAGATTTATGCCATAGCGAAAGTGTGAGTAACAGAGGAAGTGCAGAGCATGTGCATCTCTTTGAGGGGAGAGGAAAATACCCAAAGAGGATTGGAGGTATGGACAAGGAGGAAAGCCACAAGGGCTATAGATCAAAATGCACGGTGATGGATCTGTTGACCAGTGGACTTCAACTCCTATCATCTCCCTCTCCACTGCATGTCCCCATCCTCCTGGCCGGGTAAGGAACAAGCCTGAACCAAGAAGCGGCCAAGCTCTGTTTGAAAGTGTCAGGGAGGCAGCAAAAATTCTGCAGGAATTGTATGCAGAAATCTGTGTGGAGCAGGCTGTGACTGCTGGAAATTACAGCTAGATGCAGGCCTGTGCAAAAATTCTGCAGGAATTGTATGCAGAAATCTGTGTGGAGCAGGCTGTGACTGCTGGAAATTACAGCTAGATGCAGGCCTGTGCAGGGCTTATGGGAAAGCAGCATCAGCTGAGCAAAGAGCCAGTGTAGAGGGGCCTCAATGAAAGAAACTAACTAAGCCTGGCTTGGAAATATGTAAGTGCCCATTTGCTTGGAACAGAGATTGAAGTACAGAGGGCACCCCAGATACTAGGCCTAAGGAGAGTTGACTCTCAACTGAACTGTCACAGGGGTCTAAATATTTACTTCATTGCTCATTTTGAACTATAATTGTTTAAGCCTCTGTATCTAGGGCATTTGAAACCTTTTCCTTTCCTATCAGCTGTAGTAAAATAGCCAAGTGTCTGAGTGGTTACAGGGACTTATCAGGGCTAATGCCTGCAAGGCCCAACTAGCTGCTGAAGTACTTACAGTGCTTGCCTCCAAGTGCTGGTACATTGAGCATGCTACTGGCATTCTAGGGATTTGGTGTATTGAGCAGCCTCAACACGCAGCCTTTCTATGAGAAATGTTTGCTATTAATTTAAAATAAAATAAAACATCCTGATCTCAAACAGCATCTGGATAAAGGGAAAACATTAATTATCCTTCCCTGTTTTTTGAAGTGATCAAAGTGGACAAAACCAGTGCTCACCAGTCATCAATTGTTAATGATAAACACCAGTTATTCAGTGCAGAACACTTGTACCACACAAGCTGAGAGCAGGGAGGACAATGCACAAGGCACTTAGGGATACTGTGAATCATGGGGAGGTTTACATTTCTGCATTTTTGATTTTAAGAAATGTAGAACCAGATGGGGGCTGATCTTTTACAGGTGGGGAACAAGAAGAGCAAAAGTAGACTTCACCACTCTTATGAGGCCCATATAAAAACCAGCCATAGTTCAGCCTCCCTGGGGGGGTAGGGATGGAGATGGGCCATGGTTTTGTTCTTTGTGCCAGCCCAGAGAGTGTGCCAGCCACAGTAGCAGAAATAGGCTACCTTCTTCTAGAGAACAGAGCAGCCTGTACATCCTATATGCACATAGATGCTTGTGGAAGGATTGTAACTCATTGAAACTATAAACTGTGTGGTTTCTGATTTAGGGAGTTTGTACAGAATTTGTTTAAAGACTGATGTCTGATAATGGAGAGTAGTTTGGCCAAATAGACAAATAATACAGATCACAAGTATGATCCTCAAATTGGTCTTGACACAACTAGATGAATTACTCTTCATAGACATTGCTCATATAGCCAACAGAAATGGATGGGGCTTGTATAGTAGGTATCTCTGGATTATACATACCAGCTTTCATGTTATGATGTAAACATTGCCTTGCGATCCAAAGCACAGGTGACATAAAAGGAGAAGATAGAGCTATCCCTGTAAAATGTGGATTGCTTTGTGAGACTGACAATTGAGGAGAAGTGGGAATCAAGAAAGCCGACATAACTGATCTAGAAACTTCCCATTTACACTGTGGAGAAATGTGATCAACTACATCAGTTCCAGCTAAGAGAGCCAGACCAACACTGGTATTGATCTCACTTCCAAAAGGCTGAAAATGTGTTCCACATATGGGTACAAAAGGAGCTTCAATCTGAAGGAAACTCAGAACTGAATTTAGATCACTTTTTTGGCCTAGAGTAGACAAAGCATATACATAAACTAAATCTAAACATGCCCCTCCAAAAACCACCCATGATAGGATTTTGAAATGTGCATCACTGAAATAAAGCAGTTTGTTAAAAAGGCAAATCAAATAAATTTAATGAAATAATCTAAATGTTGTTCAGTAATAGGTATAAGACTAGATGTTGTTCAGTTCTAGACTGACAGGTGGAAATGAGGGTGCTGGACATTGTGCCCTACAAAGACCTAGAAAAGCTATCCAGAAAATCTGTATTTTTTACTTTATATTAGTATTAATTCTATGCATACAGCTTCATTGAATTGGAGTAGCCTGCTTTCCCTGTTACTTTAATAACTAGTTTGCCACCCTGTAAGGATAATGTAGGCCTGTACCAATGCATTTTTAATTCACTCATTGCTATACTCCAATTACTTGTCATTTTTATTATGGTTGTCGGCAAGAACTGCCCATTCTGATGACAATTTGTCATTTCTATACAGCCAGGGATTAAACTGTCCTCCCAAGAAACACCCCTTGGTGAACAATTCCCTCAGAAGATTTTCATCTTCAAGATGCAATGAATTGCTTCTCCATTGCTTAATTGATCAAGTAAAATGACATGTCAAAACATGTTAGATGGTTTGTGATTTGCTGCAGAAACAAATATTTATATTTATTAACGTATGTCAAGTCATCATCATCATGGTACTTCCCAAAGGGACATGGGCTCCTTGCAAATTGAGCACCATTTGGACTGATGTCTGGTAAGGTAGTGAAGGTGGTTTGGTTATTTACAGTTTATGTCTATCACAGGCAGCCTTGTTGCACAACTGAAGCTTTTGAAGCCTCTGTGATCGCCAGCCATATAGCAACTGTGATGTTATCTGATTAAAATATGACCATTTAGATAATTTTTGCAACCACTATTATATATTTGCAACAAATCTTGAACAAAATGTGACATGTAAGATGTCTATGGAAAGGTTATGATTTGCTGGTTATGATTATACTATGTATATGCATGTATCATTTTTGTATTTGAAGTTATGAATATTGGCTCTACAACTGGATTTCAAATGTTTGCTCTTGGGGTAACGCCCACAAGGTAGTTAGTCAGCATATGGAGGGACTATTCAATTTAAGCGGCTCATCAAGGAACATTTAACTGACAATGGACCATGGGAGACGTCCGTCTACACTGAATGGACTGTCCTGCAAATGTGATTCTACTGTGTCTAAACCTTCATTCATGGACATGTGACTTGCCAATGTGATTCCAAACACTAGCTGAACATCTGTAATTTTTGACTAGCTATGCTGAGGGCTTTGTTTGAAATAACAGGTTTCCTTCCACATGGCAGAAGATATAAAAGGCCGTGGAAACCCCTCCATTTTGCCTCTTTTCTGCTCCAGCCTCTGGACTATGAACTTATATTAATGGAAGCATTCTAACCAAGGAATTGAGGACCTTGACTTGAGCCAGCAGCTTATTCCATTGCTGCTAACAGCCTGAACCAAGAACTTTGCATTTATTGTATGTATTTGATTCTTTTAATCAATTGTAACTCTCCCCCTTCTTTCTTTTTTATGAATAAACCTTTAGATTTTAGATACTAAAGGATTGCCATCAGCGTGACTTTTGGGTAGGATCTAAGTTATATATTGACCTGGGTGTGTGGCAGGTCCTTTGGGATCAGAAGAGCCTTTTATCTGAAGAGATTGGTTTTAAAGAACTACTTATCTTTAAATCCAGTGTTTTGGTGGTGATATCAGAACTGGAATACATGAGGAAACTGCTTTTATGACTTCTGATTAGCCAGTGTGGTGAAACAGAATTTTACTTTTGTTGCTGGTTTGATATATCTTAATGGACGAATAACCATTAAGGGTATGGGTTGTTTGCCCTGTTTCTCAGCAGTTTGTCCTGAATTTGGCATCCTCAGTTGCGACCCACAAGGCATGTTCACAGCAACATTCCTTAGTAAAAACGTTTTGGAGTTCATTCATCTTCCATTATAATATGTTCATACTGAGAAAGCTGCTAAAATCAAACCAGTGCTGCTGGAGGTGGTTGCTGGGTTCAGCTTTGAATATCCTCCTGGCTGGTCACATCCTACAACTTCAAATGAGGCAGCTGATGAAGATGATAAAAATAGAAAACATCAGTTTGGTGTTCTTCAGCTTTTCTCAGGGCCAAGAGTACAGTCTATACTATACTATAACTGTGGTTCTATAGATCTACAGCTTTGTAGCAAAAATGTCACAACTTCCCCACAGAGTCCATTGAAGGGCCCAGAACATAGCAGCAGCTGCTGCTGTATGCACATCCACATCTTTTCAGCAGCCTCCAGCACTGCCTGTGATGCTGCAAACATATTTGACAGATGCCAACTGCTCGATGTTCTGTACTGAGAGGTTAATACTGAGATGATTGCAATCTGGAGCTGGAGTCTGTTTGATGGTAGTGGCCAGTGAGTTAGTAACCAGATTAATTACCAGACAAATGCGTGATGCTTCTTGCCTGACTAAATCAGCCATCAGCTGCAGCAATTCACCATGCTAAGCCAATAAAACAATATCATCAACGTATTCAAGATCTCAAAGCAGAATGGTGTCCAGGTCAACACCACTAACAGCTGCTTCTGCAAGCTTATCCATCAACCAATCAATGCCAATATTGAACAACAATGGTGGCAGAACACAGCCTTATTGCACTTCTGTGGAGATAGGAAACCATGCCATGTGTGTGCAGTTGACTCAAATGTAGCTTTCTGTTTCATCGGAGAGCTCTTCCATCAAGGACATTATCTTCTCAGGGAGGCCAAGTTACTTTATCAGATCCCTCAAACTTGCTAGATGCACTGAATCAAAGGTCTGACGGAAGTCTATTAAAACTGCTGTGCAGAGCTTTTTAAATTCTGGAATTTTCTCAAAGTATTCAAGTATGCCAAATGTATCACTACATTTCTAGAAGGATATTTTTAGCTAAAGTATGAGAGGGACTGTGCTCATGACATAATGCCATATTGGTATTATAGGGATTATACTAATAGCTGTGTAAGACACTGAGTTAATGTGAATTAATCCTTTAGCTCCTGAATTCAGCAACTACAAAGCCTGCTACTTCACCACAGCCAAGGAGCTACTTACTTTCCAGTGGGAGGAAGGTAGCTCATGCAAATGAGGGCCCTACATAGCTCTTGCCCTTGCACTACTGATTCTAAGGACCTTTAAATCTCTCACATGTGACTGATAATAAGTTAGTCTCCAACTCTAGGCTTAAAGGACTCTGTGGTCAATTCTTTTGCCAGACTGTTTGAAAGAACAACTACCTGAGAATGGAGCTGTATCATCTACCCCCTTTGAATGGCAAAGTACTACAGGAGGAGCTGATTGTCAGAGTGCTTGGGGGAAGCCACAGTAGTACAGTGGGAAAAGCATCATATGTCGTGTATATAGTAGTGGGTTTCCTGTGTTTTATTTTGTTTTGTTTTTAAGGGATGGGAAGTAACTGAATCTTTGGGACATTTGTTCTCTTATCTTGCTTTTCTGATGAGTGAATTCTATCCATTGGTCTCTAACAAGGGGACCAATTTGCTAACACATACAGCTGTTCTAGACTGTGATCCTAGGACTAAGTCAACAACTTTGGAGCACCGATGATATATAAAATAGAGGTTCTGATCACAGGGCACTGGCCCTGATCCCAGTGCCTTTTCAGGTCAATAGTAAATAAGGAGTAAGTCTGGGCAGACGTTTTTGTAAGAGTATCAATATCTCAGACAAATTTCTGATTAAGTAATTACATTCTGACCATTATAGTTATCCCAGTAGTGTTAGTTGAAGAAGTTAATTTTCATTTCTCCTCTTAGGAACTTTATGTAAGTGCTGTTGACAGAAATAGCTGTCAGGCTGCAGCCCAGAAATAGCTGCATTTTCAGACACCTACAGATATCCTGTAAAGCTCTTAGATACTGCCGTCCATGAAGACTACTGTATACATGTAAGGGAACAATGTTGACCATAAATTGATGTACAGAGAGTTAAGGGACTGAGCCAAACCTAATTGAAGTCACCAGGAATCGTTCTGTTTACCATAAAGGGATTTGGATTAGGCCCTAAACTAGTAGGCCAAAGCATTCTAAAACTGAATTATTAGCTCTTCCTTGAAACTAACCTCTGTATGCTACACACATATTAAATGGTTTTGAAACAAAGCAGATGACAGAACTTTTGTTGTTTTAAGATTCTTGGAAATTAGTGATGCCTGACTTGCTGAATACTCAGGTGGAAATCCATCATCTGACAGGAAAACATGTTGTCTGATTTAATTAATGTGTTAAGAGAATGTAATCAACTTGATGTTTGCATTAAAAATAAATTATGACAATGTTAATTCCATTAGCAAATCACTTTCTCTCACAATAATTTATCTCTGAGAAAGGACATTAAATTGTCTAGACTGACTTCATCATTAATAGTTGTAGTTTATTGTGAGCAACAAAATGGTAGATGAAATTAAATGTTGATAAATGCACATTAAAAACATAATCCCAACAACTATACATACAAAATGATAGGGTCTAAATTAGCTGTTAGCAGTCATTGTGGATAGTTCTCTGAAAACATCTGCTCAATGTGCAGGGGCAGTCAAAAAAGCGAACACAATGTTAGGAACCATTAGGAAGGGGATACGTAACAAGACAGAAAATATCATAATGCTTCTATATAAATCATAGAATCATAGAATCATAGAAGGGACCTCAGGAGGTAGGGTGACCAGATGTCCTGATTTATAGAAACAGTCCCAAATTTGGGGTATTTTTCTTATATAGGCTCCTATTACCCCCCATCCCCGTCCCAAGATTTCACACTTGCTGTCTGGTCACCCTATCAGGAGGTCATCTAGTCCAACATCCTGCTCAAAGCAGGACCAATCACTAACTAAATCATCCCAGCCAGGGCTTTGTCAAGCTTGACCTTAAAAACCTCTAAGGAAGGAGATTCCACCACCTCCCTAGGAACCCACTCCAGTGCTTCACCACCCTCCTAGTGAAAAAGTTTTTCCTAATATCCAAAATTCCACATCTTGAATACAGGGTGCAGATCTGCATGCTCCATCTCAAAAAAGATATATTGGAATTGGAAAAGGTACCAAGAATGGCAACTAAAATGATTAGAGTTATGGAACAGCTTACATATAAGGAGAGATTTAAAAAACTGGGATTTTTCAGCTTGGAAAAGAGATGAATAAGTGGGGAGATGATAGAGGTCAAAAAATCTTGACTGGCGTAGAGAAAGTGAATAAGGAAGTATTATTTACTCCTTCACATAACCCAAGAACTAGTGGTCACCCAATGAAATGAATAGGCAGCAGGTTTAAAACAAACAAAAGGAAGTATTTCTTCACATAACACACAGTCAACCTGTGGAACTCTTTTCCAGGGGATATTGTGAAGGCCAAAACTATAACAGTGTTCAAAAAAAGAACTAGATAAGTTCATGGCTATTAGCCTGGGTGGGTAGGGATGCAACCCCATGCTCTGAGTGTCCCTAGCCTCTGTTTGCCAGAAGCTGGGAGTGGGTGACAGGGAATGGATCACTTGATGGTCGCCTGTTCTTTTCGCTGCCTCTAAAGCACCTGTCATTGGCCACTGTCAGAAGACAGAATTCTAGGCTAGATGGACCATTGGTCTGACTCAGTATGGCCGCTCTTATGAGGTGTATATGAAACCCACAAGAGGTTTAAACAGCTCTCAGCTGAGTATCAGTCTTGCTAATTAATTAGCCAATGAGTGATGTTCTGATTAACTAATATGTCTTTCTTGCATTGCCTTGGTGTGTGTCAGTGTTTTGTTTGGATGGAAAACAGTTTTTAATAAATGGAAAATGTCAATAATATTTTTGTTAAAATTTTGGAAAAACAAAGAAAAAAGCATAAAACGTCATACAAAAGTGGAACTATCAAAATAAGCACACTGTCATCTTGAACTAAACATAAGATCACTGCTATTGTTAGGCTCAGTCTTAGTCTGACCATAGCACTGTAAAACTGGCATAGAATAAGTAGAACATTATTTCCCAGCCAGGATTCCAATAGTATGGCTAATTCAATTTCCACTGAAAGGGATAGGCACTCAAAGGAAAATGAAGAATCTCAGACTGTTTCTTAGATGATCAACTTGTGCCCAGTTCATGCTTGTGTTGAGGGCCCTCTACATTTGCTCTCTTGGGGAAACAGATCAGGTCCTTGGGGAATCACTCTAAGAAAAGTGGGCTTCTCCATCAGGCATAGTGTCAGCAGTGTTGGCTGTATGGTCCCCTTACAAGGACCCTAGCAATAGAGGCAAGTAAGAGTAGCCCTTAGGGTGGCCTAACTTGAACTGGGGGATGAAATGGTTACTTGCCAGAGCAACAGAGGTGTCTCCCTTCCACTGTTTGAGCCTTGTGCCAATCAGCTCCAATGTAAGGCTGAATCGTCCCCTCAGTCATTTAATGATAGGGACACAGCTGGTCGATTCAGATCAGAGAGCTCACTAAAAGATTGTTGGATTTCTTTTTCAGCTGGCAAATATAACAAAAAACTTCCTGTCAACATTTTTTCCCATCCTTCCAGGCTCACTGAACAACAAATACCAAGTGACTTCAAAACAATGGAGCAGTGATTTAGATATAGTTATTCTGAGAGAGATCTGGACAACAGAGTTGTCTGCATTACCTAAACCTTCACTTTGAAACATGTATATCCAGAAGTAATATTTCATGACCCACAGATTAAATTTCCTCCCTAAAATTGTCAAAAAGATACAGGTATACCATCAAACTGCTTTAAATGCCTAAAGTCACAGTTTTATTATGCTCTACAGGGGCCCATTAAATCATCACTTCTGGATTCTGTTCCATGATATGTTTTATGACTTGACTCTCCAAAGTTTTTATGTCTTCTTTATGTTTGCTAGACAGAATGTATCAATAAAGTTGGTAATAAATTGTTATTTTTATTAATAGCTAAGAAGTAGGTATAGAATTCGTGGATTTAAAGCATAAAAGCAGCCATAGAAAACTGGAAACAAGTGTTGATTAGTGAAAAAGATGGGTGCAATTCACTATCTGGGTTCCTGACAGGAAGCCTTCCTGGAGAAAAGTGTACAAATCCCGCAAACCTCACATCACCACCATACTGCTGAGATGACTGGAGCTGGCTACTGCAGCCCATAAGGTGGGCAGGTGTGGTTGAGGGAGGCCTGCTAAAAGAGTAGCTGGAGTTGCAATGGGGGCTGAGGACATAATAATACTCTAGCTATTTACATTAGACTTGTCAGAAGGCAAAGATTAGTGAAAGCTTGCTGTGTCTTCAGGGGATTGTTCTCCTATTGAGGCACCTTTTGGTGTGTTAATCACATAAACCTGACACAAACATGGGAGAATCTATTTAAGGTACTGTAGTATATGAATGTATCATAATGTTTAATGTATACTTATAACACCATCTTAAGATAAAAAGCAACAAAGAGTCCTGTGGCACCTATAGACTAACAGACATATTGGCGCATAAGCTTTCATGGGTGAATACCCGCTTCATCAAGTGAATGGCTTGTACAGACCCAGACTAACACAGCTACCCCTCTGATACTTGACACCTCTTAAGACAGTATCCTAATTTACTGTTGGGGAACTGAGCCAGAGAGAGACTAAATATCTTGTCTGAGGTCAGACAAGAAGTCAGTGGCAAAGCAGGGAATTGAATCTAGGTCTTCTGAGTGCTAAGCCAGTGGCCTGACATAGACAGCCTTCCTGTCCCTTTTAGATCCAATTGCATGACAGCAAGACATCAAGTTCAGTGGCTTTTTCTGGAATGGCAGTTATGGTCTAACACTGGGATCGACCCACAAACATGTAGAGTAGCTCTCTCTTTCTCTCTCTCTTTCTCAGATTTAGGTCTAGATTGAGCCATTAGGCTTCTCTCTCATTAAATTAGAGTGCATGGCTGTGCTGTCCGAAAAGGAGTACTGGGAAGGAAATGGGACTCTGAGTGCCATAGTAATAACTACAAACTACATAGTCATAGCTCCATAATAAATGAGTACAGAAAGTTTGGAAAGGGTGGATTTTTGTAAATGCAAGAACAGTGATGCCCTAAAATATACTGGATAGTTTTAGTGCTAAAGAATAGGTTAACATGGTATTAATCTCAAGATTTGCTCTTTAAAGTTTTAGTATAATTTAAATTTTAAGTGCCAATAGTTGTGATTTAGCTGCTAAAACAAAACTGGAATTAAGCTTTTGTTTAAACAAGACAATCCTTTGGTTACTTGATGTCCTTATAACTTCTCTGTCGCTTCACTCTCTCTATATCTGTTGTATATATCTTAATTATGTCTCATGTCCTTTTCCTACTGCTGTAGGCAATGCTAATGGAACAATATTTTGTCTGTCTCACACTTATTGAAAAGGAGCCATTGAAGAGCCATAGAAGAAGCAGAGTTGATCCCACCTACCCTTCTTTATTGCATATTAAGTCCGCTACTCTCAATCCTGGTGTCACTTAACAATCCAAAATCACCTAGTTGTCCTTCAGTTGAATAATTTGGTTGCTATTTAAAAAGTCAAAATTTAACCACAGTTTCCCCAGTTTTCTCAGTGGAACAACACATGGCCAACCTTGTTCCTTCCCTGGTCTGCCATCTCTTATGAGGACAGGGAATTTATTTACATCCCTGCCCCCCTTTTCCAGCCTTAAAGAGCCAGCATGTCCTGTTACAATCTGTTATGCTTTTTTTTCTTTCTTTCTTTCTTTTTTTTTTTTAAATCAGCACTCGGAGGTTACCTGGGTACAACGGAGTGTAGAATTTGGCCCAAAGTGCACCCATTTTACAATAATTTAAAAAAAAATTCTACTTTATGTGTGCAAGGAGCTCCACAAACATTTGTCTAGTTGTGTGGTCCCCTCAAATATTTAAGAAAAACAAATGTGCAAGCTAGGAGTTTCTTACACTTTTTCAAAATGCCCTACTGTAGTTGAGCTGAATCTTTCTTTCACACAAGAAGCAATAAAGGAAATGAAACAAAGTCCTCTCTGTAAATTTACACATTTGGTGGCAATTCTGACACGCAGGTTGTCAAATGAAAATACCAGCAGATAAATATATAGTAGTCTTCGGGCTTTCCGGCAAATAAAGTCTGCAGTGTGCTGAATGTTATCAAACCCTAGCAGTTGCTTGGCTGGCACATCAGAGGGCTAAGGGAAAGTGCTGCAATATGTGAGTCAAACAGCTTGAATTTCCCACTTTAAATTGTGGTAAGCTGCAGGTTAGAGATTTTTTTGTTGTTGTCCTGAAGATGAGAAAATAATAATCTTAAATTTTACGTAGCACTTTACAGTAAAAAAGATCCTAAAATGCTATATAAACTGATATACAGGGATGTCTTCCTCCTTTACTGAACGGCATCCATCTTTGGGGTGAAATGCAGCAGCTATTCAAAAGTGCACACAACAGTTTAGTACAGGAATTGAAGAATATTACTGCATCCAATTGAAACCGCAGGGAAATTTAGAGAGGAAAATTGTAATTAGCTGAGTTGAAATTTGGGCATGATAGTAGGATTAAGACTAGTATGTAAACATATTCTCTACGGTTTTTTAAAAATCATTATTGTTTCTTTTCATTAAAAAAAACAAAACAAAATAAACACAGTTTTGTTGTTCTGGCTTTTAGTGTTTAGTTTCTCAACAACTATCCCACCCAGTTTTGTGAATTAAAATGAGTGTTACTCATATTCTGGGTCAGGACTGACTAACCTAGTAAGGAGGGCTTTAAACTAGGTTTGACGGGGATAGGTGAGCAAACCCCACAGGTAAGTGGGGAACAAGACCTGGGAGATGGGTCGGAAACAGGAGGGAGCATGGGCTATAATGGCAGAGAGAAAGGAGGATCAGGGCAAAGCTGGGAGGCAAGATCAAACCAGTATCTTAGATGCCTATATACAAATGCAAGAAGTATGGGTAATAAGCAAGAAGAACTGGAAGTGCTAATAAATAAATAAATACAAATATGACATTGCTGGCATTACTGAAACTTGGTGGGATAATGCACACAACTGGAATGTTGGTGTGGATGGGTATAGTTTGCTCAGGAAGGATAGACAGGGGAAAAAGGGAGGAGGTGTTGCCTTATATATTAAAAATGTACACACTTGGACTGAGGTGGAGATGGACATAGGAGATGGAAGTGTTGAGAGTCTCTGGGTTAGGCTAAAAGGGGTAAAAAACACGGGTGATGTCGTACTGGGAGTCTACTACAGGCCACCTAATCAGGTGGAAGAGGTGGATGAGGCTTTTTTCAAACAACTAACAAATCATCCAAAGCCCAAGATTTGGTGGTGACGGGGGACTTCAACAATCCAGATATATGTTGGGAAAATAACACCGCAGGGCACAGACTACCCAATAAGTTCCTGGACTGCATTGCAGACAACTTTTTATTTCAGAAAGTTGAAAAAGCTACTAGGGAGGAAGCTGTTCTAGACTTGATTTTAACAAATAGGGAGGAACTTGTTGAGAATTTGAAAGTAGAAGGAAGCTTGGGTGAAAGTGATCATGAAATCATAGAGTTTGCAATTCTAAGGAAGGGTAGAAGGCAGTACAGCAAAATAGAGACAATGGATTTCAGGAAGGCGGATTTTGGTAAGCTCAGAGAGCTGATAGGTAAGGTCCCATGGGAATCAAGACTGAGGGGAAAAACAACTGAGGAGAATTGGCAGTTTTTCAAAGGGACGCTATTAAGGGCCCAAAAGCAAGCTATTCCGATGGTTAGGAAAGATAGAAAATGTGGCAAAAGACCACCTTGGCTTAACCACGAGATCTTGCGTGACCCACAAAATAAAAAGGCGTCATATAAAAAATGGAAACTAGGTCAGATTACAAAGGATGAATATAGGCAAATAACACAGGAATGCAGAGGCAAGATTAGAAAGGCAAAGGCACAAAATGAGCTCAAACTAGCTATGGGAATAAAGGGAAACAAGAAGACTTTTTATCAGTACATTAGAAGCAAGAGGAAGACCAAGGACAGGGTAGGCCCACTGCTCAGTGAGGAGGGGGAAACAGTAACGGGAGACTTGGAAATGGCAGAGATGCTTAATGACTTCTTTATGTTTAGGTCTTCACTGAGAAGTCTGAAGGAATGTCCAATATAGTGAATGCTTACGGGAAGAGGGTAGGTTTAGAAGATAAAATAAAAAAAGAGCAAGTAAAAAATCACTTAGAAAAGTTAGATGCCTGTAAGTCACCAGGGCCTGATGAAATGCATCCTAGAATACTCAAGGAGTTAATAGAGGAGGTATCTGAGCCTCTAGCTATTATCTTTGGGAAATCATGGGAGATGGGGGAGATTCCAGAAGACTGGAAAAGGGCAAATATAGTGCCCATCTATAAAAAGGGAAATAAAAACAACCCAGGAAACTACAGACCAGTTAGTTTAACTTCTGTGCCAGGGAAGATAATGGAGCAAGTAATTAAAGAAATCATCTGCAAACACTTGGAAGGTGGTAAGGTGATAGGGAATAGCCAGCATGGATTTGTAAAGAACAAATCGTGTCAAACTAATCTGATAGCATTCTTTGATAGGATAACGAGCCTTGTGGATAAGGGAGAAGCGGTGGATGTGATATACCTAGACTTTAGTAAGGCATTTGATACGGTCTCGCATGATATTCTTATAGATAACTAGCGAAGTACAATTTAGATGGGGCTATTATAAGGTGGGTGCATAACTGGCTGGATAACCGTACTCAGAGAATAGTTATTAATGGCTCCCAATCCTGCTGGAAAGGTATAACAAGTGGGGTTCCGCAGGGGTCTATTTTGGGACTGGCTCTGTTCAATATCTTCATCAACGATTTAGATGTTGGCATAGAAAGTACGCTTATTAAGTTTGCGGACGATACCAAACTGGGAGGGATTGCAACTGCTTTGGAGGACAGGGTTAAAATTCAAAATGATCTGAACAAATTGAAGAAATGGTCTGAGGTAAACAGGATGAAGTTCAATAAAGATAAATGCAAAGTGCTCCACTTAGGAAGGAACAATCAGTTTCACACATACAGAATGGGAAGAGACTGTCTAGGAAGGAGTATGGCAGAAAGAGATCTAGGGGTCATAGTGGATCATAAGCTTAATATGAGTCAACAGTGTGATACTGTTGCAAAAAAAGCAAACGTGATTCTGGGATGCATTAACAGGTGTGTTGTAAACAAGACACGAGAAGTCATTCTTTCGCTTTACTCTGCGCTGATTAGGCCTCAACTGGAGTATTGTGTCCAGTTCTGGGCACCGCATTTCAAGAAAGATGTGGAGATATAGGAGAGGGTCCAGAGAAGAGCAACAAGAATGATTAAAGGTCCTGAGAACATGACCTATGAAGGAAGGCTGAAGGAATTGGGTTTGTTTAGTTTGGAAAAGAGAAGACTGAGAGGGGACATGATAGCAGTTTTCAGGTATCTAAAAGGTGTCATCAGGAGGAGGGAGAAAACTTGTTCACCTTAGCCTCCAATGATAGAACAAGAAGCAATGGGCTTAAACTGCAGCAAGGGAGATTTAGGTTGGACATTAGGAAAAAGTTCCTAACTGTCAGTGTAGTTAAACACTGGAATAGATTGCCTAGGGAAGTTGTGGAATCTCCATCTCTGGAGATATTTAAGAGTAGGTTAGATCAATGTCTATTAGGGATCGTCTATACAGTATTTGGTCCTGCCATGAGGGTAGGGGACTGGACTCGATGACCTCTCGAGGTCCCTTCCAGTCCTAGAGTCTATGAGTCTATGTCAGATGTTCAAGGTCCAGCACTGCTATTTCCCATTGCAGGTCATTATGCTTTAAAACAGGGATTCACAACCTTCGGCATGTGACCCACAAGGAACAGACTATAACAAGGGTCAGTTTTGTAAAATTACTTCTCAGAGTAGAATTACACTTTAAAGCTGACCCTAGTTAACTTCACGGTGGATTTTTGGAATGAAACATCATACTTTACGCTCCAGGAGCACTACCAATGAACACTTTTCAGCTATTCTTATGTTACCAAATATTATTCATTGAAAAGAGGTACAATAATTAACCTAGACCCTAAAAAACCAGAAAAAGAGGAAATAATATTTCAGTTCTATTTACATATTTATTTAATGGGCCATATCATGGTGAGAGACAAAATATGTTTTGAAAATGTTGGTCAAATTCATCTCTGTTCTAGCTCCATTGAACTAATTTCTTAAAAATATGGAAAGAACAGATTAAAATAAAATTAATAACACTAAGGCCCCAATTCAGCAAAGCACTTCTAAAGTATCTGCTTATGTCCCATTGATTTCATACTTAAGTGCATTGCTGGAATGGGTCCTAAAGGAAGCAATGAACAGGAAAGCAGTCAGAATTCATAATTTTGGTCTTAGAAGGAAGGAGACTCAGTATTCACCCTAGGTCTCTCTATTTTTAATTTAATTGCAATTCAATCAATGGGTGATTCTCAGTGAGACACCAGTGCTAAAGACCCTTCAGCAGTCAGAAAAGTCTCAGTCTCAGATTTCAGTTCTGCCATCAAAATGATTTGTTTTTGTCCCTATGCCTGAATAAATAAAATAATATTTTGTGTTCATAAATATTGACGGACTTGTAATGCTGTCCAAATTATAATCTCATCTACCAATTTACATATATTTCCACAGCAGAAAAAAATATATTTAGTTTTGTTTGGGGGTTTTCTGATGAATACTGGTTTATTTCACTCAATGGCTCAGGATGTGGGAACATGTCTTTCTTTTTAAAATCCTGTAAAATCAGGGTTCTCAAATATTTAAATAGTGTGAACCACCTCTTAGTAATGAAGCCATCGTATAGACTGCTTCTTTTCCCACCATTGCCACTACCTACTGTAAAACCTGTCACTTTGCAGAGACCTCCAGAGTCAACATCATTTCTCTTCACCACTATATTTAACATCAGTTCCTCAACATTCTCATAATGTCCCTCGCCCACAGACAAATGACAAACCCTGGAAGAAGATTCAGTTTTCCATACCCAATAAAAATACATTCTTAATTTCTCCTCCACAGTCAGGGTCAGTGAACAGGTGTTGGCAGCAAAGCATCACCCCAACTGACAAGGCCTCTGTAACAAAGTGGCATTGGCCCTTAAGAGGGAGCAGCACCGATGCACCTATGCCTCATCCCAATTGGGCTAAAGGAAAAAACACCTGGGGTCTGAAGGAGGGGAAGCCTGAGTGAATTGGCCTGGTCAGTCAGGAAAGGGGTAAAGAGAGCTGATAGAAGGCTCTCACTGCCAGTTCCTTGGGAACAGGCAGACATGGAAGAAGCAGGGAGTTCCTTGGGAGAGACTGCTAGAGTGCCCTGGGAAGGGAGGCACTGGGAACATGTTGGGGACAGGGTGGGGAGGACAGTGACCAGAGCATGGAGAAGTCCTGCTGAAAGGCCTGAAGTGGAAGGACAAAGAGGTAAAAGGGAAAAAATCCCTTGAAGCTGTAGCCCAGGGTGGGCTGAGGAAATGTTTTGTTGTGTTTGTCTATGTTTAAAGAAAATGAACTGCCTGGAAAAGGGACTTAGTGCGGCAGTGGGCCCTTCCTGAGCTGGGGAGACGGTCAGCTTGTTACAGCCCCCTTGCTAAGATTTCAGTTAGAGAGACCAAGAATTCAATGAGTAGAGAGCATGAACTGCCATCTCACTTTGCAAGAGTTACTTTAGGGCAATATAAATAAGTTTGTGTTACTACAGCTTGTGCTGTGCCTGTCCCCTGGATAAAATTAACGAATACAAGTGTGAGAGTCAGGGTCCCAAGGGAAGAATAGGGGTGTTGAACCCTGAAGAATAAGCAGTTGAATCAACTGATAATATCCACTGTTATTGTGCTAAAAAGATGTCTCCTGAGGTCTCTTATGAAAGCTTATAATGTTCTAAACTTAATGGTCATTATGGGATAAGTATACAGCCTGTGGTTATGAATTTATGTTGTACGGTACATAAAAAATGCTCATAATTTGTGGTGCAATAGGGCTGGGAGGGGCTATGTCCCCAACCAGATGAGACTAGCTCCAAGTATCTAGTCTTGTGCAAGCCAGGAAAAGACAAATGATAAGCCATTAGAGTTAGTAGGAAGACATTGATACATTCTGCTAGAATCCTCAACTCTGAATACTCATGAGTCACCACACTGGGAGAGAAGGGGAAAAGAAAAAATGAAAAAGCCCTTAACAACAAAGCTTGAAACTAAGGTCTTCATTCAGAAACTGAGGGACAGTCACTTGGTGAGTGCTGTCCGGGAAATGCTGCATCCTCCCTATAGCTAGGTGGTATTCTAGGAAATTGTTCAAAGGCAGTAGCTAACTTGTATTAGAAAAGGGATTTTGTCTAATGTAGAAGTGTAAAGTCTGAGGTAGCATTTTTATGTTCATTTACTGTGTAACTTGTAGATGTGAGCTCTCTCTTACTATTTCATCTTTGAATCTGTGGCTTTTCTATAAAATAACCTTCTGTTTGTTCTATTTTTATTTCAAGTGGGACTCTGTTGTGCAAACTGTGTGGAGTGTGTGTGCCCAAGCAAGCTGTGTCTGGAGATTGGTTTCATACCTTCGGGGGTGACTAACCTGAGAGGAAGAAAGTCCAAGTGTCTGATAGGATCTCGGGGAGGACTGCTTTGGTGCGACTCAGGACTGGAAAGGCTGTTGATGTCACCCTGTAAGGAGTAAGTAGAATGGTGGAAGCTAGGATGAGACCCTGCACTTGTGGTCAGGCTACTGGTGTCAGGGGTCTGAATGAAAGCTGCACAGCATAAAGGCACCCAAGGTTACATGGCAAGTGGTGATGGAACCTTTTATTGGTCCGGGTGATCCTCAAAACGTCACAAGAAGACTTTAACTTCCAGGCCTGTCAATCTGGAACATTTTAGAGTCACTTAATTAAAAATAGTAATACATTACTAAATATTATCAGTGTTTGCCCTGGAAGAGGAACATATTCTTTGGGAGGATAAATAATGTCTTATGAAAATATCAGCCAAGAAGCTGCAGAATATCAAAACTTAAAATTGGTTCAATAACTTTAATAAAAGGAACAGTTATACACTCTAGGAGGAAAATGCCTTCTGGTTAATGTAGATAATTTCCTCATGAGCTGGTATTGGCATCAATTCTGTTATTACAGTATACACAATGTATGCATTTTTATCAGACTTTGTTCTAGTATATCTAATATTTGGGAGAAATAATTTACTCTATCAGCAGGACATGTTGCCCTGGGATGTACAGTACTTCAAAAAATTAACTGAATAGGACCCAACTGTGAAAAGGATCAGGTCATTTAAGCAATAAATTCAATTTCCATTACAAAATGTACTATGTGAGAGGGAAAAAAAGTCTGTTTAAATGGCTTCACTGTCAGACATGTAATGGCTAAAAGCCAAAAAAAATTCCTTTCTGATATCTCAGTGCCATCTGGAACTCCAGCAATACTAACTGTTCTGAAAAAACAGCTGGGTGGAAAGGAGATTATAGTATATATCATAACTATGGCCTCCATTGTTGATACTTAGTCTAAATGATATCTACCAGTAAAATACATTTGGACTAAAAAATGACTTCCTCACTGATTAATAGTGGTTGATAAGCTGATAACAGGTGGCCTTTTTTCCCTGCCAAATTCTGCACCTCTGCAAATCAGCTTCTCTAAACTTCCAGTCAATTTTTGCAAGAATCTAAGTGCCGGTGGTGTGAAAATTGGAAGCAGCTCAAAACAAATTGGCAAAGAGAAAAAGAGTTTTGAAAACAAAATGTTTATTTCCTCTAAAATCCTCTCTCTTAACTCTTTCATAATACCGATAACAAGTACATGCTGAAAATGGGAAGTTTAGATAGCGACCTATTATTAATATATTTAATCTGTTGCTACAGAAGATTATAATTTCAAAGAGCTGAAATCCATTTAATTTCACTGTCCAGCGTTATTCATTCTTTGTAAGAAAGGGAAAAGGACTCTGATGTCTTACTGAAGTCTCGTTTTAAATATTTAAATACATATTGATTTATTCCTTATTATTAAAAAGTTAAGCAGCTACCTCTTTCCTCGATACACTGAAATGTGAAACGACATTTAATTCTAAAGCAATAGCTGGGTTTAGATTGCTGTCACACTGTGATATATAAATTATTTTTGCATTTTTCTCTCTCTAGCTTTTGGGAGCAATTCCTGCCCTGCAGCTGACGTGCCTGGAATGTGCTTAAACAGAATGAAACCAAGGTTGGTTTTGCTGTCCAACCTGGGATGGATTCAGGAAGACAGCACAGGGCATGCAAACCCCACGTGTACTTCTGAGTACAGTCCCTGCATCCCAATGCACAGATGGCTTGGGAAGAAGGCCATAGAGGGAATGGCATGGAAGGGAATGGGAGTCATGACTGGTGGCTCTGAACCTGCTTGGTCACTCACTTGCCATTTTCACTCTGTGTGTGTGTGGGGGGGGTGGAGGGTGAGAGGTAGGATGGAATAGTGACAATAGGGGCCACTATAGCCTTGAAGCTATGGAAGATTCTGTCCCCAGGCAGAACGTACCCCCACACTGCCTGGCTACTCAGGCTTGACACTGAGAATAGGATTTGGGTCTTGGAGGATGATGTACTTTCTTATGTCCCTCTTGCTCAGTATTCATTGGGGTTTGCTATGAGGGCTGAAATAATTGAGTATCCCTTTATTTATCTGGCCCCAGTAAAAGACTTCATGTTGATAGCATGCCAGAGAGAACTTTATTTTTTAACTTTTTTTCTACATACAGTGGCAGCATCCTTATGCAAGAGATTAAATTATTTAAAGTAAAGGGCTCTGCCTAAAAGTCATTCCACAGTTAAAACACCAATTGGCTTGAAAAGCCCTCAAATGTTTAGTTAGTAATTTTTCCTTTTTCTCCAAGCATTTGATATTTTAGCTTTTCATTTAGCTATTCTTCAGACCTTCAGCTTATCAGGAGCTACTAACCTTTAAGAGTTCTATAAATATCAATCATTTTACCTTTGCTCAGAAAAAAGCAAAAAAGTACTGCCCTTTTTATCATGTTACTGTTCAGTTACATGTGAAAAGAGAAATATATGAAAAATTTCCAAAATGTCAAACATCAGTTAACCTGCCCTCCTCTCACCCTTGTTAATTAGTGTCTTCAAATTTGTAACTGTGTGTATATCTGCACCAGATATTACTACATAACATTGACTGGTTGCAGCAAAACTCACTTTTGATCTATGAATATTGTGATCTCTAAAATACCTTCATTTCCTATTGATTGTTCCCTCCAGTTACCCCTCTACAGGATATGTTTATCAGGATTGCCTATACTGTTTCTTCCTCTAGACACAGTAGACTGATGATAGTAAAGCAGAATAAAGGCTGATTCCGTTGGTTGTGGATCTCCACAATCTAGGAGAATCCTCAGGAACCAGTGTAGTCAGCTCTACATCACCCCTTCCTGGTCCTGATGTAAGGGTGTGTTTTAGTTGTGCGTGGTGGGGGAAAAGGGCATGGCCCAAATACCTCTGAATTCTAGCAATCTCCAACTTTGAAATGGTCTGTAGGAGGCTGTTGAAGTTGGGCATCATTTAAAGCAGCATTGAATTGTACTGGGGTCAGAGCAGTCCCCAGCCAGTCCTGGGATCAGGGAAGGGAAAAGGGGTCTTACAGCTACTTACCTCCTGCTGAGCTAAAGTTCTGGCCCAATAGAATTCAATATTTTGTCCTGTAAAAATGAAAATGACCTAGTAAGTACAAAATTAATTTGAGCTATGGCAAAAACAAGCTTCAAAGTGGTTTCCAAAGATACCAAGCCTGTTTGAGAGGACTTAACTCTTATTAATGCTGTTCTTGTGGGAATAAATATATCTTCTGCAGCTACAGTCTATGGCTCAGATTTTTATTGACATCAACATATCTGGGAACAAGAACTCCAGGGTTCTATAGCTTGTTATTTTTAATTTGGTTAACTAATAGTGAATTGAATGGTCATGAATGTAAAGAAAATGAAATTGCCATGACTACAAAAAGTCATACAAGTTCTTGGAAAAATCACAGCATTCTGATGCTAAGAGAGCAATTTTCTTTTCTTCCCATTAAAGCGCACGTAGTGACAGCTGATTAACATGTTGTTACCCTAGAAAACACATTCTGGAAATCTCCATCTACAGTGCCAAGTTCGTAACTTGAGCAATGGTTCACTTCTCAGTTTGCATTTTAGAAACTGGTAACGGGGTGAGATGCTAAGCTGGTGTAAATTGGCCTACTGCTAGTGACGACAATGGAGCTATGCTGATTTACACCAGCAGAGGATGTGGCCCATTCTTCTTCTTTTATTTTCTAACTCTTTTTATTACATTTTATTGCATGTAAATTTATGTTTAGGAGATTTTCTATTAGGGTTTATATTCAGTGATAAATGTAATTTAACTGTTAGAGTTGACAGAATTATAGTTATGATTATAATTTCATAATATGCTATTTGGATATCCAGCACTATTGAACCAGATTGTGTCCAGATTCTGTATTGCTAAGTAAGTGTGGGAGAGGATATAAAGAGCCTTTCCTTACTCCTACCAGCCTGTTAAAGAGGCTGAGCGCAATGGACATTCTTGCTGTCAAGTATTGCAAAGTTACTCTGAGGAACCGGTTGTATAGCTGGCAGAAGTCTCTCTAAAAGTCTGGGCCCCTCATAGCAGTAGAAAGTTCTCAGCATTTTGCAAGATCAAATGCACTATGCACCCAGTAAAGGGAAAGACTGCTCTTCCACAGATTTTGCAGAATCCCATTACACTAAGTTTGACTATTTCTGGTTGAGACAAAATGGGTGAGGTAATATTTTTTGTTGGATCAGCTTCTGTTGGTGAGAGAGACAAGCTTTCAAGCTAACACAGAGCTCTTCTTCAGGTCCTGGATTAAATATGAAAACCAAAAATTGAGAAATTCTCCCCCTCCAAAAAAGCAAATGGGTAGCTGCTCCAGAGTCAGAGACCCTGGAAGCCTGGGCTCCCCAGCTGCCTGTCAAGGAGCTGGGTAGGTGAGCTGGCAGAAAAGCAATCAGACGATCTTGGGAAAACATACTGATTTTTGTCAGAATTTGCCTATTGCCTGAAAACATTGTTTTATTGGAACTTTTATGACCAGCTCCAGTTTTGACACCTAGATAGGGGACAATTGGGACTTCTGGTAGTTGCAGAAGTTGGAAGGTGGTTGGGGTTTTGGCACCTAGCAGATAGCTGAGAGTTTTATCGGTGGAGAGGAAATACATACTCGCTATCCTTCCCTGTAGGACAGCGTTCAAGATGACTTAACATTTTTGAGAAGCTTGAACTCTTACTTTCCCCAGCTGCTCCTTACTCTAATATCAGCCACTGCTTTCAACAGTAATGGAAAAGCATATAAACTAGATGCTTCTGCTAAAAGGATCAGATGTGAAATTAACAATGTTAACATTTATACTGTCATTCATTTTTATAATCTTAGTGTAGTTTTAACCAATATTTTTAGCTTTGTTTCATAGTTCTGTTTTAAGAGCCCTTTTTGGTCTCCAGGATTCATCCAATCTGTTTGAGTTGAGCCTAACCTAGACAACAAAACAGTACTATTCCTAATACATTGTAGCATTTGTTTCCTATCAATAACTTAAGCACTGCATTGCTGATTGAAAGGGTGGCATAGCTGTTCTCACATCTGAAGTTCAGATTGAATATGGCAGACTGCACACTTCAATACACAGCCTCTAGTGACTATTGTTATAGGAGAGACTCGCCATTAATCTACACAGTAAATAACCTGACACAGACTTTGGCATGTCTCCATACCTGTGCCTTAACGGTAGGTTTAACTCCAGCAGTTCCCCATCTGTTTGAAGATTGCTTTTTAAAAATGATGTGCCAGCTTTTGTGCCCAAGAATCTGACACAGAAAGGTCATAGGAAATTATTGATTTCAGAATCCTCATTTTCACTATAAATGGATCTGAGTCACAGCATTAGGATATTAGTTTGGGTCTGATTTTTGAACCCCTCGTACATCTGCTTGATGAGTCTATGACATAATTAATTTTATATTCTTTTAATGATATTTAGTGTAAGAATATTTTAACCCTGATTAGCATTACTTTAGACATGCTGAATTGCCTGCCTGTGAGCTTTGTGTGGGTAAAATTCTTATTTTGATTTAATGTAAGCTTTGCCTGAGCTAATGTAACCCGCTGGCCAGGATATCTTAGGCTTCTTTCTCTGTCAAATTATAGATTATAGCTGGACTGAATCTCCCTTCAAACATTCAAGATATCTAGTATTCTACATCCTTAAAGCAGAAACTAAATTATGTCAGAGTTTCCTCACTTTGAGTGATACAGCTAGGCCCAGGAGGTGGAGATACAGTGAGTGAAACTGATTAAAGTGACAAAGAGTCCTGTGGCACGTTATAGACTAACAGAAGTATTGGAGCATTTTGTTGCCAATATTTTCTCCTCTAGTAATGTACATATACTGCTGAGATACAGTGTTCGGTGACTAGGTTGGATGAGAATGATGCTGTGCTCAAGCTAATAACTTGGATTAAGAAATGGGAGTTTAAATCAATGAACTTTTTATAAGGCTCTTTATTTTTTATTTAAGCATCATCTACACAAAAATACTGTGGATTTTAAAATTTAAAAGCCAGAAAAATAATTTGTGCTGGAAGATGGAAGAAATGCATGTTATGTATAGCATTAATTTAACACTCTGATAAATGTGAGACTTTTGTCTCATTGCTCTTATCTTGAAACCAACCACCTCACAGAATATCAAAGAATTTGGTACCACTCTGAATCTGCAGAATGTGTTTTTATTCTTCTTTGGTTTGCATTTGTGCCATGTGCCTTGGCCTTTTATGTCCTGCTTTATTGATATTTTTGGAGAAGTATGACAAAAAGTGGGACAACTATTCTCTTGAAAAGATACTTTTTAAAATGGACATTCTCTTGCAATGGCACTCAAAATTCACTTTTTTTTTTGAAAAAATTAATCAGGAGGGGGCTGTGAATAGTAGAAATAGATCAGCACCACTGTTACATATGGGTCTATATGCACAGTTTACATTGGATTAGAACTTTCCAAAGTGTGGGAAGAATACACAAAGCTTAACTAAACAGCTTCCAGCCTCTTGTGCTGTTTTTGTGCAAGTGATAACCAGGGAGCCTGAAGTCAGCCTTGAGATGCTTGTTTACCTCTTTTAACCTAGTCAAATATTTGAGGTTTATTAGGTTGTTGCAGTTAGAAGGAGAAATTGGTGATAGTCATGTATTTTGATGATGCAGTTTTATTTATAAAGAACATACAAAATCCTGCGTCTCAAAACATAGATGGAATCAAATAACAAGAAACAGCTTCTTTTGCTCAAAGCACCAAGAATACTCTTTTCAGCTTGCATCCATTACCAGTGCTTAATTTGTAATGAAAGAGGTGCTGGGGCTCAAGTGATTAGGTGCCGAGGCTTAAGCCATTTTTTTTACTTTCATAACTGACATGGAAAGCCCAGAGATGCTGGGGCTATGAACTGCCAAGCCAAGCTTAGCAATCCTGGCACAAATTAAGCACTGCCCATTACACCGAAACCTCTCCCCAGTTTTCTTTCAGGATCATGTGCTGTGTTTTCAGCTGCTTCTTAGGCCACGTCTACACGTACTGGTAGACAGGCACTGCTGCAATCAGTGCAGTGGTGTCGATCAGACCCGCTAAGTCAATGGCAGAGCACTCTCCTGGTACTTCAGCTCCCCAAGAAGAGTAAGGTAGGTCAGCAGGAGAGTGTCTCCTATCAACACAGCACAATGTAGACACCGCGGTAAATCAACCTAAGCTACGTCGATTTTAATCAAGTTATTTACATAGCTGGAGTAGCATAATGTAGGTCAATTTATTGGGGTAGTGTAGACCAGCCCTTAGACTACTTATGTGGCTCTCTGGTTCTGTGTTCTGCCTTCTCTCACACACCTAAACAATATGCAGCAAAGCCCCACCACCCAATCAATCCAAAATGCTTGGGTGGGCTCACGTACCCCTTTTTTCTTAGATGGAGCTTGTGATTATTTTATCCTGACAATTATGTTAATTGAAAGGTGCATTCACATCCAAACTAAATGAGGCTTGTGCAGGCAACACTACTTCTTAGTAGAATGCTTACAAAAGCCATGGGGCCTGATTTTTCTCTAACTTAAACTGGTAAAAGTCAGAATTAACTTCTCCCAAATCAATGAATTACACAGATGTTCAGCCATTGTAAATGAGATTAGAATTAGACCTATAACTCTTTCAAGATCAGGTTCAATTTGAGCATTGGAATCATTCTTATTTTATCCAAATATAGTCACCAATCCCTACCAGGCACCTGAACTCTGGCTCTCATTTTTATTGAATCAAAATAGGCCCAATTGTTCTCCTACTGACAATGGTAGTTTTTCTATTGGCTCCAATAAGTGCAAGATCTGCCAAAACTCTAGTAGGCCTTCTGGAGTGCCTAAAATATATTTTTAAAAAATCAGAAAATCTTCTGGGTTGCTTCTGAAAGCCATATTTCAACAACAAGCCTCAGCATGAAGTTGCATGACTAAAAAAGATCCCAGCTCCATTCTCACCTGGACAGAGAGTCAGATACTCTTTAACAACCTTGGAAGATTTGTCATCTGGAATGTGGTGTTATAAAATTGAAGCAGTTTCTCTTATTATACTCTTAGTTGGAGTCATTGGAATCACTAGAGGCTAAGGATTAGCAATATCTTATTTAATTATGATGATATTCCCTGTGTGACAGGGTGATAGCAGCAGCACCCTGATGGCTGACATTGCTGCAGCCTGGAAAAGGCTGCAGGCAGAGCTGAGGGTAAATATATACTTTCTGTTGAGGGATTGTGAGCACCTGGGTGACAATCACTGGGCTAACAAGGTATTTGCGGGAGAATATTAAAAAGTAGCTTGGGCTGGGGAGTCAGGGTTGCTGGTATGCTTACCTTTGCTGTAAGCCTGTATTGCACAGTATTACTAGGTAGGATGAAGATAAATATACAAGATAAACAGCCCAGTGTGTGTTTGTGATTGTGAAACCATCTGAACAGGACAGGCAATTAGGTTTTCTGGGTAGCAATGGTGGTGCCCTGTGATATCCTGAAATATAGTCCTGATATATAGGACTTTCATGTGAATACCTAAATAATGGTACTTCTATATCCTGTTACCAAATGCCAATTTGAACACAACTGATTTGGCATTTCTACTTCCTTCTCGTACAGTGAGTTTATGGAGGAAGACTATATTTGCTATTTTGTCTTTAGGGAAGATCCCTAATGGCAGAATGTCATGGAGAGGGAGTAGAGCTTTTTCAGGACCCAAGCATATTCTTGTAAACTTACTCAAACTCTGTGTAAAAATCATATTGGGCCCTGGGCCTTTCATAATGACTGTGGTTAGCTGAAGGTCACTGAACACATCTACAAAATAAAATGTTACATTATTGCTTTCAGCATAGGATCATTTAGATTTACATTAATATTTAGCATTTGATTATGATTTTGGAAAGAATGTGAGACATGAAATGTAAAGGCATTTAGTGTCTTTATGGTGAGAATCATGAAGATTTTTCTCCTCTAAAATTTTTATGAAGTGCTTCACAAATAAGCAATAAGAAAAACCAAAAATCACTGTCTGATTCCATACTTCAATACTTTTACAAAATTTAGACTTTAAGGAAGGTTGAGTGCTGAATGAATCTTTATTGCTGAATTATGATCTCCTTGAAGAAAACCCAGAGATTAGCAAAATTCCCAGTTAACTTGCAATATAGGATTTCCCCCCCTCAATAATTCACAACAGACAGCCTTTGTAAAATAGCAGTTGGTTGGAACGGTGACTCGGATTTTATGTTCCAGGGAGGTGGGCAATTGATCAGTACACTTTAGGTTCAGTACCTGAATTCCTGGGCTTTCATCCAACCTATGGATGCTTTGAATTCTTCTGTACAGAATCTTGCTGGGTAATAGACAGAACAGAATGCACCTTCGTTATATGTAAATGAGATAAACTAGTTTATTTAATGGCAGAGGAGGAGAAGGAATCGGATTTAGAAAAGAGAATAGTGAGCTGATTATTTGAATGAGAGCTCACTGGTGCTGAAGAATAGAGCTACATGCAAAAATCAAACACTGGAAGAAAAGGCTTATACGCTCTTTATGCACTATTTATAACGGAGTTGTTGCCAACATTTTAACGTTTACTGCTTGGAAACCCTGAAAGCTCCTCTCCCCAACAGTCATATTTAAGAGTCTTGTTTTTCTTTCAGTTTTCAATGACACTTGTTTAATACTCACAGATCAAAGATATGGATGTGAACAGGTCATCTGCTCTATAACACATGTGAACATGTAGATTCATTACATGCTGAATCATAAGACTCCGCTTTTGAAGGAGAACTTTGTTTATGCTGGGAATCCAACTCCTTTTCTTTAGTAGTATCTTGCAAACCACGCCCTCCTCAGGGCCTACCAACAGCACCAGCAGATCTGCTGAACACTCCAGCACCCACAAGAGATCACTTCTTCTGCCCTCACCCTGTTCTTAAAGGGGCAGCTCCCATTTCTCTTATTATAGAATTGATATCACTATTAACAAAAAATAAAACAAAGCAAAAAAAAAAGTACTCAAAATTGTTACTAACTGTAAACAATATGAATTAAACAGTTATGGAATAATCTGCTTTCTGGAAAAATTTCTTCCTAGCCTGCAACAGCTGAAGGCTGGTTTATGCATGAGAGTTTTTATACCTCCCCATAATTTAATGTTTTTGAAATGTTAACTCTGGATGTTCTTATCTGCAAAAATGCACCAGTTTTTAAAATCCTTTTATGACCTCATACTCACTTTACCTAGGTATAAATGACTACGCTAAGTGTATAGCAATGGAGAATGAAGCCATATATTACTAAAAGTCCTGTGAACTAATTACATGAGTAATTGAGACTGCCAACCAGGGAAAAAAAACACTTCTTTCCCTGATGAACCAAGGGACGCACCTCACCCATGTACTTATTCGCTACACCAATACTCACTTGGACTCCTTGTACAGTCCATGGGTGACATACCCAAGCCCACTTATCCACTGACACTTTAAAAACTCTTGCATCCCAATCTGGGTCTATGCCAGTTCTGTGATATGTATGTATCTTTTCATCCTTGCAACCGATACCTGTAATCCCTCATAACTCAAGCCTGACCCCAGATATACACTACCTTCCCTCTTAACTTGTTTATATTTAATTTTAAACATTAACTTTAATAAAATTTTTACATCTGTTTCTGCCCCAAGGAATTCTACACCTTAGCTCTTTGGTGAAATTGTTGTGAAGGTGTGAAATAACTTCTCTTGCAGAATGCTATATCTATATCAAGTATATATCTATAATGTGCCCATCACAAACTCAGTCCCCTTCCCAGAACTATGTCTTGGTAACTACTTGGTTCTCACTAACTCTTCATACTTGAAGGTTGTCCATTCATAGCAACTATTCCCCAGCATTCCTTTCTGCTAATGACACTTTAAATTTGGCAAAATCAAACATCTGCAGCTCTAAAGTATCCATTTTTCATGGCATTCTTGCTGACTGCCTTTTCTCTTTCTAGCTGGTAAGTAAGTACTTGTTAAGTTTTCTGCTAGTTTCCCTTTTTTATTGCTAAGGAAGTTACTCAGTCTTAAACTTAATTAGCTCTACTACTTAAAGCATTTCCCTTTTGGGTCCCAAAAGGTATGAGTTCTTCTAAAGTGACTGTAAAAAGTCTATTGTTGGATTCTATAATAATTTTCTCCCTAACTGTCATACCAAAATCATTCAGTGTATTAATACACATGTATAGTATGGTAGCACCCATTGGCTCCAAGTGGATTCCTAAGTATTATTTTTATGTTTAAAAATTTCAGTCATTCGGTTAGGGAATAGAAACAATCTAATGGAACTCAGGTGTCCAATCATGCATTATAAATAATGAATAGCAATCAGTTGATCAGCTTGTGAGCTACCCAGAGGCTGAAATTTGACAAAGACTTGTGAAAAACAACTACATTTACAGAAATGAATGAATGGTGCCCAGAGAAGAAGGGTTATGTTTGTCAGATAACTTATTCACAACTAATATTTAATCATCTTTACATATACAGAAGAATTTAGCTCACCCTTTTATGGTTGTATTAGTTCTACAGTTAACAGTAGCACTGTCAGTAAAGTAAGCAAAGTCATCTCAAAGATAGAAAGGAAGCAAACATGTTAAGAAGTCGCCAATTTTACAGTCTCATGGTAGCTACCAGAATGGGTGTGTCTTCCAGCAGCAGTTTTGCACATTTACAATAGAATGCTTATTAGAGTAGAGTAGGAAACTCGAAAGGAAAGATCATTTCTACACAAATAAATGAATTTCGCTATTTTCCTCTGCTTCCTTTTTAATTTTTGAAAATGTCTCCAGGCTTTTCTGAATCACAGCCCAACACCACAGTCTGCTGGATACTCCAGTGGTCATAATTCTGTGTTTGACATCCCAGTCTGTTGTCATGGAAAAATTGTGATACTACCTGAATAGCAGACACTGGACTGAGAAGGAATACATCTTTATATAAGGACAATGTTAACTTGAAAAATCACATTCCCTGTATGAATATTTTTATTTATTTATTTATGTATCTATAGGTATCACCACAGATTGCTATACCTGTGCTTAGTCAGAGGCGGCAGAAAGGGGGTAAATCTGTTTATTTATTTGTAAATTTAACATCACTTTTTGTATGGTCAATCACTAATTCCCCTCTGTAGTAAATCAGTTTCTTCCTTGCTGAAAGACCGTTACAAATATCAATAAGGAGCAAAAACACTTGTATATTTTTTTCAAAGGATTTTTTAAAAATCAGGATATGTTATTTAAAGGTTGCTTTGTCTAAAACTGGATTATTTTTACATCTGGTCAGCTAAAAAGAAAAATCAAACTGACAGTATCTATTTTTGCCAACAAGATTTGTCAGTTAGTAAACACTATAAAAGATTATAAGGCAAAACAAGATTATGTTGTGTATTTTTAGTATGATATATTTGATTTCCATTAGTAGAAAATCCCCTATTTACAGAAAGTGAATGAAATGAAAGGATATATTGTAAATGGAACAAGCACATAAACTACACGTCATTGAACACAGATGCTCTTGAGAGCTATCATAGTTCTCTGTAATGTTTCATTTTTATAATGAAAAGTTTTGTTTGTGAACTTAGTGTTTGTGAAAGTTCTAGATTAATAACATAAGCCAGGAAAGATACACCATGGACAATGGTAGTATAGAGCTTCTGCACATTGCACTGTCCAAGTGCCTCAATCCTCTTCTGGAATGTTCGTTCATAGATGTGTGATATTAGTGCATTTGCTGTGCCCACTTTGGTCCTTGGCCGTTTCTGCTGGGATGCTCAACAGCAGAGGAAAATTTGTGCTAAATAGTGGTAGTTGTTATGCTGAGACTTGTCTGCTGGAATTGAACTCAGACCACTAACTCATTTCATATAGGACACCAAACGGCTGTGGTAATAACTTTTAATCACTACCATTCTAGTTTGTATTCATACCAATCATCTAGAGGCTTTGTATCACACACCCCTCAGCCATCTATTTTTAATCCACATTTTATTAAAAGGTGTATGCCACAAATCTTATACATTATTAATTTTACTGAAAAGTGATGGCTAACGTGAAGTTAGCTGCCTTTTGCAACACTAGGTATGAATCCTTCTCAGGTCAACTCCCAAAGTGTTACAATTCCTAGTAACTTGATGTCAGACTGAAATGCAATCAGAATAAGAAAAGACATATTCATGTCAAGATAAATTGACTTTTCTGGAATAATCAGAAAATGACTGAAGAGTTTTCAACATCATCCCTAGAATAGGGATACAAAATATTTTAAACTGGTTTCAAAAGCAAAATGTGGAAAAGAGAAACAAATTTGCCTGGTCAACAGGGAGTTCTGCAAAACATTGATATGCTGTCTCTCTAACGTCTATGATCCATTTGTAAAAAGTTACCAGAAAACCCCTGTAAACAAGACTTTTATAGACTAAAATTCTTTTCTGGTGGTAATTTACTTGGGGATAGAGTTTCACAGTGAGGTCTTTGGAGAGTAATGCTTGACCCCTTTGGGTGCATCCTTTCCAGAGTCCCTTTTGGCAGGAAAATGGGTACCACTATGGTTTTGTCTTACAGAATAATGTTAAAAATTAGCTGGATAACCAAAACTATGAATGATGAGGTGATGAGAAGGATGAATTTTAAAAGAGCCCACATATGGGAATAACATTTTTTTCTTCAGACATGGTGCTCACTGATCACAGAATGACTTCCATCATTCATGCTATTGGGCAAGACAGCAGGCAAACCAAGGAGAGGAAGGATAGTCAACTACATTAGAAACATCACTAGATGGACCTGTTTAGACACCAGAGTGTTGACATCAACACTCCAACAGGAGTGCATAAAGTTAAGCTAATACATAAATTTTTGGAAGATTGGTGCCGAAATTTTGGAATTCATATGTAGGAATGAGGGGGTCCACTTTAAGTGAATCTGGCTTCCTGTAATGATACAAGCTGGACTCTGTGGAATTACTGATATTTAACCCAAGTGAGTCTTGGCATCATTCCAACATTGACAAGACTGCACCATATATTTGTGGGTGTAACTCAGTATAGCTCCACTGAACCCAGTTTATACCAGCCACGGATCGAGCTCACTATATTCAGTGAAGCTGATACTGTAGCCCTAACATAGGCAAAGCTCCCAATGAATGCCAATATCATAGAGACACGGGATTTGACCCAGATCACCTTGTACCATGGTTTGGTAATATTTTACTCTGCAGGACCATGTTCCATGTCGCTGAAGTGTACTGTTAATATATTTGAAAAAAACATATAATAATTACCATTTCCTACAGGTTACTGGGGAATGATAGTTCAAAGACTAATTGCCATGCACTGTACTAGGCAGTTTTAGATATTAGAATAAGGCTACAGTATGTTACAGAGATTACCAGATAGTTATTACTAATTAGTAGCAAAGTTATTTTAGAATGAATGGACATAGTAATAGTTACTTAATTAACATATTGGATGTGAGTTTTAATTAATTTATTTCTAGATCTGCTGATGAAAGATGCTATAAACGTGTAAAGTGCTTCTCCTGTTATTATTACATTATTATTTTTTTATTTTGTTATTAGGCCTTGATTTTCAGTTCAATTGACTATAATAATGATTAGACACTCCTGAAAGTAAAGGTGGGATTTCCAGAGGCAGCTGAAAAGCCTGGGACATAGGCTTGCTGCCCTATGCAACAAACTGAAGCTATTTCCTGACTCATCAACTCCTGTGGAGAGTAAAGGAACCATTTCCAGTCCCATTGCCAATGATGGGAAAGGGGGAACACTGTTCAGTTGGGGACCCCCAGTCATTCAATATTAGCTTCTTGGGACATCTCACCCTACCCCTCCTTGCTTCTGATGAGTGTAAGGAGGACTGTGTGCAGTGGGCCTCAATTCCTGTATACCTCAGTGCCTGATTACCGAGAAGTATTACATTTTGGAGGAAGGAGCTTGACTGGGGGTCCCCAACTGAACAGTGTTCCCCCTTTCCCATCATTGGCAATGGGACTGGAAATGGTTCCTTTACTCTCCACAGGAGTTGATGAGTCAGGAAATAGCTTCAGTTTGTTGCATAGGGCAGCAAGCCTATGTCCCAGGCTTTTCAGCTGCCTCTGGAAATCCCACCTTTACTTTCATCAAGCGGAGGTGGAGGTAAAGATAATGTGTGGCAGCTACACTCAGACTATGATTTCCCTGCACAAAAAATGTACTTTTACTTTGAGATAGCTGTTTCAGGATAAAATCCTAGTGGTGACAAGGCACAGGTAGCTTTTACACTGATGTAGCTAGTTGAGGTCAACAACATTATACTCCTCACTTGCGTTTACCTTGAATAGCTTCATCGAGGTAAAACTACAGTGCCTTGTCTGCACAAGCATTTTCCATGGAGATAGCCATCTCTATGTAAAAAACAAACAAACAACACAACACAACACAAAACACCCTTTTTTGTGTGTGTGCAGGGAAGAGATATCCTCAGAGCAGTAAATACTCCTCTACCCCGATATAACACTGTCCTCGGGAGCCAAAAAATCTTACCGTGTTATAGGTGAAACTGCATTATATTGAACTTGCTTTAATCCTCTGGAGCACACAGTGTGCTCCTGCTCCCAGAGTGCTGCTTTACTGCTTTATATCCGAATTTGTGTTATATTGGATTACGTTATATTGGGGTAGAGGTATACTGTATTTAATCCATCTAGCATTCCTCCACTGCCCTTTTAAACTATACATGCAGCAAGTGATATTTCATTCTTGGATCTTTTAAAACACTACAAAATAAAACAAAAACCAAAACATAACAAAACTCAAGAAGGTTGAGAAGGAATCTGTGGAAATACTTGTCAGGTGTTGAGAATATGCATCTATTGCAGGCAATTAGAGATACAGGGAAACCAAATGTCATATTTGGATGTTCAAGCCACTAATTAGACATGCAATTGCCTGTTTTACTTGCCTAGTAGCACATCCAAATACAAAATATTGGCCTCTTAATAATGTGCCTGTTTGAAAATGGAGCCTCGTATGTTCTCAGAATGTTAAGAGAATTCTTGGAGAAATGTCCCTACCATTTGCTAAAAACAAATCTCCAGTGGATGAATTAAAATAAAATAAAAGTATATATACAAGTATTGCAAACATTTGCATTACTCAAGATCTAAAAATAAAAGACCTGGGACCCTACATACTATAGCTTTCCAGGGATTTGACAAAGTAAGGGAGGAAAGAAGACTTGGAAGCCACAGTAAGAACTCAGGCAGAATGGAAACACACTATAACAATGCAGTATTGCACTGAGCTAATTTCAGAACAAGGGCTTCTTGTTCTTAGGTGAAAGTTATTTTGACATATTCTTTCTGCCAGGTGACTGAATGGTAATTTTAATGCATCATTTAACACAGTGCAGCCATAGCAGGGAGTTTACTTTCTACTGTGGAATTTTCACAGATGACCACTTGGACTTAGAACAAATCCAAATGTTAGTTATTGTTTGTTTGGGCTGGGGATGGGAGCCATTTGTTGCTATGCAGCGGAGATGTCAGAATAAAAAAGGGAAAAACATTTTCAAGCTCAAAGGATAATGAGTGAATTCTTGCTTTTTGCCCATCCCATAAAAAGTTGGAGAGAAACCACTCTTTATCAGCTGCATCTCCATAAATTTGACCATATGGAAAAATATTATTGATGACAGAGGAGGAAGGGGAGAGTGATGCTGAGTGCTGTGTAAAAATTCAGTTGGAAAAGTGTGAAGAGGTGGACTGGTATTGTTAAGAGGGAAGGAGCAGAGAGCTCAGTCACATGTTTTTTTTCCCCACTTAGACCAAATAGTCTGGTAGTTAGTACAGGAAAGCGCATCCTGATATTAACAGCTACTTAAACTTTTGAGAGTTACTTGTGTCTGGAGACAAAACATTGGTAGCAAGAGGTCTAGTGTTGCTTCTGTTCTAGAAAGGATGATGATAACACTGCTGTTGTGCATCTAACAAATCAGGGTGTGTGTGTGACACAGCACTGGAGGATTGGGCCCTGTATTGTGTACAGAATGTATGATTATCTACACACATGTGTATGTGTATATCATATTGTGAAGGGGCATTCACTCCATACTAGCATATAGGCAAGAGAAGACAACTAGCTGCACCTCAAGGGGAGCTAGGATGCAATGAGGCTTAACTGGGGATGAAGCTAACCTGGGCAGAAACAGGCAGGACTTCTATAAAGCTAGGGAGTTGGCAACAGGGAGAGGAGGACAGACCTGCAGTCATGGTCCCTGATACAAGGAGGTGGGGCATGTAGGATCCTGAAATAAAAGTGTAGGAAGCAGTCCAGGGAAGGAGTAGTAAGGGTTGGGAGAGTAAAGACCTGAGCTTCTGGGTTGAGGGTCCATGCAGTGGAACTAGGGTTGCCAGGTGTCCAGTTTTCAACTGGAAAGTCTGATCAAAAAGGGGAGCTGATAGTGTCCAGTCAGCTCTATTGACCAGGCACCCAAATCTGCTTTCTGTGGGTGGAGCAGGCTGTAAGGCACTGGATCATCACCCGTGCCAGCCCCTACTCAGCTAGGGCTGCCTCCTTACCTGCATTGGGTGGGTGCAGCTCCCAGCCCCAGCAAAGGAGGCAAGTCCCTCCTGACCCGAGGTGGAGGATGGGAGTGGAAAAGCAGCAAGCAATAAGGGAACAGGAGAAGAAGAGTGGACCAGTTTACTAAACTGCATTAAAATAGTTACAATACAGACTGAGGAAACATTTTAAACCCATCAGCAGGACAGCTTGTGGATGACTGAGGCTTGTCTTAATCCTTTTCTAAATGGCTGCTTCTGAGAGATGTACCCGGCTGCAGATCCCCAGCAGTGTCAGTTTCTGCCCCAGTTCATAGAAATACTGCGTTTCTGATTAAAAGCTTAGGAACTGAAAAGCCAGCATTTTGCAGGTTTTCTCCCAATTGGCCTGCATTTTTTGCCAGTTTGCTTCAGCAAGTGAACAAGGCAAAATGACCATGAGCTGAATAATCTTAGATCATGGGGCAAGGGCAATCTGGGTTATGCAGTACTTGTACCAAAGACTCTACGTGCTTCTTTTTATGTACTGGGCTTACTTCACCTTGATTTGAGGGTCTCTGAGGAATGCATTGGAGTCACAACCACTTCATAAGGCAATCTGTCCCATGCATTGATCTACTATCAGAAAGTTTTCCTTTATATATTTGTACTGTGGTAGCGCCTAAGAGTACCAGTCATAGACTAGGACCCCATTGTGATAGGCACTGTACAAACCCCAGTTAACCTTTATGAAATTCTCACTAGATAATCCCCATCCCTTTTCCATATCCCTTCTACTCCTGCCTATTCCCTTCTCAAATCTTCCTCTGTTTACTCCTTTTTCTACAGATACACAAACAGTCTTCACTTGACCCAAGTGAAAGCAGGACATCTTGGGCAACTCTATCATTCCATCTGACTTTTCCCTCTCCCTTATGTCTTCTTAGCACTGTTTATCTTAACCCTGTTTCTCTTAACTCTCTTCCTCTCCTCGCTTTTATCCTAGCTCTGTCCCTCTTATTCTTTTCTCTCCTTCCACCTGGAGTCCTGTTAGAGTTCGGGCCTATTTATCATTTAAAATAAACAGTTATAATATTATTTCTTTCTTCCCAATATCCTTTTCACTTGGAACAGTACTTGTAATGACTTCCCAAAGCTGATACATTGCAGTAAAGGTTTTCTTGTTGGCAGAATGAAATAAAAATTCAACTCTAGGAGGTGGAATTCAGAATATAAATGGTACTGGCTCATAAAAACTAAGGAACCTTTGCAACCATTACTGTAATAATAGATTCTTTTTAAAGAGAGATTATGGGGAGAAATTGAATGTGTCTATATTAAGAAGGTGAAAACGAGCCCTGAAGAGATGAGATTTATTAGTTAAAATAGATCTCTATTTGCTGGACAAATTTACAAGCAAAATGTTTGAGGTGATGTTAGGGATGCATCTTGTGTCTCAATTCCCTGCTTCCTAGTCATCTCCTTACCTTTTAGCCCTCTGTCCAGGTGCCTGAGCTAACCTGTTCTGCTGTTCCTAAAGAGCCGTACCCTCCTTTCCATCTCCCCACCCTATGGCATAGGTTCAGGCTCAATTTAAGAGCCTGCAGGAGGAGAATGCCCATATTAAAGTGTCTGAAGTGAGAGGGTTTCCTGAGGGTGAGGGTAGGCTTCACATGACCCTTACAGTCAGTGGAAGCTTCTACTGCACTATCATGCTCTCTTTCTGCAGCCATTGAGAAAGTCAGAGACTGAGACTGACTTCCTTTTCTGGGCATGCTTAGTGCCTCAACTGTTGCATGGTGCTTAGACACCATTGGGTTGTATGTGATTTAGAAGTATGAAAGTTAGAAGGATCCTGAAATGCTATCAACTTTTCAATTGAGATTTGACGCATACTTTCTAAAAATGAGAGAGCACATTTCAGAATGGATCATTTCAATATACATTCAATTTTTATTCATTATGGACAAATTTCCCATCTCATGTTGGTACATTTCTAAACTAAAAATTTTGAGGAGAGAATACCTATTGTGCCAGGAATGCAAAATGATTCCACAGAAGTGTAGGCAAGAATTTTTGTGTCATGAATTTCAGTGGCCACCATTAATGGGAACAGTCTCTGTGACTGTGTGGTCATCCCACCGATCTTTCATTCATAACTCTTATTATCCAGTGACAATCTCCTAAGGTTGCAGGCTCTCCCTGAATTCTTGTTTGCATTTTCTTGGTGAAGGATGCTGCCTGAGCATGCATTTTGATTCTGAAAGAATCAGACCGCAAGATTAAAATGAGTGTCTCCTTTCTAGAAAGGTAGACATTTTGAGAGGCATCTAAAGTGTAATTAAATTAATGCATAATAATTACAGACCAGATTTTCAGATGTACTTAACACTCTCAATTAGGGCTATATTTTCAAGAAAGCTCAGCTTCCCTTTAGGCACCTATATGAAGTGGACAGTATTTTAAAAAATGCTGAGAAGCCAGTAACTCCTGGGTGTGAGCACTTTTGAAAACTTTGGTCACTTATTTAGGTGCCAAGAACCTGATGTGCTAAGATAGTGGACTGATGCATATCGTATTGCCTCGTCTTCAGACTCAACCAATAACTTTAATGTATTTCTTCATACTTTAACAAAGTATCCTTCTTAGAGAATATATATAATATTCCTGACAGTGTATCTATTAGTACTAATATATATTTTTCCTTTGAATTACACACATCCTTTGTGGTTCTCTTTCATTATAAATTCAAAAGAGACGATGAAAGCCACAATCTGAATCTGCATCATTCTCATTCTGTCAAACGTTGCTTAGAGCATGAATATACAGCTATTATACTCCTCTTCAGTTTCCTCTGTGTTCCACATGTATTTGGATGAATTTAAGTAATAATTTACTTTTTTGTTTATCTATTCTTGTACTTTTTTCCATAGTTTATAGTATTATGATGAAGTCTTTACTCTTTTCAGAAGGCTAGATTTCTCCCTCTTATACATAAACCTGTGGGAGGAGGCCTTGTAGGTGGGAGATATGTCTTTCAACCTCAGCATCCTTGTAAGTGGGGCATAGGTCTTTCAACTTCAGCATGGTTCCTCTTCACTAGCTTTGGGGTCCATTGTTCCTCCTTTGGTTCCTGGACAGTGTTGGTTCAATGGAGTTGTACTACTAAGGCTTCTAGTGGCAACTTCCACCCCTTTAAGAAATGTTTCCCAGTATGGAAAGGACATTACTTTTTAAAAAAAGCAACTTTAGGTCTACAAGAAAGAGTGAGATCAGCACACTTTTCTTTTTCATCTTCTTTCTTGGGCTATATGGTTGGTATTTTATGGGATTTGTAACATGTACTTAGGGAGAAGTCAGGGTAGGATAAGGGGAACAAGCATACTTCCACAGCTACTTCCTTTGCGTGTCTGAGCAGAACTGTAAAGATTTCCAAATACTTCTGTATGATCTTGTCAAGTACTGAAAACACTGATCCTGCACCCCACTGCCACTATGGAGAATATCTGTCCCTCAGGTTGTGATACTGCTGCTGTTACTTTCTATACAGACCTAAATTTCTATGACAATTCTTAGTAATTAATTTAGCTCACCTTAGCTGGCTTTATCTCATGCCTGTTTATCAAGAGTTTGGTCTGTTTCATTGTTCAGTAACAGTAATGTAACCAGATGAGCATTTTTAAATGGAAGTTTAAATTTCTTTCCAAAGCTACTCAACTTAATTATTTTTCTGTTGTGTAGCTTTATTCAGTCTTGTCTCCCTGCTTCTTCCCACTGAATGTTGCCAGCTAGTTTCTCACAGTAGACTCTTATTCTTATGTCACTTGCTTGCATATATATACTGATTTAATAATTCAATTGATTTCAGTGGGAGTCTGTCGGAGTAAGGACCAAATTCTGCCCTCCATTACACTGAAGCCATTGCAGTTATTCTGGATTTCCCTTGGTGTAAATGAAGGCAGAGTTTGATCCTGAATGAGTACTGCAGAATGTAGTTCTACAGTGGGGGTAGCTGAGATAACTAGTTGTCGACTAACTGTGCTAGGTCATTCCTCAACCTTTCCCTCACCATTTTGTTCTTTGAAATTTCATTTTTGGCAAGCTTGAGAAAATAGCATGTGTACACACAAAGTCACTGCCCTACTTGCTATGGTGTTACTAATAAATACATGTTTAAAACATTAAGCATTTGAGTTAAACAGCCTGATGTGACCAAGAGTGGAAAAGTGAGTGAAGTAATATCTTTTTGGACCAACTTCCATTGGTGAAAGTGACAAGCGTTTGAGCTACAGGGCGCTCTTCTTCAAGTGTGGAACCAGCATGACTACAACAACATTGTTGACCAAGAGCCTATTTCTGTCTGATGTTACTGCATATTATATGTTGGTAGGCCAAAGTGGCTTCAGTCATCCAAGCAGAATAACAACTCTCCAACACATGCATTGACCATGGAACTGTACAGTTGTTAGGAAATGTAAGTTGCAAAGAAAACAGTAACCTCAGCGCAGTTGCTGTGTATTAATGCTCTGCCTGTGCAATAGGGATGAGTGAAATGATTTAATTAAAATAAAGTTTTGGTCTATAGCTGATTTCTACAACTGAACATTTTTGTGGTTTAGGAAAGTTCCATACAAAAACTCCTCCTCTCCTCTGTCCACAGACAACTTATCTCTCAGAGAGAGAGAGAGAGAGAGAGAGAGAGAAGGAGAGAGAGAGGAGATGTCCTAATATAGCCCCTAGAAAAATCTTCCCAATGTCTTTCTGTTCCCTAACCTTCTCTTCCTCCCTGTAGTATCAGATTTTTTTTTTCAGGATCAAGTCTGGTAATTTGCTATCTCTTGTAGTATTGGAAGCTCTCATTTAGGGATGACCAGGAAGTCCATTCCCCCAATCTTCTGTACAATTTGGAAAATTATGCTGCTTTGGTAATCTGTGCTTTCAAGGTAGCTGGCTGAGTGATCAGCTTTTCACTGACTCCCTAAGTGTCAGATTCTTATGGTGAATTGAAGCCTGCTCCCCTGCACTAATGCACCAGAAACCAGGAACCTGTCTGGTGGCTCCCATTGAGCTCTTCTTTTTTTTCACTCTGGAATTTGTCTCAGAAGTACTGAAAGACTCACTCATCTCACTGGAATATAGTATTTTTATTTTTAAAAAGTTTTGGGGGCATCCTGTCATCACACTTACACCTGAGCTCCAAGTCTTATGAGGTGTGTCTACTGTCAGTCTCAAATTGTGGGTGCCATGGCAAGCTTCGTAGCGCTTATATTTCTATTCTTCACACAAACAAATGTGAGTGCCCCTGTTCATTCAGTTGGTCGAAGGCTCATGGTTCTATATACAATTCTCTTCCCCTAAGCCTCCCTTCTCCAAATTCATGTCTAGTGCAGTTGATACTTATAGTAGCAAAGGGAAAATATTAATGAGCTAGATCCTCATGTGCTGTCCCTTGTCATAATGGAGTTACAGGCAGTTTGCCTTGTTTATGACAGTGGTGGGCAACCTGCTGCAAGTGGGTGGCCCATCAGAGTAATCTGCTGGCAGGTTGTGAGACAGTTTGTTTACATTGACCATCTGCAGGCATGGCCGCCCTCAGCTCCCAGTGGCTGCAGTTTGCCGTTCCTGGCCAATGGGAGCTGTGGAAAGCGGGGGATGGTCACTGTAAACAAACTGTCTCATGGCCCGCCAGCAGATTACCCTGACGGGCCACAGGTTCCCCACCACTGGTTTATGATGTGTTGTTCAAAGGCTACCAATTATGATGTGGGCGTCTGGCAATTAGGAACTTGTCTGAGACTAACCATTTCATATAGAAGCCCATGAACAGCTGTTCTGAGCTAAACTTTGGGTTTGTCTACACCGTGATAAACCCACAAGGCACCACATCTCAGAGCCAGGTTCAGCTGCAGGTTAAAATAGCAGTATATGTTTTTGCTCAGGCCTGAAGGTCTATTCTGCAAGTATAGCCCTGCAAGCTTGCATCAGCTGACCTGGACCTGCTGGTGGTCTCTTATTGCAGTGCAAGCATACTCTTTGTCACTGACTGACTTGGATTGTGTTTGAAAACTAGTAACTCCGAGGTGAAAGGCTCTGCAGACCCTGAATCTTCTGTACAATTTGGAAAATTATGAGCCCAACTGAATTTCAAACTATCTTTCAGGAGATGGCCAAAAACAGAACTGATCTTCCAACGTAACAGCTGGTTTCATTCTGTTTGAATGAGGTTCTGCAGGCAAGGTCATCTACGTGCCTGTAAAGAAATATTCTGCTTATAAATATTGTTTTAATTTTCTTATCTTTTATTGATTTCTGCGGCTGTGTCATTACCCATTCATAAATAAAAGCAAAAAGCCTCAATGAAGATTAATTTTAAAATATCTGGACCTTAATATAAAACTAAGGTCTAGACAAAAATCACCACTATTCACTGAGAAAGAAACAAAACAAGCTGTGTGACCGAGGAGACTTCTGCCAGCTGGTTCTGCTTTTCAGTATGGTATTTTATTTCAGAATAATTACAAAAAGAAAACAAATAAATGTTAATGAGAGTTTTGCATGAGTAAGGACTGGGACTATTCAGATGCTTAATGTTAGTTATTTGCTTAAGTACCTGGCTGAATAAGGGCTTGAGAGCCTGATCCTGCATTTTGTCAGTTCCCAAAATGTCCACTTGCATTAATGAGAGTGTGTGTGTTAGGAATGCACAATCTGCCCTTGAGTAAAGACTACATAGGATTTGACCCTAAAACAGTACAAAAAGTAGGCGGACGTATTCTGCAGGTAGATTTATCTTGAAGTTACATGCCTGGACTTATTTGGAACTGTCAGCTCAAAAAAGGATTAAATCTGGAAATCCACTTGTAAATATCTGATATTTTTCTTTTGGAAAGGTAGGTCAAAACTCAGGTTAACAGATACAAATAGTATGAGTGGCTCTTGATAACATATACAATGTTATAATGGTTAGAGACTTTGCAGGTGAAGGTCTTACTGTGTGCATTCAACAAAAGACTCTTCCACCATGACATAATTGAAGGGATTTGAAGAATACAAATTAATGGTTGAATCTCAGTATATAAATAGCTCTGGCAGAGTATTAACATATGCTCTGGTTGAGCTTGGACAGCAAAGTCAATAATTTTCTTGAGTCAGATGTAGCAATGAGAAGAATGGGAGGAGTCAGAATTTTCTTTATCTTTCACATAGTTTTTTATAAAAATCAACTGCAGTTCATCACAGGATTTTTGGAGTCACTCAGCTAACTTTAAAATAGAATAACAAATTTAAGTACAACACTGTCAAATATAATAAATATAAATAATTAAATGTGAAACAGGAAGCCATCCTCTTGCTAACTGGCAGAGGTGGGATCTGATTCTGCACTTTGAAGACTGGTCAGGATGTATTACTGTAAGCAAGACTTTCTTTTCCTCCCAGCTATGACCACTGTTAAGATATTTAAGTGGTAGCAAGTGGTCAGTTATGACATTGGTCATACAGAACCAGAGTGACCATGCAACATGATGCATTCAAATGGACCCTTATACTTTCCACTGTACCACTGACAGCCTGGAAAAAGGATAATTAACGCAATGAAAACACTGTTGTAGTGCAAGAGATCAGATCACTGGACTCTCAGTGAAAGCTGTAATAATACTTCTCTCCCCATCCACTTTTATATTTTATTGGTATATTACTTTGCACGTATACAATATCACTGTTCATCTTGAGGCAGATCATCCACTGGTGTACAATGTTGTAGCTCTATTGATTTCAATGGAGCTATGACAATTCACACCAGCTTAGGATCTTTTCCCTCCCTCCAGCCCCCTGCATCTCAAAGTACTTTAGTCACTTTCTAAGTATGGTTCCCACTTCAGATGGTGAAATTGAACCACAGAGTAGTTAGGTCTCAGTACTCCAAGTTATTTTCTAATTTGTGTGTCAATTTTTCAGTGCTCAGTTTGGTACTTAAAAATGGATGCACCCAAAATTAAAGAATATTTTTAAAAGTGTGGGCCTGTCTCATTCCAGGTCAAGCAGTTCAACCAGTGGCAGAGAAATAATGAACCCAGGCTTCTCATCACTTGTAACACTGCTTCCCAGTAATTTACCGGCATGATGTGATACAAAAGTTGGTTTAAAAAATAGTCGGACTTTTTTTTGGCAGGAAAACTAGTTTTCTGGACCAAAATGAAAATTTGAGGTTTTGGTGTTTTTCCAATAAAACCTAATTATTTTTAGATATTTTATTTTATGAAGTGAACATTTTTGCCAACAACAACAATCTTTGATTTTGGTATTTCATTGAAAAACTGATTTATTTTTTGTAAGCAATTTTGGAAAATTTGCAATTTTCAATGATCCATAGTGATAACTTAGGCATTCAACATTTTTCTCATAGCACATATGCTGTTTTCTACTTCTGCACTAAAAATGTGTGTAATAAGTGTATTTCTCCTTATATTTGCATGAAATGTGCCCTTTTTGTCATTACTTTCCAAGGACTTTGCATAAATATTACCATAAGATTATTATCCTACTTATGGATATTCCACACATACTCACTTTGCCACAAGGTACTCCAGATTGCCTTTTTCCACAGAGTCACTTATCTCTGCTTGCTAATATTGAATAGTTGTTGTTTTGTCAATCAGTATTGTCTGATAAGGTAATTTCACTTCCAGGTGTAGTGCTTTTACTGTACTATTGGACTTATTGTCATGATAAAATATAGATGGGCTTTAACCACACTTCAGATTAGAGTAGAATTTCCTTAGAATTCAGGGGGTCCTGTGTCTATAGCCTTATTAAAATCAAGATATCACATCTACTGCTTCCCGTACCTCCATCCACCGACAATAACCTTGTCAAAGAAGGAAATTAGTTTGGTTTGGCATAACATATATCTGAAAGACTTAACAGTACTTCATATAATACATAAAAACATTAATTTCAAATGCAAAACCCAGGCATAGCCCAAATAAAAATAATAGAGCTTACTGAGAGCTTCCTCTTTAAAAGAGAAGAGCCTTTCAAAGTCAAAGCCCTCTGAGAGAGCAAGAAGATTTAGAAGAGATAATAAAATTCTCACTCAGCATTTTGCTGAATTCTGTAAGTATAATTCTTTTGCTTTACAAAAGGCTTCAGCTACCTGAATTACAGCACTAGAAGGAGTGGATGAATGTCTTTATCATTCCAAAGCATATATTCTCGTAGTAAATTGTGCATCTGGCCTCTGACCCTACAGCAGTTCATCTTTTCCCAACTACCTCTCACTGCTGTTGCATTATTTCCTATATCAGATATTATATTGCATATTTCCCTACAAATATTTTCCATTTTTGGTGGGGCTTTCATTAGGTAGTTCTGTCTAATTCAAAATGCTACCTTTTATCACAACAGATGATATTGTCAACGTCCACAATTAAATCTGTAGCAAAACAGATCGGAGAGCACTAATTCTTGGCAAATTCTGCCTAATCTCGACATTGAAATGATAACACACTCCAAAAATGACACGAAGTTCCAGTGTCCACTGATTTAATTTTAAATGCTACAATGTATTTCTAGGCAGGGATTTTCAAACAAACAAAATGAGCTATAAATGGACATGGAAAAACAGGTCAGCTCGGGTTTGCCTTGGTTCCATGCATATAATTGCATGATGTAACTTACACTTAAATGCTGGTTTTATCAAAGTGAATCCAATTAGGGATTAAAATAATGAACCTTTTTGAATACATTGCATAAAAAGATCATCAGTCTCATTTTGAGAAACTGCTGTGCATCACCGCTATCCTGTGCCATCCATGTTCTTCTCCCATTGTCCTCTTCTGCAGAGCTTATTGCTCTTTCACAAACATCATTCAGCCAGCCTACTATCTTTCCAGTATTGGCCAGCCACAGTCATCATTTGAATTCATAAGTTGCAGATCTGAAACACTGAGCCTCCTCCAAATCCTGATAGCTAACTCATTTATCATATGTTTTCCAGGTCAATGCTGCAGCTTGATTTGGAGAGGTTCATCTTTACTTCACTTTTCTTCACCTTACAACAATGAAATGTTATGGATTATTTATGGTACAAGTGAGCACCCTGAAACTGTCAATTGTCCCCCCAAAAAATGTGTAACAGTTGAAGGCTGAGTAGGCCTGTAAGAGGTTTTGAATGTCAAAGTAAATAAGAGCACTCATCGCTAGTAGCTCACACAATAAAGCAACTTTTAAAATTGATATGCTTTTACATATATAGCCCAACATACTACAATCATTGTGCCATTAGCTTTTTCCTGGCATTAATGCTGAGGAGTACAGGATGTCAGCAAGCAGGGATCTTGTTCTTTACTCCATCCTGAGTCATGCCAGGTCACTGGTTACAGTTACTGCCATCTGTGATTTGCTCAAGAATGAGACCCCAACTCTGCATGTATAATTGGGGCCTGCTAGAATGACACTGCAGGTTTACTGTTGGAACAGTTGTCTTTAGTCAGGTTTTAATTCAGCATGAGGCAAGGGGAGATCAGGAAGGCAGTGAGGCAACGGATTGCAAATATACAAGGTTGCCTAGCCCAGAGCTAGATCTGATTGTGTCCACCTGGTGTGGGAGTCCCTGGGCAAGACTGAGGCTATGTTTACATGAGAGAGCTTACAGCGGCACAACTGCACCTCTGTAGTGCTGCTAGTACAGATGCTATAAGCTGATGGGCGAGAGCTCTCCCATTGACTTAATTATTCCAGCCCTAGCTAGTGGCAGTAGCTATATTGATGGGAGAAGCTCTCCCGCCCACATTGTGCTGGCTGTCCACATGGGCGATTATGTTTGTGTAACTTATGTCACTTGGGAAGTGGCTTATTGATACGCAAAGGATGTTAGTTCTACCAGCTTAAGTTGTAGTATGTACATAGCCTGAGATAAGTCTAGCACTGGTGTACAAATCATTCCATTGAATTACTAGAGGCCTAGATAGAATCACCCCAAACACTACACTCGATCTCACACGTAATATAGCTCTCCTCTTGAAGGAGTTCAAATTATGATCCAGTGGCCTTCCAGAGTCACAGACAAATCCTTAGGGTCCCTCCTAAGTACCAAGGGTGAACGTCTCATATTTTGTATTTTTAGACTGTCAGCTGCCTGACACAGAGACTGTGACAAGCAAACTGTTGGCACTTAATGAATGATAAATAATAATGGAAGTTTTTCTGAAGCTTTCCACTAAATTATTTTTTGAGATAACAAACTTTTGCAGTTCTGTACAACTAGGCTCATAGTGTAATTATTTTTCAATATTGTATTTAACATGGCAATAATGGAACTTGCAGCCCTCTGGTAGAGTGCAAAAAATAATTGGTTAAAACATTTAAACACTTCCCACAATCAATCAGTTTTTCATTCTGTAAACAAACAAACTGGAAATCTATTCATGTGATTGATTTTCTGTAAAAGCTGTAAGAGCACAATCAATCCCAAACGAGTCTTCTGCTGCAGCAAAATTCATGTAGTTACTAAATTACAGATTTCTAAGAAGATGCCCTTCAGTAGCCAATTGTAAGAGATGGACAACCAGGAAATCTGTTTGTTCCTTTAAAGTGCCTATTTTGAAAGAGGTCTAGTAACTGTTTTAAAAATAGTAAAAACAAACTATTTTTTCTACAAACTTAATCCCTTGCACTTTTGCTGGATTTGAAATATCGAGAAAGTACAGCGAAGAAAAAAGAATCCATTTTAACAAGTGACTTCATTTCAGTTTTACATACCAACACTGAATGCCAGAAACCAAAACAAAAAGCTAACAAACTAATAATTTTCCTTTGGAGTGTTCTTATTTATTAAACCACAAGTCACTGCCAATTAACATTAGGAATCTGAGTCCTTGTTACACAAAAAGAAAATGCAGAGTCAAGTCTGAAACTCCTTTCTTAGTTAATTCACCAATTTCTCTGTAGATAAGCAATAGATACTGTGGCACATGTGAGCTAGGTTTTGTATAAGCCTAGCAGGTAAAGGGTAGAACACTCATAATGTTGTGGGATCCTGCTTTAGTGATTTGCAGGGTAAATAATTTTTTTTTAAACGAGTCTAGTTTCCTAGAAGCCAGAGCAATTGGATTGCAACTTGCACTTATAGAACTTAATCCTACAAGGTTTGTCTTGCACTGAAGCCAGGAGAAGAGGAGGGTTTAGGGTGACCAGATGTCCCAATTTTATAGGGATAGTCCCGATTTTGGAGTTTTTTTCTTATATAGGCTCCTATTACCCTGCACCCCCATCCTGATTTTTCACACTTGCTGTCTGGTCACCCTAGGAGGGTTGTCAACACCTTGCAGAATTGACGCCATAGTATTTAGAGCCAAGATCTGGATGAATACTGTGAAAAATAACCTCCAAAAATTTGTGTATCTAAAACTGGTGAATACCATCATATCAAATTCCCATGCTCCATATAGTCACTGTTCAGGAATGTTTAGATAGATGCTTAAATCTGAAAATACTTCATTCTGAAGACCACCAGCAAGAGCTGATCATACCACTGATACTTCATTTTCCATAATCTGAGCACTCATGAGATAAAGAATAATGGGAGACATTAGATTACTTCATATCTGCCATGAGTGTAGTAATGAAGATCAAAAACTGAACTAATCTTTCCCTGATAAATGATGGGCACTATAGGTATTATAATAAAATTATTCATCTTCCATAACATGCCTTGTAATATTTGTTTGACATGAAGCTGTGCAATGATCATGAAGGGTTTATATTGTCGCTTTCCAATTGTTTTCTCATCAGACAGAGTTTTGTTTTTCTCCCAGCTTGTTTTAATAGCAGTTAGAGAATTATAAACTATTATATTGTTTAACTGAAATGAAGTATTTTAGATTCAAGAACTAAATTTAATTATTTCATCTTAAATATACCACTCTAATTTTACAAAGATTACTTTTCTTAAAGATTAACAATGAAACAAAATTACCTGGGGAGAGAGAGCTGTGCAGAATAACTACTTCATGTGTATTTTCTGGAAAGACAAATTACCTCTGGGATGTTCTGCCTGCTTTGGATAAAGTTATTGAAGAGAACCATATTATATAGAGCAATTAATGAATAATTTGATAAACCATCTCTCTTTTATAACAACAAAATTAAGTGAGCTGATTCGGTTTCTAATAAGGTGATTTCTCTCCTGGAAAATTAATTATGTTTAACGATAGATGGAGCAATTTCTAATTTACTAGCATTTTCTTTTAAAACCCTTCCAGTAATCAAGATAAGTAACATTTTCACTTTATTATCGGAACCTTTATTGTAGCTAATTGGCACTTCATAAGAATTAATTCAAGGAAATAATTGGTTTATAGGTCCACATTGGAAATGCTTGATCTCTGTGCAAGGAAAATCTTCATATTGGCAATAGCCTGAGATCCTTCCTCAGTTCTTACAGGCAATGCCCAATGGAGTTCATACGGCAGGTTCAAGGCCCCTATATTCCCAGAGGAGAAATGTGGTTGTAGTCTGCATTCCATTCTATGTAAGGCCAGCTTTATTTGCTAGTATAGGGGACAGGACAATAGCTCCACCATCACTTCTTTTCTTTTCTCTACCTGTGTCTTTTGAGGAGATTAGTACAGTTGTCTGTCCTACTTTAAATCAGTTCTGCTCTCAAAGCAGCCCTTGTGTGCCTTACTGCCCTCTCCCCCTCACCACTTGTGCATCTTTGCAGTATTGGACACAGTACTAATTAAGCCAGAACCAAAGAACATACACTTTCAAACTGACAGCAGTGTAAATAAACAAGTGCTTCCTTCTATCTTAGCAAATTGCTATTTTTGCCTCTGTACTGAAAGCAATTATCTATATTTGCAGCGAAAATGTTCCGTGTGCAGTAGTAGCCTAGATACATCCTGGCAACACAGGGAAAAAAAAGTTTCCTTTGTCTTGACACCTCTTGTAAGGAAAATATCCTGTAATTAACAAAACACAATCTAGAAATCTGTGGGCAATTAAAATAATGAATTTTCTTACAGGCCAGAATATTTTCATATGGGCCATCAAAACAAAGATTTATCTCTTGTTTTTAAGCCTGTTTCAGTCTTCATTTTTGTAGCTAACAAGAGTATATTTAGACTGTCACAATCATTTAGCTTCATTAGTTGGTGTATGTGAAATCTCCCATTTTACTTTGCTTTGTACATAAATGTCTGAAAAAATAAGGTGCAAAAATCTATTTTTCACTAAAATAGTATTTAATACACAAGCAAAATGCAGGATCGTGATGCTGTCAACAAATATTTGACAAGACATAAAAACTATTAGATACATATTTTATTGCTATGTACAATGCTAATCTGAAATAAAGTATTACTGACAGTTTGTTTAGATGCGATCACTATTTGTAAAACTTTGATCAGTAAAATGGACAAGTTTTTTGGGGGCTTTTTCTGTTTTAGATTGCTGCCTCAATAAAGCTATACTATACATTTGATTGAGCATTTTTGCTGTAGCAGGAATAATCTAACTAATATCTTGCTGCATCATCTTGACATCCACCCATACACAGTCAGGGAGAAAGTCAGGTCAACAGAGAGGAGAGAGATGCTTTTGGAGGCACGCAGCCCTAGCCTCTTTTGCATATCCCGTTGGAACAGGGAAAGAACAATCTTCTGCTCATCTAAGCACAAGGATTGCAATTGTACTTTGTCCTTTTGCAGGCAGTGCAAGAGATTGGAGATGCGAAAAGGCTCCTTGGGCAACCTTTCCTCCTCCATCCTCAACTCTGCACTCAGAGAAGGGCCAGGTGGAATCTGGATCTGAAAGAACACTCCGGTTATATATTTAGGCTGGGATTTTCAAAGGAACCTAAGGGAGGTAGATGCCCAACTCCCACTGAATTTCAAAGAGGAAATAAGTGCCTAACTCCCTTAGGTTCCTTTGAAAATCCCAGCTTTTAACAACAGTATAAAAATGTATGGTTTATGCAAATATAAGAGCTATCACCCTTACCATGATCATTTGTCATCTGTAGGCGGTGTCCAGTTTCTATTCCATTCCAATGGTGTTGCATTGATCCCCTTTTCAAAAATAGTTTGAAACAAGAATGATATTGAAATATTGTTGTATGTTTTTATTTCTTTCCCTGCTCAATGTTTACAAATGATGTGAGCCCCTGCAAGGCAATGCTGACTTGATTCACTCTCTGAGCTAAAAGCAAACCTTTAGTGAGGGATTTCTAAAAGCAATGCTTATTTTTCTATTAGTTCACTTTTCTCATCCACCTGTCAATCAGAAGATGAGCTTATCCTTTATATTAAGCCTCTTTATTTGTAACTGAATACTTTAAAATATATTCATTCATGCATTTTGCTTTGGAATAGCCATTTTAGTTTTCCCTGTTATCAAAATGCTGCATAGTCAGAGATAAGAGGGTTGATTTGCTGCCTTATTACCATGCCTGAAAATATTTTTGTCATTGTGATAATTTAACTGTAGGGTGTGAAGCCAGCAATGATTATTTGCCATTACAAATTTTTGCTTCTATTATTAAAACATTGCATCAATAGAAACTATGCTATTGGTAACTGGCAATCCTGAACTTGAATTATAGGGTTTTGGTACATAATATAAATATTTATGGAGTGACATTTAATTTAGCAAAATAAACTTGTGCCCTGTATATGCATATGTTTAGTTCTATAATCATAAGCCCACAGAACATCTAATTTGACAGTATTGTTGTATACAAAACTAGTGAAATATTAACTTAGTCCTTAGAATAACAATACTTCTTTCTTATTTTGTGTTTTTACTCAGTAGATCTCAAAGCACTTTACAAAGGAGGTCAGTGTCATTATCCCTATTTTACAAATGGAGAAGCAGAGGCAAAATGACTTGCCCAAGATCACATAGCTGGTGAGCGGCACAAGTAGGAATAGAACCTGACCCCTCCAATCATTGCTAAGATACAAAGTGCCATGTTGCATAAGGCTTTGGTCCACCTCACCCAACAGCCTGTCTTTGACAGTGACCAGCAGGAGGTGCTTCTGAAGAAAGTACAAGTAACCCTGCAATAAATGCATTTGTGGGATAATCTGACCCCAATGAAAGTCTCATTGTGATGTAGTGTTCTCACCCCACACTAGCCTGGAAGGGGTTAATGAGGCTCATAAGGGGCCAAGTAATCTGATAGGCCAGACCTGAGGGAGAATTAGGCTTGATGAGCAAGCACTAACTGAGGATGGAGCACAGCTGAGCAGGAGCAGGCAGGGCTAATATAAAGCCAGGAAGTATGCAGTAGAAAAGAGTGAAAGAACATCCTCTGAAAGGACTGGTGAGTGTTCAGGGAAAGCAGAGTAGAATTAAAAAATAATTACTTCACTTTTTTTTTAAATGATACAGGACTGAGTGAGAGGATATCAATTTTTTGCTTATGTGAAAACTGTGGTAGATGGCAGTCCTAGTCTCACATGCTGAGGCTGCTGTGTGATAAAATAACAGGAAAAGGAGTAGAAGGGGAGGATTGCAGTGAGGGAGCTTGCAGTCACCCTCTGGGCTTTGAGAGGGAAAGGATGAGAGTGTGTGTATGTGTAATTGGACTGTTGGCCCCTTACTAAAACTCAGTGGTTTGTTTTGGTTGGCTAGCTCCCAGTACCAAAAGTAAGGGGAAAGGTGGATGGGAAATCAGGACCCTGAGACTGACAGTCCCCAGGAACAATAGGAAGAGGCCAATGCTTGGGGTCAGCTTGATTGACAAGGTGGGCAGGCTAACAAAGGCAGACAGGACCTCCCTGACATCTGTGTGAGCTGGAATTGCCTGGGTCAGACAAAGTGGGGCCAACCTAAGGAGAGAGTGAGAGCCCAAATTGAGCTGGAGAGCCAAGCTGTGCCAGCCAGAGAAAAGCAGCCCAGGGAGCAGATCTGTGCTGGGAGAAGAGCCACAGCAACAAAAGCCAGAGAAGCAGCCCAGGTAGCAGAGCCACAGAGCAGACCTGTGCGGGAGCAGAGGTGCAGCAACCAGAGCCAGAGGGGCCAGAAAAGCAGCCCATGGAGCTGGAGGCAGAGCAGCAGTGCTGAGGCAGAGTGGGGCTGGGGTTGGGGCTGGAGCAATCTCCAGAGCCAGGTGCAGTGAGCAGCTGGGGAGAGTGAGCGGGAACTGGGCCGTGGGCCCAGCACAGGGCGATGCCGGCATCAAAAAAGCCTTGCAGGCCACACTTGGGGGAGAGGGAGGGATTGTAACCCTGACAGGGAGGGGCTGATGCTGGGAAGAAGGGTCCTGCCACCTAGAGACTGAAGACGTTTGGCTACGGCCAGAGCAAGTGTCCAACCTGCAGCACAGCCAGGGCCTGAGAAGGAGGCCTGGGACATGTGAAGAACAGACTGAAATTCCCTTATATTCCAAAGACTACTGGTTGTGATAACCCTGTTTTGTGACAGAGACATATGTTTTCCTTTAACATTTCCCATTTTTTCCTTTAAAAAAAATTGATTGCTGTTTAATAAATTGTATTTGCTTTGAACTACAGTGGGTCAGGGAAGTGCCCAGTGCAGAGAGAGCACCCTGGAGTGGGGACACCCTAGCCCCTGCCATAAGTGACCATGGCAAGGTTTCATTTTTCATATATATCGACTGCTACTTTACTCCTAGGTAGAAGGAAAATACACAAGCGTGGACGGATAGCTCCTTGTGTCTTCTCATATCATTGCATGCCATAACCTGACACTACGCTGGGAAGAGAGGTAAATACACTGGAGGGAAGTTATAGGGTCCAGAATGACCTAGACGAATTGGGCCAAAAGAAATCTCATGAGGTTCAACAAGGACAAGTACAGAGTCCTGCACTTAGGATGAGTTTTGAGAATACCACTCTACCCTGATATAACATGGTCCTCGGGAGCCAAAAAATCTCACCGCCTTATAGGTGAGACTGCATTATATTGGGTTCAGTCCGGTACCTGGCTGTGATTTAAAGGGCCCGGTGCTCCAGCCGCAGTGGATGGAGCCTCTGGCCCTTTAAATCACTGCCGAAGCCTGGCTGCCAGAGCCCCTGCAGGGATTTAAAGGGCTCAGTGCTCCAGCTGCTGTGGGGAGCCCCAGTGCCTTTAAATCACCGGGGCTCCGACAGCCAGGCTTGGATGGTTTTTTAAAGGTCCTGGGGCTCCAAGAATTCAGATATAATGTGGCAAAGCAGCAGGGCTCAGTGGAGCTTTAAAGGGCCTGGGGATCCCCACTGCTTTCCCACGTTATATCTGAATTTGTGTTGTACAGGGTTGCGTTCTATCGGGGTAGAAGTGTACTTGCAAGAAAATGAGCTCCAGATAATGCTTGTCCCATTGTTTTTTTTTTAATGCTTGTAATTTAACTGTCATTGCATATTTGTCGTTCTAAGATCTCACTCAGTTCCTTCCAAATTTCAACAGTGTCCGCAATAAAACAGCTATTTCCCTGGACTATGTTCAAGGCTACAGAAATAGGCTCCAGGATACTTGCATGTGTTCATTTCTCTTAAGCCCAGTGTTGAGAACTTTGGCTGTGACAGGGCCTCCCACTTTTTTCAGAGCAGCTACTGTAAAGTGGTTGTTAGGGAAGTATTTTGCAATTTCAACAACATTATCCTTTATTTCTGGAACATTGAAGTCTTTGGCTAGGAGGTGCATCAAATCAGCACTGCAACCGTATGTTAGCTTGGGACGCTCTTCTAAATTTCTTCTCATCTTGGATACATTTGCAGCATTGTCTGTGACCAAGCTGTGTACTAGACATTTGAATTTTTTTTTAACACTTTGTTATAGCTTTTACTGCTACTTCTTGTAAGTATTCTGCTGTGTGTGCATTTCCTGATGTATCAATTGTTTTCTGTAAGGAAGACATTCCCTTCTTCTGTTGTCACACAAGCACATACAACAGGATCATTATGAATGTTGCTCCACCCATCAAAACTCAGGTTAACAGTTTCACCTTCTAGACCTTTTGCACACTGCTCAATTTCTTTCATATACTTTATCCAGCAATTTGCATGCAATATCTGCTCTGTTGGGTGAACTGTATCCTGGTCTTAATGATTGAACCATGTGAATTAAGCGTGGGTTCTCAATTATACAGAAAGGAGAACTTGTTGCATAAACAAACCAGGTAATTTTTTCATCAATTACCTCTTTTTGTAATCTGCTGGTTCTTATCACAAATTTATCTATGGTTCTTTCTGGATGATGGAGATTTTTTTTTTTCCTTTTTGCTACTGTGGCTATGTGACATACATGATGTGACTGAAACACCATCACTGGCAGATAACTCTGAAACCATAGAAAATGATTGTGATCTTGAAGGTGGATAGTCTTCAGAATCCTATATATTGAGGATGGATTGTCCTAAACAAAATAAGACAATGCAGTTATTTAATTATCATTATATGGCTCATTTAGTATTACTCATTGCATTCACTGACACTCAGTACTACCTTAAAGGTGAAATTGTAAAAGGAAGATCTACCTATTTCAGCTATTTATTTTTTTATCACACCTGCATCTAAAATGATAGTACCATAGAGTAACAACTATATTTTTTGCTCAAACATGAGAATTCAAGAATAGTCCAGAAGGAAGACAGGCAGTCCTTAAGAAAGAAGTATGAAATAAAAAAAGTTTACCAACCTGAAGACCCTGACTATTCAGACATGTTCCTTTCATCATCTTCAAAGCAGCTTCCTCCTGAGAAGGAACACTTCTCATGATGTTGTTTCATTCACGCAGCCAGGCCTTGCATTTCTTTGTTGCACTGTTTGCATTTTGCACACATGCCTGTCTTACCTACAGGTAGAGGAACTTCATTAAAATATGCCCAACCTGGGTCTCTTTTAGGGCCTGCTGCCATTATAGGTTTTCCCTTCTAGTGAGAGAATGGTGTGGTAGATCTTAAATCAATGAAGGCTACACTCAGAAAGACCTCAAGACTTCTGGAATATGCTGCTCAGACAGTTTCACTTTTGTTTCTACTGCCTGTCCCCTCCCTTCTCAGATTTATCTCCAGACTTCTCCTTGTCCAGATCTATTCCACTCCCTACAATATTCTGTTCATTGAACTTTTTGAAACTTTGTACTTTTAGAGAGAGGTAAGGGATTGACTCTGTGTACACACATTTGCAGAGGGACAATAGGGTTGAGGTCTGTTATTTCTCACCTTTAATTAATTAATTTTTATTTATTTAAAACTCTTTTTTTTTTTTTGCTGTTAACAAATATTTATCTCTGGAGCTACAAATCCACAGAGAACTGCAAAACTCAGCATCTCTGATGGTATCTTCTAGTCTGAGCGCTGAGTCCCAATGGGTAGATAGAAAGATTAACCTAAATAATTGATATAGAAGCCCCTGGAACCCCATAAGATTGGGTCCCTAATCCATGAACTTTTGGAACTCATTTACAAAACTTTTCTTAAACATTACATGAATACATTGTCTCATACTATAGAATTAGAATTTATAATTCCTATTCCATGATGAGATCTTTGAGCTAGAATTTTTTCCTCAAAAATCCAATTTAAGTTTGTTTTAATTAAGATACATTCTAGCTCAAAGATATCTCATCATGGAATAGGGATTATAAATTCTATCTAAAATAAAATCTGATTTTTTAAAATTGATTTTTATCCACTCTGCCCACCAGGTATCCTGGGCCCAGCATTGTTGGGGTTACAAGGACTCTGCCACACGAGAGTGGAAGGGGAGCCCTCGAGGTCAGGCAGGCCTCTGGGTAAAGGAAGCAGGAGTGAGAACTCAGATCCTTTCATTAGCCCGCTTCACCAGTGTAGTGTATAAGCCAGGAAAGTTTCCCACAATAGTGGGACCATTCCTCCACTTACATATGCAATGTACTATTTTGGTAGTTTTGGGTTTGTTTTCTTTTTCAATGTGTGTTATACTAGAGAAGGATGATCAACATATGCCTTGCACTTGGGAACAGAAGAGTGAGGTTTATGGTCATTCTTAGTACCTATGGGAGCTCATTCCACAGTCTGGGAATGACCTCCAAGAAAGCTTTCTCTTCCACAGAGAAGCTTTGCTATTGTGGTAGAAAGCTCTGTTGTGCCTGAGGAGTGTAGTTAACTATGTCTAAAACTCTGGAATGAAAACCAATCTTTTAGATATCTTGGGCTCAGGCCAATGAGTGCATTGAAGAAAAGACCCTAACTTCAGAGGATTTCACTCATTCTTCCTCAGTGGCTGGTAGAGGAACTCAGGTCCTCTTGCTAGCCTGGATTCCAGCCCAGGCACCCTGTAGCTGGCAGCCAAGGTCAGATCTCTCAGACACTTTGGCCTGGTCTACACTATGCGTTTATACCAAATTTAGCAGTGTTAAACCGATTTTACACTGCACTCGTCCACACAACGAAACCCTTTATATCGATATAAAGAGCTCTTAAAACCGATTTCTGTACTCCTCCCTGACGAGGGGAGTAGTGCTGAAATCGGTATTGCTATATCGGATTAGGGTTAGTGTGGCCGCAATTCGACGGTATTGGCCTCCAGGAGCTATCCCACAGTGCACCATTGTGACCACTCTGGAAAGCCATCTGAACTTGGATGCACTGGCCAGCTAGACAGGCAAAGCCCCGTGAACTTTTGAATTTCATTTCCTGTTTGGCCAGCATGGAGAGCTCACCAGCATAGGTGACCATGCAGAGCTCATCAGCACAGGTAACAATGCAGTCTACTGAGAATCGAAAAAGAGCTCCAGCATGGACTGCACAGGAGGTACTGGATCTGATCGCTGTATGAGGAGAGGATTCCGTGCTAACAGAACTCCGTTCCAAAAGATGAAATGAAAAAACATTTGAAAAAATTTCCAAGACCATGATGCAGAGAGGCCACACCAGGGACTCAGTACAGTGCCGTGTGAAATTTAAGGAGCTCAGACAAGCCTACCAGAAAACCAAAGAAGCAAATGGAAAGTCCGTGGCAAGGCTAAAAACATGCCGCTTCTATGCTGAGCTGCATGCAATTCTAGGGGGATCCGCCACCACTACCCCACCCCTGTCCGTGGATTCCGAGGTGGGGGTGGTAATCGCAGCCATGGCTGAGGATTCTGAAGATGAGGAGGATGAGCTTGTAGAGAGCAGACAACACTCCGTTTTCCCCAACAGCCAGGAACTTTTTCTCACCCTGACGGAATTACCCTCCCAGCCCTCCCAAGCAACTATCCCAGACAATGAAGCCATGGAAGGGACCTTTGGTGAGTGTACCTTGTAAATATAAGACATGGTTTAAAAGCAAGTGTTTTTTAATGATTAATTTGCCCTGAGGACTTGGGATGCATTCGCAGCCAGTACAGTTACTGTAAAAGTCTGTTAACATGTCTGGGGATGGAGCGGAAATCCTCCAGGGACATCTCCATGAAGCTCTCCTGGAGGTACTCCAAAAGCCTTTGCAGAAGGTTTCTGGGCAGCGCTGCTTTATTCTGTCCTCCATGGTAGGACACTTGACCACGCCATGCATGTAGCAAGTAACCTGGTATCATTGCATGACAAAGCCTAGCTGCGTATGGTCCTGGTGATTGCTGGTGTTCAAGCAACATCCGTTCTTTATCTTGCTGTGTTATCCTCAGGAGAGTGATATCGTTCATGGTAACCTGGTTGAAATTCAGGTATTTAAGTAAGGGGACAGAGATGGCCGTTCCTACTGGGCTGTTTGCCTGTGGCTTAAAAGAAATCCTTCCCTGCAGGTAGCCAAGTGGGGGGAACGGGGCGGGGCGCGATTGGCACTGAGCTTTTCCTCGTTTGGCTAGCAGGGATCTTTCCTGCTATCAGCCACGTGGTTGCAGGGGGAGGGAGGGAAAAGGGAGGTGTTTAGCAGTGATCTTCCATGATACCAGCGATGGGGTGGTTTCTGCTGCTGCACGTTAACAGGACAGAAGCAGCACTCAATGGGCTTTGCTTGCTATTTGGGAAAGGAGGGAGCTGGATAGATGAAGGGTGCAGAAGACGAAAGACAATGGCTTACCATGGCTGCATGCAAGCCGAATTCTACTGCCTGGACCTGCGTCTGTGATCTGTAACACCAAAGCTGCAGGCACTCAATATTAAGAAGCAAAATGCAACCTGGTAGTGAAAATACATGTGCCATGTAAGGTGAATAGTGTTGTTCACCGTGAAAGAGTATGACCATTGTTCTCTAAAATGTATCTTTTTAAATACTTCTCTCTCTTTTTTCCCCTCCCTCATGTAGCTGCAAATTTTTCAAGCCTCCCTACTCCGTCCCGAAGGCTATCTCAGATAAGGCGGTGGAAAAAAAAGACGCAAGAAGAAATGTTTTCGGAAATCATGGAAGTGACCCGCAATGAAAGAGCTCATCTGAATGAGTGGAAGGATGTGGTAGCAAAATACAGGAAAGATGCCAGTTACTGTGAGGGTAGGAGGGATGAACGTGAGGACAGGAGTGCTCGAGATGAGAGATGGTGGCAGGAAGATCAGCAGTGGCGGGATCCAACTCTGAGGCTGCTGCGTGATCAAACTGGCATGCTCCGGCATATGGTGGAGCTTCAGGAATGGCAGCACGATCACAGAGTGCCGCTGCAGCCCCTGTATAACCACCCTTCCCCCTCACCATGTTCCTTAGCCTCCTCACCCACCAGATGAGCAAGAACTTGTGGGGGTAAGCTCCGTGCACCCGCCCACCTCCCCAGTGGACAGCCCAACCAAAAGGCTCTCATTATTATGAAATTTTTTTAGTGGCCTTTTCCTTCACTACTATTCTCCTCCCAAACCCCACCCGGGCTACCTTGTCAGTTCTCTCCCTCTTTTTATAATTAAGTTATAAAGAATACACGTTTTTTAAACGAGAGTGACTTTATTTCCTTAGAAAGAAAGCTGTGATCGAAGGGGGTGGTGGTGGCTTACAGGGAATGAGTCAGTCAAGGGGGGGGGGTTCATCAAGGAGAAACAAACACAACAGTCACACTGTACCCTGGCCAGTGATGAAATTGGTTTTCAAAGCTTCTCTAATGCGCACCGCTTCCTGGTGTGCTCTTCTAATTGCCCTAGTGTCTGGCCTCAGCCTCCCACCCCACCATAAAGGTCTCCCCCTTATTCTCGCAGAGATTGTGGAGCACACAGCAAGTAGCAATGACAATGGGGACATTGGTTTGGCTGAGGTCTGAGCTAGTTAGTAATGTGCACCAGCACGCCTTTAAACAGCCAAATGCACATTCTACCACCATTCTGCACTTGCTCAGCCTGTAGTTGAACAGCTCCTGACTACTGTCCAGGTTGCCTGTGTATGGCTTCATGAGCCACGGCATCAAGGGGATAACGACAGGCATTTCAACATCCCCAACTGTTATTTTTTGGTCTGGGAAGTAATTCCCTAGCTGCAGCCGTTTAAACAGAGTAGTGTTCCTGAAGATGCGAGCGTCATGAATCCTTCCTGGCCATCCCACGTGGATGTTGGTGAAACGTCCCTTGTGATCCACCAGTGCTTGCAGCACCATGGAAAAGTATCCCTTGCGGTTTATGCAGTGGGTGCCCTGGTGCTCCAGTGCCAAGATAGAGATATGGGTTCCATCTATCGCCCCACCACAGTTAGGGAATCCCATTGCAGCAAAGCCATCCACTATGACCTGCACATTTCCCAGAGTCACAACCTTTTGTAGCAGCAGCTTAGTGATTGCTTTGGCTACTTGCATCACAGCAGCCCCCACAGTAGATTTGCCCAATCCAAATTGACTCCCGACTGACCGGTAGCTGTCTGGCATTGCAAGCTTCCAGAGGGCTATTGCCACTCACTTCTCAACTGTGAGGGCTGCTCTCATCTTGGTATTCTGGCGCTTCAGGGCAGGGGAAAGCAAGTCACAAAGTTCCATGAAAGTGCCCTTACGCATGCGAAAGTTTTGCAGCCACTGGGAATCGTCCCATTCCTGCAACACTATGCAGTCCCACCAGTCTGTGCTTGTTTCCCAGGCCCAAAATTGGCGTTCATTGGCTAGAACCTGCCCCATTACCAGCAGGATCTCCAAAGTGCAGGGGCCCGCAGTTTGACAGAATTCTGTGTCCATGTACTCATCACTCTCGTAGCCGCTCTGCTGTAGCCGCTGCCGCCTCGCCTGGCTTTGCAGGTCCCAGTTCAGCATTGACTGCAAGAGAATGCGTGAGGTGTTTAAAACGTCCATGATTGCTGTCTTGAGCTCAGCAGGGTCCATGCTTGCTGTAGAATGGCTTCTGCACAGTTCACCCAGGAAAAAAGGCACGAAACAGTTGGCTGCTGCTGCTTTCATGGAGGGAGGGGTGAGGCTGTACCCAGAAGCACCAGCGGCAATGTTTTTTGCCCCAACAGGCACTGGGATCTCAACCCAGCATTCTAATGGGTGGGTGAGACTGCGGGAACTATGGGATAGCTATAGGATAGCTATCCACAGTGCAACGGTCAGGAAATCGATGCTAGCCTCGGTACATAGACGCACACCGCCGAATTAATGTGCTTAGTGTGGCCGCATGCACTCGACTTTATACAATCTGTTTTAAAAAAACGGTTTCTGTAAAATTGGAATAATCCTGTAGTGTAGACATACCCTTTGCTGCTCTCTTGGAACACTGCCTACCTCTTCTATGTCCCCAAAGAATGACTACATTGACGCGTCCCCTGTCTTTGTCTCAGTTTTCCCATCTGTAAAATGGGGATAAGGACACCTCCCTCATAGGGTATGGAGGGGAACTAAGGCTGAATTTGGAAGTGTTTGGATGCAAACCCCCTCTTTCTGCTATCCTGCCCTGCCCAGCTGGGCTTCAAGATCTGCTAAGCCTGACTCTCCTGCCAGGTGCAGCTAGGTAACTTAATCAGCCTCCCAGGCCCACATTAACCCATTCAGGGTCTGTGAGGGTTACATACTCCATCTTTCAGAGGGGTAGCTGTGTTAGTCTGTGTAAGCAGAGTCAGGATAAGCTCTACACTGACATCTGGTGGAAAGAATTTCAGAGAGTGTATTTGCATAGGCACGCCTACCTATCCCAGACTCCCAAGCTGTGGGACTGCTTGGTGACAAATTGCTCACCCTCAGTTGGATGGTACTGGCTAGACATGGGACATGGGTTCTAAAACCCAGAGAACTGAGTGAGAGAGAGAGAGAGAGAGGGAGGGAGAGGGAGAGGGAGAGGGAGAGGGGGCTGGGGACAGGTATTTGTGCCTGGTGGTGCAGGTCTCCTTGTGGAGCCAGAAGCACCAGTTGCACCCCCTCCTCTCTCCACTGTGGAATGTCAGAGTTGATTTTTTTTCCCTTAAGAATTTAAATACAGGTTACTGAGCTGAAATCACTTTGGGCTAATGGTGCACTCGCACTGGGGCTCCCCCACTAAGAGCTGAGATCACTAAAGAGCTGAAATAACTGAGCTGGGAGCACTGAGTACTGTGCTAACTAGTGGGGGAGCCTGAAGATATGCTGTGGAACAGAGCGGCTGGTGGAGTGGAGCAGTTGTGGGGATGGCTGGAGCGGATCACGGGACAGCTGGTGGCAGCAGAGAGGCTGACAGAGCGGAGAAGCTGTGGGACGGGTGGAGCGGCCCACAGAGCGAGCGGAGCCGAGCAGTTTGCAGAGAGAACTGGAGCAGCTCATGGAGCAGAGCAGCTGGTGGAGCAGAGCAGTTTCTGAGGACGGCTGGAGGAGCAGCATGGAGCGGCTGGTAAAGCAGAGCAGTTCGTGGAGAAGGTGGAAGCGGAACCCACGGAGAGGCAGGGCAGTTGGCCCTGGACCATGTAAGGTGCCCCTTTCTATCCAGGCTGGGGGGGAGGGACCTCTACAGATAAACTCTCGAACTCTGGGGTGGCATTGACCAGAGACTTTTGGGTTGTTGGACTTTGGGGTGATTGGACTTAAAACCCTAAGGGGAAAAAGGACAGTGCCAAACGTACTTGGAGGTGGGTTTTTGTTTATGGTTTGTGTTGTGGTGTTTCTCCAATGGGATGCCGCATTAATTCCTTCCTTTATTAAAAAGATTTTGCTACACTCAGACTCCTTGCTTGCGAGAGGGGAAGTATTGCCTCCTAGAGGCGCCCAGGGGGGTGTGGTATGTGAGTGTCCCAGGTCACTGGGTGGGGGCTCGAGCCGGTTATGCATTGTGTTACTGAAACGGAACCCCTGGATACTGAACCCGGCCCTTGTTGCTGCCAACTCAGAGGGGCAGAAGGGTTACATCTGTATAAGCAAAAACAATGAGGAGTCCTTGTACCACCATAGAGACTAACAAATTTATTTGGGCATGTGAGTTTTAGCCCACCAAAGCTTATGCCCAAATAAATTTGTTAGTCTCCAAGGTGCCACAAGGACTTCTCGTTGTTTATACCCAGTCTTGTATACATACAAGAAACATTGGCTGATGCTTGGTAGTGAGACAGGATGACTTCTACCAATACCAACTTCTAATAATTAAAAACAAAATGAAACAAAAACCCTTCTGTAGTTTGGCAACTTCTTCAATGTAACTTTTATAGAGTCACCTTTTGGGATGAGAAGGGTGATTTTGAGATTAGTCCATTGCATTCTAAAGAGTCAGGGCAATAGGGCACCTTCACAAGTTGAAGAACCAATGCAGCTGCAGAAGGTTCCGGAGGCCACGAAGCTGTAAAAATAGTTGGAGGCAGGAGGAGGAGGAGATAATTGTTATGGTGTAGGGGCTCTTCTGGGATTTCAGGGAAATGGTGATATTTATCCAAACACATGGGTAAAGCTTATGGAAAGGGTTGCTTATTTTATCCCAAGTGTTGAACCAGTTTGCTAGGGATTTTACTAGGAACTAGTTGAGTCTAGAGCTGGCTTTGATAAGCTGCCAAAGTTCAGATGGCCTAGTAAGTGTGCTAGAAATCTTATGAAGTTATCTGCTTTCTCTAGGCTTCTAGCTGTGAGAAGACTAGGCTTTCTTTTAATATTTCAATTCTCTGCTCCTAGCCCAGTCCAGATTGTCGGATGAATGAGAAAAAGTAACCACATTTTTTTTGAACTTCTGAAAAAGGTGGGCGTTGAATCATCTTGTTCTATCTAAACAAGTCAATCCATTCTCATTTGAGACATTGCTGATCTGCAGAGAAACTGAGTGTGTTTGTGTACATATGTGTATACACAAACACACCAAAAAACCCCTGGTAATTCAACTCTAACTTTCCTCTTGTCTTTGAAAGAAGTGGTGGCTATAAATCTCATGAAAGTAAGCAAATTTCACTATTTTCCTTCCTGTCACCTCACAGTTTGTTTTAGTTTTAACTACAGCAAGTAGCACTTCAAAATTAAAATTAAATATATTTTAATAACAACATCTCTGGCCCAGACCATTTCCTGTGAAATTAGTGATCAGCTTTTGTTTAATATTTTGAGGTAAATCAATTTATGGTTCATCTTCAGGAAATGTCACAGAATGCTATAATTGGTGCTAAAATTATCTTTTGAAATGTTATAGAAATATACAGATTGCAATGTTCTTATTTCCCTTCAACATTAGTGGGATTCTTATTGTTTCAAGTACATCTTAATGGTGAGCTATCCAGTCTCAGTGAGGGCAATATTTGCTGTCAGCTTTAAACTCCTCTGTGGCACTTAATTTTCTCACCTCTGCAAGAAGGTGATGTGCTATTGCTTCCGCCTACTTATAATAGTATTACTCATCTTGTGTTTTCTTTGTTCAAACTCTTTAGTAGTAATGAAAGATATCTGATAAATTCTGAATCATGGGTTGTTTGTAATTGTTAATAAAACCTTTCAATTAAAAATATAGAATAATAACAATGGTAAGAGACATACATTTGTTTTATGTGAGGGAATGAAAAATGAGTTCTAAGGGAGAGAGATGGGTGTGTGTGAATACACAAACATAATTGTGTTAATAACATAAGAGGCTTAGCTTTGTGGAGATGTTATACCAGACTTAAACAAGGATTTACACCTTGAAAGGAAATGCAAGTATTTAAATTAGGGTAAACTTCTTATAGTGAGGCCACTGAGATGGTAGTATAGTTTGCTAAGGGAGGTAGCTGATGCACTGTGTGATATGCAGAGATCACACATAACTGCTTGCTTGTAAGTTGGACTTCAGTGAGATTTTGTCTGCTTAAGGGGTATGAGATACCTAAATGTTACCTTTCCTGAGAGAGATAAGTGGCTTCTTCTACTCAGACTGATCCAAAGAATGTCTTGATCTTGGTTAGCATCCTCACTGTTGAATTATGAGGAGAAGGTAGGAGGGAATTATACTGAAAGTAGATGGGAGGATTGGTGGTTGGGTGAGCAGTGGCAGTCACAAAGGTGGAAAGGGTGAGAAAGAAGGCACTAGAGGACAGGAAACCAGATGGAATTGAGAAGCAATAGTGGGAAGTGGGATGGAGAATAAATGGGGGCTTGTCAGGAAGGGAGAGAACAAGTAGCTTTGGGTGTTGGGGAAACAAGTGGTGAGGGGCAATGAGGAGGCAGATCAAGGAATATGCAGGGAGACCCAGGTGAGAGATGTACCAGCCAATAGGAAGACTTTGCAGTGGTGGGAAAAGGAGCTAGCACAGCATGAAAGCCAGCTAGCTGCAGGAAACAGGCTTTCAAAACTGATGATAAATTTTCATATATTACTTAAGAAAAGTGTGTGTGTGGAGGAGAAAGGTGGAAAATTGAGTGCATTTTTCAAATTTCTTCCTCATATCACTAAGAATTTGGAGGTTCCACTCTGAAATGCACAAAATTGTCATAGGATAACATTAATATAATTGTATTTTATAGAAGTACATGTTCTTGTATAACCCACTGGGCAGTGTGCATTATGCATTCCCCTCATGAGGAAGGTCCACAGAGGATGAGTCTGTTGGAGTTGCTGGCTACAGAGTCTGGAGCTGTAGTTTAAACTGTAGACACTCACCCTATTTCATTGTTTCTTACCTTGCCTACTTCACTGTGTCCAAAATATAGCCAAAGTCCTCCCACGTCTGGATTCAACCCCCTGGCCTCTCCTCCTCGAATTCCACAATATCAGAATATCCCTCCATCTGTATTCTGTGATTTATTTTTTGACTGTCACAATTCCTCTTTCTTGATGGTGAAGGGAGTTTTTCCTGTCCCCTTCTTTCCTGGCTGCTTGGAGATGTGGAAAGATCTGGGGCGCTCCAGTCTGCTGCTTGTTACTTCCTATGCTGTCGTGCATGCCTCAGACCATACAAAGAATGCTCCTATGGAGAAAAACACTGTTCTTTAAAACTTAAACATTATTAAATTAAAATGGTTTGGTGTCTTTTGAGTTCTCAGAAAATCTTGGGTTAATTTTTATTTTAGTAACCTTGAGAGTATTTAATAAGACTTCTAAAGTAATGTTGAAACAATCTAATTTAAAGCACGGTAATTCAGTATTCCAAGGCACTTAAACTGTTTGGAAACAACCCAAGATTGTAAATTGTTAGAAGAATGTCAAAGTTCCTTTATTTAATCTAATCATGCACTTAATCTTCTTATATATATATAATGAAATAATTAGCCAATGAACTATACATGTAGCTAAAGTTAAAAAACGAAAAGCAGTTCTAGTTTCTTAAGAGTAAGGGCTTAACATGGGGAAAACTAATCATCAAGACTATAGTAGAATAATTATGCTGGAATAACTTCCCTGGACACTCTGTTCTGGAATAGAAGTGACTTTATTTAGACAAGCCCTTCATTGTATATTAGAGCTACATTATTATTATTATTATTATTAAATGCCCCATATTCGATAACTGTCCTTCAGCCACATGTGATCCTTTTAAATCTATCTGGAATAGTAGGAGAAAAATGGCTAGGAAAATCCTGTAGTTAAAAGGGGGTTGATGAAAGTTTAAGGGTATGGGTAAAATTTAAGGTTACACACAATGGATTTGTAAGGGAGTGTTTGAATGCTTGTATTTTTAACTGAAATGTCAAAAACCCAAAGCATTACTTTCATGAGGGTGAGCTACAAAATACCTGCTTTGTAATTATTTATTTAAGGGGTCCAAAAGACCAGATTATTAAATCGCCTTAGTCATATTCTGTTTATCTTAATAAAGACCTCTCTCATGTTATGAAATCCATTAAATTTCCATTTGGGATTTGGTGATGGCTGATAGTAATATTGAAGGAAAGTTGTCATATCACTAGAGTAAGGTTGAAGGCATGACTAATGTGAAATGTCCACTTCAAGGGAAGGAGGTGAAGTTTTTCTTCACCAACTGGTATTACAAGAAGATTATTGCTAATGTTTTGTGTGGCTGACAAATAGTAATCACAAAATTCAAAGTATCTTTTGTATACCCAATGGAAAACATAAGGCCAAATTCTGGAAAAGAGTATAAAGCCTGAGTCAAGGGGATGCGAGTGCAGAAAATATGCTCCAGTGTTGGAGAGCTAAGGCAAGGATACTGCTGTACCTGATGTATCTCTAGCAGAGTGACATCTATATCCCTGACTACTCACATCTCTTTTTTGGTCCTTAGTTGCTCACCACCTCTACTATCTAATGAAATGTATTTTGCCCCCAAACACCTCTTGATTAAAATGAAGTGGAAAAATTTTACTTTAGAGATGGCTCTACATTTGCACTAATCAAATCATATACAAAAGATCAGACATCAGATCTGTCTCACCCTTGCATACTGTGAGACATAGCAGCTCAACGAACAGAGTGGTTTCTAAATGCTTAATAAAACCATATTGGATTAGGTTTGAAGTTAGGAGTTAAACATATGGTTACATGCAGTATTTGGTAATGGTAGGGAAATGCAAATTCAATAGCTCAAATATTTGGAATTACAGATTGCATTTATCCTCCAGTGTTCACATTTCAGAGGACTATGTTACATTTGTAGAAACAATAGCAAAAGTTTTTCTTCTTCAAAAGCGGGGGTGGGGGTGGGGCGGGAATTCTAAGCGCCCATGCTCTGATTCAGCTAGTGGAACCATAGATCTGGAAAAAGGCAGGAAAGGTTAAGGAATGAGGGAGATATTAGCATTCCTCCAACCTTCTAGAAGCCCTTTATGAGGTAACAGCTTTCTCTTTCCATCCCCTCCAAGTCACAAAAGACCATCTGTGGGGCTTTAACCATTCTGTGCTGAATTTTCTCTAATCCATGGGACAAAATAACCTCAGACATGGACAGTGGAACTTCTCTGATAAGCGAGTTTTGGAGAACCAGTTGTAGACTAGGGAGCCCTGAGCAGCATCATTTTTTTTTTTTTTAAGAAACTGTGTGGCTGAGGAACTCCAGGGAGCCCATGAAGCAGAGTGGATGCAAAGCTTCAACATGGACACCCGTTGGTACACTCATGGATTCCCTGAAAAATGCAGTTTTAATGGCAGATGAATTACCAGGAAACTGAGTTAGTTGAAATTCTCAATTTCCAGTCCCCTCTGCAGGATTATCTTGTGTCTTATAGGGAAAGATGGGCCCCTAGTTTAGGGCAGCAGGGAAGAATAGGGTAAAAAACCCTCCCTAGTTTAAATAAGCAAGTCCTTTCAGATTAATCCACTTGCCTGTCAAGCAACTAAGGTTGTTACTGTGAAGGTGAACACATTTGGAAATAAAGCTAATGTGCCATGCTTTGAAAAAAAGTTGTACTTGAGCAAAGCTTTCTGAGAGCTCAATCAGCAGGAAGCAGCATGCATTTTAAACTGTGAATTGCATTTTTTTTAAATAATGGCTTTTGGATACTGCTACCATCTTGTGGCACTGTAGGAGCCCAGTGTCAGATCACAAATAATTTTCTATCCTCCTTCAAAAAGTTCCAGTTGTCAGAAAAAAACTTTATTATCAGCTTTTATGTGAGTTCATTGTGACCTACCAAAGAAAAATGAAAACTGAGTTAATCTTAGGTTTTTGTGCTGAAAATTGGGCAAAATGTTGAAGCTGATGAGCATAACAGCTGCCCTTCATTCAGGATAAATGTAAAGAAATAGTTAATCTCCCTTTGAAGTAAGATAGCTGAAACAATAGATGCCACTATCCCAAACCATGCAACGCTGGTCAGAAATTGAGCTCTGTGGGTGGAGGAGTTTCACTGGGGGCTGAATGCAAATGCAGAAATCTGGGTATTGTTTTTACTGGAGGTGAGTGGGCAGAGGTGTATGTAAGGGGGAGGGGACAGGAAAGGGAGTGCAATGCAGCCAGAAACATCACAGAAGCAGAAAGCTCAGGACAATCAGAGAAGCACGTGTAGTGTGATCCTGACAGAAAGGAGAGACAGAGCTTTTTGGAAACGGTGCTGGCTGCAAAAAGAGGCTTGGAATGTTGAGTGAGGAAACTGTCTCCTGTTTGATTCCTATTGTGTTCAGGGAAACAGGACTTTGTATGTTCTTGGTAGATAAACAGGACTGCATCAAAGCAATATATGGGTCTATCATCAACTTCTCCAAATGGCAACAACCTGCAACACCCTGAATATTGGCTATCCACTTGTGTCAGAAGAGATAACACCCTTCTAGCCAGATTCACAGGGTGTGGGAAGTAGGGATGCTGGGGGTATGGTAACATCCCCTGACTTGAAGTAGTAATAACCAAATCATGGTTTCTGCACCCACACTGTAAAAATTGTTTCAGCACCCCTACAGCTGCATGCTTTTTCTCTCTGAATATGGGAGACTAAAGGACATTAGGCATAGAAATAAGCTAACCTTTTTAGAAAGACTTTTTGGGGGGTAGTGGCAGAAGGTCTAGCTCCTAAGAGGATTCCACAGAAGAACAAATTAATTTACCAAGTTAGCTAAAAGTTACTTTGGTGTTTTCTCCCACAGAGCCTGGTTGGTTGGGATTTTCATCACAGAAACATGACTGTAGTTAAATTAATTTTACTAGGCCTTTCTCTGGTAAAGATTGTCTCCTGCAGAGATCCCATCTGTGCTGAGACATGGGCCAGCTGCTGGTTTTGAATTGCAGCGTAGACATATCCTCAGCCAAGCCAAGGAAGATGTTTATTGTTGGATTAGAAGTGACTACTATTTGTCTAAAAAAGCTCTAGTAATTTTAATCTTCGAAGGGTCCAACATCATTAAAAACATGAGCATATGAATCTGAATTGTCTGTCAATTATTTGTATTCTGATAAGGCTTAGCACATTGTGGGTGCTAACATCTCCTCCTCCTCTGACCCCCACAGAGACCCTATCCAAAGAGTTTATAATCTGTAGGGGAAAGAGAAGATTTGACTGTTAGGAACCAGAAACTGGAAGGTTAATCCCCCCCACCCCCCCACTTATACGAGATGCCACTATATCAAACCCTCTGCCAAGATAAGGATTACAGTGAAGAGATATGGAAATTGCTAAAAATATGCACAGGGTTAGTTATTAACTTTTCACCATAAAGGATCAAACATGCAGTAACTTGTTTAAGTGCTGCTGTTGCATTGTGAGTGATAGCCTATGTTTTCTTGTATTTCTCAAATGGATATTCCATTTATGAATATGAATGTACAGTTTTCCTAGTTTAATGTGGCTACTTATAAATTCAAAATTAGTTATTGTCGTGCTTTCCACTTGTCTGGTTTGACAGTTTTTAAAAGTTCTCCATGTTTCCTTGTCTCACACTTAAAAAACCTATGCATCCACTCCTGGATAGCAAGTTCCAGAGCATTAAGGAAATTTGTCCTCTGTTTATCTCCTCTTTATCTGCAGTGAGTACCACATATAGAGCAACTTGCCACTATAGCACCTAATCAGTAGCATGTTTATTGTGTGTTCTACCATCCTCATCTGGGGACTTAGTTCTTATCTGCAGCTCGTCTCTTCCCTCTGTTTTTCAGGGGCTCTCTGTTATCAGTCCCAATGTTCTTTGAGTATCCTACCTAAAGTTCAGTCTCCAGGGTCCCCGCCTATTCTTCATCCAGTTTTGTGGGGACTGAAGTGGAATTCCTGCTTTTCTTTCCCCTCTACACACAGTGCACAAGGGAAGAGGTTATGTGGCCCTAAACCAGTGTCTGTTGTTTCAGTGTTTACCATGTTCAGCTAGATGAAGCAATAATGAATTCTACTATTGGGTTGAGCTGCAATTAAAGTGGACGATGTTATAACTCCTTCCCAGAACAAACAAAAAACTTAGTATCATTGTAGAGTGATAAAACTATGAAAATAGACCCATGTATCATATCCACATAACACATCAAATGAGAAATCACTTTGCTAGACAACGCTGACCATGTCATGTCTATGGGATCCCTCTCTTTTTTACAGGCTACCGTGAATTACAGACACTCGCACTGAAGGAGTGCAATCCTGGCCCTCGTGAAATCAATGGGAGTTTTGCCATTAACTTCAATGGAGCCAGAATTTCACCCTAAGTCCTGGTTAAACACAAGACAAAGTAGTTTGCCATTTTGGAGTCAGAATGTTGTATATAGCCTTCTTAGAGTTTTTCTGTGTATTTTATAGAATACCTATTTAAAACAGATATCTCATCTGTGAGTTAATAGTGTACAAAATGTCCATCAAGCATGGCTTTTGGCAAGATTTGACTCACTAGGAAGGGAACTCTAGATACTTTACAACTTAGCTTGATTTTAATTTGAGGACGGACATTAACACTTCATTGCCGGTCGGTTAGGTTTTTTGACAAAGGCAATTTAGCCATTCTTGCAATATGATATTTTAGTTTAGTTAGTGAGCCTGTCGGTTAAAATTCTGTTAAAACTGCTTCATTTTTCTCAAATTCAACTTGACTGAAATGTTGTCTTCTCTCCAAAAGCCATGCAGTGATGTGGATCAATCACAGAGCTGGGAGCCAGAATGCCTGCATGTTACTCCTACCTCTATACACTTGTCGCACTTTGTAGCACTTTACAAAACATAATTTAGGTAAAAAGTCAGTAAATATATTCCTATTTTACAGAGGGGGAGATGGCAAAAGCGTAGAAATTTGTTAATTAAATCACATGTAGCTATACACAATACACTACTGCTTATTTAGAAGATCAGAGCCGTAGTAATGGACTAGGACCCCATTATGCCTGACACTGTACAAATTCAGACCAAAGATGGTATGTGCACTCCAAATAAGAATTTGACAAAGGTGTAGTACATAGTATGCTTTCATTAAATACATTGTTTTTATTACATTAACATTTAGTATAGAACAATACACATTTTGTGAAGAGCACGAAAAATAACTTTACAGTTTAACATAAGCACACTTTTATAATCAACAGCAACACTTTGATCAGCCACCAAGCATTGTATTTATTTTATTTTAAAAAAAGTGGAATCCATTTGTCATACAGCAATTGTCTAGAGCACCTTCAAACTGAATTGCTTTTGAAAACAATTAAAATTGACATTTGAGTCAATTGACGGTATTCATAATTTCAGTTGACATTTCATTTTTACATCTGTAAAAAAGTTCAAGTCAGACTCTGAATTTTAATTCTGGATTAACAAGAAAATTTTAAAGGAGATATTAGAAATAGGATTTAAATATAAATGTCCCTACTGATTAAAAAAAAAAAAGTAAGTTTTGCTGATTAAACAAAAAGCACTAGTAGTTTAACAGAAGTGTTAAAAAGTGAGTTTTTTTCCAGATGGCAGCATCAGTATCTTAACTTAGGTTATAAAAGGAAGTGTAACCTACAGAACTGATCTAATAGTCAAAAGACAGAAGTCATTATCCAGATAATATAGGGAGAAGCAACAGGCAAGCATAAGAAAATCTTTATGGTGCTAAGAATAACAGCAAAGATGGTAGTCCCCCACTTACATGGTTAACACTTTTTGTTTTTACAAATGTATATATGCCGTTAATTTTAAACTTCATGTATTTCTAAGAATTACCACACCAAGACCAATGTGGACAGAAGTAGAGAAATAATGTTGAATATATTCTGCAAGATAGTGATAGGTGAACCCAAATTGATGGACAAATACATTTTTGAAAATAGCTGCAGTGATATATTCTCACCCTTTTCCCCCACTCCCCAAAAAAACTCAACATTATTTCTTTGTGATCCTACTCTTTTACAATATAATATAATATCAAGTATACATATAATGTAGGACAGCAAGCAAGTCTCTTAAATATATTTAAGGCAAGATCTTCACCTGTAAATCAGCACAGCCCAATGGATATCCATGGACCCATACTGATTTGTGCCAGCTGAAAAACTAACCTATAGTCCAGTAGTGACACTTAAATTTAAATACTAAATTATACAACAGACCCACAAACCATTCTGTGCTAGTCCAATGTTTCAAAGGTGAGTGCATAGCAAATACCAATTTAATTTGTGCTTGAAATTTAAGATTAAAGTGTCTTGGAAGGAAGTGAACAAAAATTGGATTATTTACATATTAAAAACATACATCCTGATGTCCATTGTCCTGAAAAAAACGTTTCCTAGGAAGTAAAGCTGCAAGAGGTATATCTAGATAAACCAGTTTAACAAATTGGCTAGATGTTTCTGATAAAATTATTAGTAAGGAAATATATAGTAACACTGACATTTCAATGTTTATAATTAGGATTTGCAGTTAATGCCCCACTGAGATAAGTGTGGGAATTCACACATTTCATACTGTTGTTGTTTAAATCTGACTAGCTGCAGACTTGACAAGACACCAGTGCATCAGTTTGCACTTCCATGCAATTTCCACTGTTCTTTCAAATGAAAGATTAGATTTTGCAGAATCCAGAAATCTAGGACAAGTCCTGTCCTTAGAATATGCAAATGATTCCTCCATCACTATTCAAGCACGAAGTAATGTGCCCTGTACAAGGCAAAAAATTAAGACAGTCCCTATAGAGAGATAGGAATGACTTTAAACAAAACAAAACGAAACAAAACACAAATGAAAAATACAGAACCTCTTCAGTTTGCTCTGAATAATAAAACAAACAATCATATGGTTGTAGTTTAAAGAAAAGGTATCCAATAGCTTCACTCTTTGAGTAAATCATGTGTCAGGGCTGGCATACTGTTATGGGAAATGAGCATGACAGATAGCATAATAACTCCAATTTGCCTTAATCACACTAATTTGTAAATGCAGCAGATAGACTGGAATTTGAAATACAGCAGGTAAACACAGGCCATGTCAGTACAAGGCCCTTCATGGCTTGCCAATCTCCCTCAACCATGCCCTACAAGTTCTACTCCAAAGAGATGAGATTAGTTCAGTCTTCAAATCCATTCAAACCTTGGGCTTTCTGCTGAAGCTTATGACTGACCACTTACTAGGAATCAGACTGAAAAACCTCCAACCAACTTCACATAGGCTACTGAGGGGCACTTGCATGGTGAAGAGTTGGGGTCACTACTAATCTGTCAGATTAGAACTGCTACCTGGAAGCGGTGGTTATGCGATAACCAGTCTCTCTCTGAACCATCCAGTCTGCGAATCAAACTTCTGTAATGATGTTCTCTTCTTTCATTAGTCATTTCAGAAAAATATCATGCCTGAGTTCCAATAACTGACATCTGAAGTACATCCAGGAATCCCAGACATAAACGGAGAGAAACCTATTCTGAAGTGGAGGAGAAATCGGACTATTGCTGAGGGAAAGAGAAGGGCTAAATTACAAAATAATCAAAGTTAACAAATCTTAGTTTTAGGGCTAGATTGTGCTCCTACTCCTTGCTCGATCAACCCAGGGCTTGGGTGCGGTGTGGAGGGCAACTCCTACTCTCCACATACTGCCACTATGGGGTGTGGGCAGAGATCTGACTCTGTGCCACCCCCACTCCACAGTTGCTGAGGAGTGAAGTGAGCTGCATGCTAAGGGTTGTAATTACTTACTTCCCTTCCCTCTTGAGCAAGAGGGGAGTAGAGGCAAAATTGTGACTGAGTCACAATTCCTTCCTAGGGCTGCTCAGTCATTCACTGCCTCTTATGCAGGGTCCAGGATGAACCTAAAGGATCAAGAAGGTCTTTATTCCTATTTGTCTGTCTGGTTCAGAAAGCAAGATGTATCTGGAGATTGTGGTCAGCAGAAGAAACTCAATGTTCAGAGAACTGAATGTTCTGTAAATTCTATTTTAGGGGAAACATAACTCTGCATCAGTGACTTCTAAGATTAATAAGCAAAGTGTGTCTCTGTCCTGGTTATTAGTTTTTAATATCTGTTTATTGTTTCAAATGCCAGCAAGAAATATTGGGCCAGTTCCTCACCTGGCTTAAACCTGTGTATGACACTGAGATCAATGAAGCATTGTTGATTTCTACCAGCTGAGGAACTGGCTCATTACTGCTATGAAACAAGCTCTAAATGTAGAAGCATTTAGAAATGTTATGTGTTCCTAGCAACATAACTTGTACATTGTGAGTGAGGCTGGGATTAATAACGGGGCAAGCATGAGATTAGAGACTGACAAGGGAAGACTGGGCCAGACATTCAATTATTGTCCCCTCATAGGTGTTTAGGTACCTACCTCTGTGTATATATGTGTACACACACACACACACACACACGTCAGAGCATATATAAATGTATTTGGCTCCTACATTGGGTACCTAGAAGTGGCCACATTTTCAGACATGCTGATTACATAGATACGGCTCTCCTTGGTTTTACTGGAAAGTCTCAACATGTCTGAAAATCTTAGATCATTTATTTAGGTGTGTATATTAGGATTTTGGTGCCTCACTTCAGGCAAAGTTTTGTGTGTGGATCAAACTATACATGGACAACTATATGAACAGGCAGCAATGCAGAAATAGCAAGGACTCTGCACAGCAGGTGACTGCCTACAGTGATGAACAGAAAAGCATGAAACTTTCATCTTGATATGTCCTGCATTTCTGTGTCCTTTGAAAACCGATATTATACACTATAATTTTGTTTTAAATTAGAAGATATGTTCCGTTCATTAAGTAAATTCAGACAGCAGTGTGGCTCAGGCATCTAGGCTTGCATAATTTTTTGATTTTTCACTGGAAAACAAATTTCTCCCCAAACTGTTCTTTATTCTATATTTTCTATTCTATATTTTCCAAATATATTTTCCTCAGGGGGGAAAAAAACATTTTTTTTTTTACATAAAAAAACAAAACTACAGCTGTAGTCCTGAGGGTCTCACGAAGCTGCCTGAAGCCCGAGGTTAGAACATTATAATTCTACAAATCCCTGCCATAGGCCACGGAGAAGATCTTTGCAACATCATTGGAAGGGGGGAGGGAATTGTGGGCGCGATGGAGATACAATCATATGCTTACACACACTCCCTGATGACTTTTAGCCTTAAACCCCACATTCAGACATGCAGCAACACATGCTGCTCTTCCCTAGGGTCTGGATTAGAGTAGCCTGGCAGGTTGGGGCTGTGGATTCCATCCCTCTGTTCCTGGAAACTTCTGCAAGAAGCAAAGCCCTTTCAGGCAGCATTTGCTCCTTTCAATTATTTGGTCACTAGGGGGAGTCTCACTCTATTATTATCACTACAAAAGTGTGTTTTGTTTTCCTCCTGCTGATAATAGCTCATCTTAATTAATTAATTAATTAGCCTCTTAGAGTGGGCAACTCTCACCTTTTCATGTTCTCTGTATGTATATACATCTCCTCACTATATGTTCCATTCTATGCATCTGATGAAGTGGGCTGTAGCCCACGAAAGCTTATGCTCAAATAAATTTGTTAGCCTCTAAGGTGCCACAAGTATTCCTGTTCTTTTTGTGGATACAGACTAACACCGCTATTTTGAAATCACTCTATTTTGAAATTGTACATGCAAATCGAGTCAAGATACATCACATGCAATTTGCCCTTGAGCAAAACCTGTTTGACAACATAGAAATTACCATGAATTTTTAGTATAACCAATTACAAAATGTTACTGTGACAGCCACAACTTTAACATGGAATGTGCTATAAGAAAAAGTCTGACTATTCAGAAAATGCACAATAGTTGCAGCCTGTCAACAAATCTTTAACTAACTGTATATGTAACCTGGTAACAAACTTACATTTCTTACACTGAAGGTATTGCTCCAGTTCCAGAATAAATTGTTTGCATACTTCCTCACAATTCTACTTCAACTGAGTAGATTTCAGAAAATATTTCAAGAATGATGCCCAAGGTACTAATATTTGCATAATTTAAGTGGAACTGTAAACTACTTCTTTCAATAAAACAAAACGAAATGATCATCAATAAACGTTGTTGACTATTTCAACAACAGAGCTTTTACATTCAAACTATAAAGTGAATAGCCGATACCTTTTTAATGTAAACTTACATGTTAATAGATAACGTCTTAATAATACAAAACAACATCCTTTCCCAACAAACCTTGCTTCAGTGATGTTATGGTTACTTTGTTACCAGATTGTTTTGTATATCAGCCCTAATACACCAGAACACACAATATATTAAAACAAATGTACTGCCTTGCAAAGTAAAATATTAAGAAGCCAGAATTAATATTCCCTTTATCCTCCAACCTGCAAAGATGAATTAAAACTTATCCTGATTCAATGATAGTTTATAGACCAATGGATTATATCAGAAAATTATAAAAATTATTTGAAACCCTTTGAAGGCCAATTTTTGCTCCTAAAATCACCCAGAAAGACAACACTGGCACCTTCCAATATATTTTAAAAAAATATTCCACACTATCTTTTACTTGTTTCAGGCCTGAAACAAATTCTGCTGAATTTTCTCAGTTGGCATAAAAAAACATGAATTATGAATATTCGCCAGTCTCTTGTGAGAGTGAAGATCTATTAATCATCTCAGAAAGTGTCAGAGATCACAGTCTTCTTAGAGTGTTTTTATTCCCCAGTAGCACCATCTGCTGGTCCAAGCAATCCCTTCAAATTTTAGAAAATGCTGTGGAGAGTGACCCAGCCAAAATGACGCAAAATGCTACGGAGAGTAACAGGTAGTTTTTCAATCCCTATATAGTCAAAGAAAGAGAAGAAAAATGTAATATCACTTGTTTATAAAGCAGTGTTTTAAAAAAAGATGGGTGAGTAAAATGAAGGTGAAGTTGGGTTGTTCATAGTAGATTGCATTAATAAGTGAGTTTTCTGAAATAGCATTTATCAGAAACAAATTTTAAGTGAAGACTCATGGAAAGTGAATTGCAAGCTCATATAACATTAGTGCTTATAACAGAAGAGTTATTGTCTTCCCGTCAGGGAACCAAACGTAATTGATGTGTTCATTCAAACCCAGCCAAACATTGCTTAAATAATGCCATGAAGTTAATGGGAGGCTTTCCGTAGACTTCAAAGGGACCTGGCCTGGGTTCATAAAGATTGTTCACAAAGCAGCTCACCGTGAGTAATTGACACAGCCATATCTGTTTTTATATGGGAATTAGTCACAAAAACTATTCAGCAAATAACTGAATATTTCTGAGAAATTTCATTCTACTCAAGGACAATTCTCAAACAGCAAAAGAAGCAGTTAGTTGAATAGATTTTTACAAATTAACTGGGCAACTAGAGTTCTAATCCTAGTTTGGACACTGACCTGCTGTGTGATGTTGGGTCAGCCAACCTCCCTGAGCCTCACTTTTCTCATATAGATATAGAGATAGATAGATATCTCTCAGATAATGATATTTACCAACTTTACTTAAGCATGAGCTTATGGGTATATACACATGGCAATACGAGGCCTGTGGCATGGTCATAGCTGGCCCAGGTCAGCTGACTTGGGCTCATAGGGCTCAAAAATTGCAGTGTAGATGTTCGGGCTTGGTCTGGAGCCTGGGCTCTGAAATACTGCAAGAGGGGTGGCTTTCAAAGCCTGGCTGCAAGCCCAAGCATGAATGTCTGTACTGCAAGTTTTAGCCTCATCACCTGAGCCTTGCGAGTCTGGGTCAACTGATTTTGGGCTGCAGGTTTTTATTGCAGTGTGGATGTACCTGTAAGCATATGCTTCAGTATGTGAGTACCTGTAGTCCTATTGAAGTCAATGACACTTTCATGTACTTGCATGATCTTAAGTGCCAATACCTTTAAAGATCTGGGCCTTAGGTCCTTTTTCAGTAAAAGTGCTTAACTCTAATTAATTTTAATGGGAATTAGGTGCATAATCCCTTATATGGGTCTATGTGCCAATCCACGACACAATGTGACTCATGAGACAGTGGCACCACCAGCTCTAGAAGTTTGTTCAAATTTCACAAGGGTGACTTTTAAAGTGAAAATGGCTTTTCGATTTCCCCCCGCCCCCCTCCCAATCAAAGCTTTTCAGTTTTATGTAAATTTCATAAACTAGAAGCAAGCAACTGTTCAACTAGGGGGAAAAAAACAACTTATGACAAATATTTCAGCCAGCTCTAATTATAGTGGTAGAATTTAGTAATCTCTCTAAACATCAGAGACTAATTTTAGCAGTATTCTCCTTTTAATCTTTCAAAATGTAGAACTTTTAAAGTATATAATTTTTTAAATTACAGCAAAGTATATGGTCACTCATGAGACTTCCAAAATCTTCTTTCAGACATCCAAAAATAGTACTCCATTAATCTAAAACATGTTTTAGTACATTGGTCCATGTCAATCTAAAACGTGTTTAATATACAAAAGGCTTTTTGTTATATTCTTAAATAATCCATTTGTTCTTGGGCTCTTGCCTCCTGATCCTGCTAAAAGTCCTTCATGCTATCTCACTGCTTTTTATACAGATATGGAATTCAAGTTTTAATTCTTCTAAAGTGAACGAAAGCTCCACACAGTCACATCAAACTTTTTCTTAGAAAAAAATATTCTGGCATAACAACGGTCCTATAGCTCCATCTTGTATCTGCCCTCTTATGACAGGTGCAGAAGAAGTCTCATGGTGACAGCACTGTACCATGTATCCTCAAGTCTCAGGTTTCACATGCAATTCCTGAAGTCAGATATAGGTAAAAAGTTAGGACATTGTTGGATTTACCTTTATTTCTTTAAATACCAGGACTCCCCACATAGCAGCTACAAAGCCAGGGCCCTAAAGAACAAAGATAGCTTTGTTCATATATGTAGCATGTCTTAAAAATGGGCAATTTTCTCAATACTGAATTCAGACCTTTCCTTCCTGTGTAATGCAACTGTAAATGCTCATGAACAAAACATAAACACTGTTGTAAACATTTCAAAGGAAGGGTCAGTAAATCCTGCAGGAGGAAGAAAAGGGGGAGGAAATCTGAAGAAAGGGTATGATCTGGACCTAAATTAGACTGCAGAGGCTGCACCTTGAACCTGCCACTATATTCATTCTTGATATTCTCCAACTAGTAAATCTCACCTCAGATTTTCATCTGCAGTCCAGGTTGGAGGAGGCTACTCAGGCTTCTGCACATGATCTTAGCCATTACCCTGGTTATTCCTAATACTTACTTCATTATTACAACTAACTAGTTGAACAAAGGTTTCAGAGTGGTAGCTGTGTTAGTCTGTATCAGCAAAAACAATGAGGAGTTCTTGTGGCACCTTAGAGACTAACAAATTTATTTGGGCATAAGCCTCTCCAAATAAATTTGTTAGTCTCTAAGGTGCCACAAGGACTCCTCGTTGTTTTTTTTAGTTGAACAAAAGTTTGCCTTAATCACTTGTCCTGAAAGTGAAAGACTACAAATACATCCTCCTTTATTTAGCAAGAATCTGGATAATCCACAAGGGGTCAGGCCAGGTGCACAGGTCATAAAACTACCATTTATCAATGACGTTATACAACAGTTTTCCTAGCTGACAGCAAACTTAGTGATAATGAAGAGCATCTGGAAATAACATTCTTTTCCCAGTGAAAGCTATATTATGACATCCAGTTCCTGAAGGAAAGAATTATTAAATACACACCAAGAAATCATCATACTATGAACAAAAAGATGTCACTTTAAAATACACAGCAATGATGAGTTCTCATGTTACACTTAATACATGCAAGGTGAATAAAGGTGGTGGGGGGGGAAGAGAGTCAATAACAAGTGTGGGACAGTGAGCTGTCTGGAAACCCAGTCGCCAACCCCTCTAAAATGGAGTAGAGAGGTTGATACAAACTAAAAGAAGTGCATTTCATCCGAAGCTAAAATCATGATTGACACCACAAGACTACAGTTTTCCTCTACAAAAAGAAACATACATTAACAGCATCAGCTCATTTGCTGCATCATCTCTTACACTGATATAGAGTACCTGGCAAAGTGGCCCTTTATCTAGTGGAGGATAAAACTTACCCAGCTACAAAAGACTAACTGCTCATACGCACTGTATCATACATGTAAATAAAATAGGCAAAATTGGCCAACTGCTGCTCATCTCAGTTACACAAATAGTACCATTAATCTTTTTTAACAAAGAACATTTTTTAGGTATTGAAAACACACAAAAGGATTAGTATCTGAATTCATAACTTTATGCAAAATAAATATTAAAGACAGAAAATATCACAAATTGTGAGGAAGACAGTGAACAGTGTAACTGCCAAGATGAAATCATGTAACTGACTGATCAGTGTCTCCTCCCCTACCCCCCGTGCCTCATCTACAGAGGATGAGGGTCTATTACAGAGATTGACTCTCTTACTTAAAAAAATACTACTGCTTTTAGCTCTGGAGGCCACTAGTTCAACCCTGGATGCCACTCAAGATGGTTGTTGTCACAATTATACGTTCCTAAAAGCCAAAGGCAATGGGGGAGACACAGAACTAGGGGTCCTAAGAAAAGTTTACAGACTGGCTGTACAGACTGGACACCTCAAAGTTGCAAATTATCCCCCAAAAGGGAAAAGAAAACCCTCATTTTAAATAATAATGACACAGTGAACAAAGTTTTTTAAAAAGGTACTCACTGCAGTAATTATTGGAAAGCTGACCACCGCACTGAGGTAGTGATTAGCTATGAACCAGCAACAATTGGCTATTGCCCAAAGCACACCAGCAACAAATCCTAGAAACAACAAATTCCAATCAGAAAACTATGTACAACAAAATATAGGTCACTTACAGCAGACAGTGAAAGACATCACCATTTACTGTGTGCAAATGTAAAACAGAATCTGAATAGTATGTCGACGATTGATTATCTAAATCTAACCTTATGGGATAAAATCATCCTTTTCAAGAGAAATGGCCATGGAATGGTAACACCACAGGGAGTGTTTGTGGGTGAGCAGTTAGGTAGTGTCACAATTCAGGGAAACTGCATCTGTATTTCCCCTCAGTGGTTCAGCAAGGGCATCCATTGTCAGGCTCCCAGCTTCCCAACCACTGCTCTTGGATGGACCTCTGTGTGTGTCTCTCTCTTTTCACTGGGGAATTTCCAGGCGGCACAGTTCCCTGTACATGATTATTCCCAGCACAGACAGGCTGCCCCAGGACACCTGCTTCTTTCTCTTCAGAGATGGGTAACAGGTGTAATTGTTACAGTTACAGGGTACCACACAGCACTTTCTATGAATGCTTACTTTGTTCTTAAGATAAAAAGCATTACAGAGAAAACATATAAAAAACAATAAAAACCCACACACGTGCTAATAAGTTTACCAATGCTAACATGGATTCTGGAGAGAGCAGTTCTTCAATCTCCCTCCCAAGGGGATTCCTTGTGGTTATAAGTTCAGCTCAGAGCAAACACTCAGTTTTATGAGATCCCAGTGGGCCTAGTCCTTCCAATCCTACCCTAAGGACTGGAACTCTCCGTAGACCAGGAGTCCTGTCCGTTTGCTGGATCAGAAAGAAGGCCCTGAGTCAGTTTAAAATCAGGCTATGAATCAAAACCCTTTTTCTTGCCTGTTGGTTCCTTCAAAGGGTTGATAATGGAGAAAGTATGTTAGCATCCCTCTCCCTACTAGAGAAGGTACATACAATAACATATACAGAATTGCATTTTTAATATAACATACCCCAAAGGTATTAAACTTAATTCAATAAGGTTTAATTTTATTTAAGTTTACTTTAATTCCATAAGGTTTGTTCAGGATATTAGAGGATATTGTCAAAATCTGTCACAGCTAGCCCAGTCCTGGGTGGAGATATGGCTTGATCTCATTGTGCAGATTTTCTAAGATCCACAGAAGGATTTGACTGAAACAGTCAGGACTGATGTAAATGTATTTAGAATATTTTTCATAATACAATGTTTGCATTTAATATTGATCATCTTAAATGTTTCTGTTACTCTACATAAAAACAAAATATGAAGTACAATATGTGCCTTAATGTTACTAGCAAAAGCAAATATTGATAGGGTGGGCTAGAAAGAGAAGAACTTCTGCTGAAATCAAAAGAATAACTCTTTCATACTTTAGTCTTTGTTCCAGGCAGATTTAATTATTATACTTTTGTTCTCTTAACACTTACAGCAAAGAACACTTACAGAAATTCAGGCCGAGAGCCTTTTCCCATCCCCTATGTGAACAAAATATTTTTTCTAAATGGCAATAATATAGTAAAATAATGCATTATTACCAAAGTGAAAGAACACACATATGGAGTAATTAATTGCTTTACTATTATATTGCTGTTTAGGAAACTGTGGTTTTGCATTCATATGTGGGTCTGGGAAATGTTTAGCCTGGATTTCTATTAGTTCATTTTGCTTTGTTCAATGGGTGTTATTCATAGCATTAAATTAGAAAAAAAAATCAGTTAATCACTTATCATTTAATAACAGGACAAGAGTTTGAGGTCAAAGTGTCTTTTGGTTTAAGATTATTTAAACTATATGGGTGTCACAAAAATCCTGCTTAGACATTGAGTTCTGGAAAAATAAAGGTAATCCAAATACACTGAATTTACAACTTCTGTTGATTCAGTTTCTGTTTATTTTTACATTTGCAGTGACACTGCTTCACCATCTGACTTTTCGCAAAGAGGATATATTTTTTTCTCCTCACTCCTTCCCCACAGAAGTTCTAAAATTTTCAAAGATTAGTACAATATGGTTGGACTCTGTTATAATTTTCTGGGCAATGTGTTCTCAGTTCTGGCAAAGTGTTAATTTCAGAACATCTTTAACACGCAACATCACAATTCAAATTGGACCACAATTTTTCATTGTTTCCCAACCTTTTCACATGTGCTCTTTCAAAAGATACCAAAAGTCAAGAGAATGTACTTCCAAGATTAACTATAATCCCAAGAGTATGATTTGGAATAATTATATTAATACAGCTGCAATTATTACAGGAATTAACTTAAATTAAAACCTATTTTATTGAATAGTCATACCTGGTATTATGGCTTCAGGGTAAACTTTAGGTTTATTTTTCATGACTGCACAGTACATCAAAAAATATATGGTACTTGTGAGAAAGATTCCACTAAAGTGTGCAAAGACATAGTCTAAATCTGAAACAGAAATGGAACAGAGGTAAAGATATAAAATCACAGTAACTGTAAATATTTTTACTAAACTTATTCTATGCTGTTTCATACATAGTGTGCATAAAGCCAAAAATGCACAAGGCATTACTACTAATAACTTGAAGTGTGGTCATCGTCCATCCATTTTAAATAAAACAAAAATAAGAAAAACAAAGGAAGGGAGCTTGTTGCATTATCCATGTGACACAAACATGACTGCAAATATTACTATAGATGGAGTTGTTCAATCATGCAAGTTAAATTATGTAAGGGACTTCCACTGCGTTGACTATGCCATAAAATCATATAAACATAGGATTAGAAGGGACTTCAGGAGTGTGGTTCACAGTAGAGCCTAAAATTGGGATTTGGGTGCTGAAACCTCACACTTAAGCACCAATGTTTTTGACTCAAGAAGAAAAGGAATCCCTTGTTTTTGTCCTAATGCTGCACTCCTGAGCTTGTTGGCTGTCTTCTAGGTCAGTGGGGGCAAACTGTGGCCCGCAGGACCCTTCCCTCTGGTCCCTGAGCTCCTGCCAGGGAGCAGGGTCAGGACAGGCTTGGGAAGAGCCAGCACAACTCCCCGGCAGCATGGTGATGAAGAATGCAGGAGCCAAGAAGCTTGTTGTCCACCTGCCTAATTAGAGACTTTGGTTCATTATTACTCCAGCACTGTGAGGAGAAAAAATTATGAAGGCTCCACTCCGACAAGAAATTGCAAGAGAATGACAGTGGTACAAAATACTTGCATGAATTGTTAGAAGACAGAGGAGAAGCAGATAGGGCTGCAAATTGGGGGGAAGTTAACCCTGGCGAAGGATGTCTTGAAATGCTCCTTACAACTCAGTTAGCAGGCACTAAATCAGTCTCTCTCTCCTGCTTGGGCTGCTCATGCCCTCAACCTACTCACTTCTGATGCTGTGCTGGCCAGGCTGGAAGAGCATGGAATAGTAAGCCCTTGTGTTCTCTCACACCCACCCCAGGTGGAATTAATGCCACTGGAAGCTGTCCCTGCCTGCAGGTATATGGGATCTTGGGGAGCAATTACCACACAGGTGGGGTGCAAAATAAACTTTATTAAGAAAATGCAAAAACAGGGAAAATTTAATAGTGAGGGGTATGGGGTTTGTTAAGGTAGGCAATTGGGGAGGGAGTTCTTTTAGTATAGTATAGGGGGTTTCAATAGTGGGGTACAATACAGTGGGGTACAATACAGTTGGTAACCAACTAACACTGAAGTATAAATGTAACAGGTAGCTAACAACTTCTAGGTAAAGGGTGTGTCACAGCAGCATATAACCAACTAACAGTTATGGGTAAAATGTGTTAAATAACCAACAACTCTAGGTAAAAATGTGTCACAGTGGTGTAAATATAAAATGTGAGGTGTGTGAGACAGAAAAAGGGTAACCAATGGGGTTTTATGCTAGACTTCAGTAATACAATTGAGGTTTGGCAGCAGTAGGAGCGGGGTGAACACGTGGGGGAAGGGATTAAAAGAGAGAGAGAGAGAGAGAGAAAGGCAGTGGTAGAGGAATGAGGTTAGGGGATGGGGGAAGAGGAGCACGTGGTGGAGCAGAAACCAAAGATAGAGGCGCTACAGAGGGAGATTTAAACTCAGGGAGACACAGAGAGCAGACAGGCTGCAAGTTTACACAGCAGAGAGACTGCAATGAGTGACTGGGGAGCTCGAGGGGGGGATAGGGCAGTGGGAAGACAAATTCAAATAGTAAAAACCTTATCTATCCCCTAACTTAATCAAACTTATATAAAATGACAAGCAGCTACAGAATACAACCAGGCAATGATTTTCTAAACTTATCTTAACCAACAATTAGGCAACACAACAAATATCACAGAAACTTACAAGCTCTACAATCTTAACAAACTATGACTTATTAAATTTAAAAAAAAACAAGACCTATGGTGCACCTTATGCTATGGGGAGGTTACAGAGGGCAGAGTGGTATGTATCCAGGACCCAGCTCCCAAGGAAGCCAAGGGATGGTGGCTACAGCGGTGGATACAGCTGAAAGCAGAGAGCCCCAAGGCAAAGCCCACAGGAGCAGAGCTTAGCAGTGGCAAAGAGCCCTGTAGTTTAAGAGAGGTTTTAAGACACAGACCAAGGTTTAGCTTGAGTCTGTGTGCTGGGGAAACAGAGCCAGCAGCTAAAATAATAAAATAAAAGTATAGAAAGTTTTACAGAGGGATTCTTACCAGTCCCCAAGGCAGCAGCAAAGGCAGAAGCAGCAGCAACATCAGAAGAAGCAAGGAGGGTTTGGTACAGTCTCAATAATCAGGAGATCTCTCAGGTAGCAATTCGTTCTTCGTGGGGGGGGTTTCAAAAACAGGGGTACGCTCAAAAATAAAACGAGAGCGGAGAAAGGACCCCCCAGAACCCCTGGCTGATCAGACCAGGCAGCAATGCAGGAACCTTTCTGAGGTGTGTTTCAAAAATGTCTGGTTTTAAAGGCAAACTTGGGCAGTTTCCCACCAGTAATCCTGATAGGCTTCCTCTGTCACAGGGGAGGGGGCATAGGGGAAAAACCGAAGGTAAGCCCAGAGACATGCCTGGACATAGTCCTGTGCAATAGGTGACTCAAGAGCACATGAGACTATGACTCATGCCCAGGATCTTAAAACCACAATAGGCCTTGCAGCTCTGGACATTGCCTACCCTACACCAAGCCCAGGTTCAACAAGGTGATAACAGGACTAACCCTTTGAAAAGGGCAGTGGTCCCACTTAGCATGCAGCACAAGTGGCCATCCCTTTGAGAAGGGCAATGGCTCTTGTTAAACAACTTAAGGGGCCCTCCCTTTGAGAAGGGCAGTGGCCCTGGTAAACAACTTAACAGCCAGGGAAGGGCGGCCACAGAAGAACAGAAAACAAAATGGAGTCTGGGGAAACAAAATGGAATAGGGGAATAGCTGTAACGGACAGAAGCCTGCAACCGAAAGAGAAAATTGAGCTGTCTTGTTTGGCTGCAGCTGAATGCATATCCACTCTTAAAGCAGAGGGTCTCTATATTTTCCCATAATTCATAATTACCCCCATTAAGTATGGGGACAATTAATATAAACATCATAAAAATATATTTTCTGCACAATAAAAGCAGAGTATGAGCTGTAAAATGGATGAAGAAACCAAACATTTACATTATTAGGCTCCTTATGTATTTGGAATGTTGCCTACCAATGCAACCGTGAAAATCTAGATGGCCTCACAAGAAAAATAAGTAGAAAATCTGACTAAATTTCAAAATGCTTCAAAGAAAAAACATTTTGTTGTGAATGAAATTGTGTCTAAACATCACTGAGGTTTGGCATTCACTGGGCCTGATCGACCCAGTTTGCACAGCTGTAAGTGACTACAAACGGGGCAAGGTAGTGGAGCATCCTGTGCACCGATTCCTCTGTCACCACATAACACCAGGAGGCATGGGAAAAAAATCACCAAATCTATTTACAAAATTAATTGGATATACAGTAGTTATAAAGTGAAATAAAAATGGCGGATTGGCCTTTACCAAATTGACTTGCTCCTGTGTATACCGTTCCATTTCTTCTACCATGGTCCTTGATGTACAGCACTGGCACAAAGCTGGAACCATAGAATATTCCAGCTACTACTGCTAGGGTACAGCCTCTTAGAGAGAGGGAGAGAGAGAGGGGAAGTCATTATTAATCGGTAGACTTGATAATATACTTAAGACAAAAAGAACAGGAGTACTAGGGCACCTTAGAGACTAACAAATTTATTTGAGCATAAGCTTTCGTGGGCTACAGCCCACATCATTGGATGCATAGACTGGTACATACAGCAAGAAAATATTTGTGCATAGAGAGAACATGAAAAGGTGGAAGTAGCTGTAAGAGGCCAATCAACTGAGATGAACTATCAGGAGAAAAAAAGCTTTTGAAGTGATAATTGAGATGACCCAACAGGCTCCAAAGAGAGACTGCTGAACTCGAATATGCAAATTAGATACAATTAACTTAGGTTTAAACAGAGACTGGGAATGGTTGGGTCATTACACTAATTGAATCTATTTCCCCATGTTAAGTTCTCCTCACATTTTCTATGGGTCATCTCGATTATCACTTCAAAGGTTTTTTTTCTCCTGCTGTTGATAGCTCATCTCAATTGACTGGCATCTTAGAGTTGGCATGGGTACTTCCACCTTTTCATGTTCTCTGTATGTATAAATATCTCCTGTCTGTGTGTTCCATTCTATGCATCCAAATAAGTGGGCTGTAGCCCACGAAAGCTTATGCTGAAATAAATGTGTTAGTCTCTAAGGTGCCACAAGTACTCCTGTTCTTTTTGCGGATACAGACTAACACGGCTGATACTCTAAAACTAGTAATGATATAGAAATTACACCTTCCATCACATTATTTTTATATTACAGTAGTGCCTAGAGGCCCTATCCAGGGCGCCATTGAGCTAGATGCTGTATATGCATGTAACAAAGAGACAGCCTCTGCCCTAAAGAGTGTACATTCCAGGTTAATGACAAGACCCAACAATGAACTTTACTAAGATGTGGTGGCAGCTATGAACATTTAGAACCACTGTACAGGGTGACCCACTAAAGGGCATAAGGGAAGCAGATAAAAGTCTCATAGATTCATAGACTTTAAGGTCAGAAGAGACCATCATGATCATCTAATCTGACCTCCTGCACATTGTAGACCACATAACCTCACCCACCCACTCCTGAAATGAACCCCTACCCTCTGGCTGAGTTACTGAAGTCCTCAAATCATGGTTTAAAGACTTCAAGCTACAGAGAATTCACCATATACACTGGTTCAAACCTGCGAGTGACCCTTGCTGCATGCTACAGAGGAAGGCGAAAAACCCCAAGGTCTCTTGCCAATCTGACTTGGGGGCAAATTCCTTCCCAATCCAAAATATGGCAGTCAGATAGACCCTGAGCATGTGGGCAAGACTTACCAGAAAGATACCTGGGAAAGAATTCTCTGTAGTAACTCAGAGTCCTCCCTATATAGTGTCTTGTCTCCAGCTGTTAGAGATTTTTGCTATTGCCAGTCACTGATAGGCCACATGCCATCGTAGGCAGTCTCATCATTCCATCCCCTCCATAAACGTATCAAACTCAGTCTTGAAGCCAGTTAGGTTTTTCGCCTCCACTGCTTCCCAGAGAAGACTGTTCTAGAACTTCACTCCTCTGATAGTTAGAAACCTTTGCCTAATTTCAAGCCTAAACTAAGTATGTGTTAACAGAAAATAAACACAGTATTGCACTCAAACTGACCACAGCATCCGGTGTTTCTGTAATCTCTACATATGATGGCATAAACACACATTGGGGCAATTGAAAAGTCACTGAAAATCTATTTTAAGTAATCTCCACAAGACAGTATAGATAATTTGTAATTGTAATTAATATTGTGGCCAGTAAGAGACAGTGCATTGAAGAATTAGAAGAACAAACACTGTTATCCAGTTAAAATGTACCTAAGCAGTTTTGCAGTTACGCCTCTTCATTATAATACTAACATTATAAAAATTATCATTTGTTACAGTGTGAGAATGTGCTTCATACGGTACAGGACACAGAAGTTCCTTTACTATTTTGTAGCAACTTCAAGAAACCCAGGTTAACTAGCCAGAATGAAGAAAAGAAATGGTAACTACTTACATTACTCTTTTTTGTACTGCAGAAAGACTGTCTACCCATGAAGCATCAGAATAGGTATTTTCAGAATTGTTGACTGACTGTTGACAACAGTTACAATTTTAGTGTCAAATGTTTTGGAAAACATCCAAAAAAAGTGCATCCTTTAAAACAGAACAGTCACACATTGGGGAAAAAACATCTTCTGAATGAAAGGCAGGAGACATGGGTTTACAGATAGGCCCAAGCCAAAAAGATTGGCTCAGGACTTCAAATGCTTCAGGGTGTCTGACTCTGGGGCTTAACTCAACACACTGTAGAGAGAGAATCCAAGTACAAATCTGGATTTCAAAACGTGTTTTCCCTTAAATTTGGTGGGTGCTACAATCCAGAGGTTTTCTTTGTTCTCTGTTTCCAGTGTTGTTGTTGACTGTGTGGGTCCTTTGCCATCACTAGTATCATTTCATATCCATAACCATTTCTGCTTATTTTTGCCTTCCTGTGCACACACTGAATCCTTCTCTATAATACAAGCAGATTCTATGCCAATCTCTGCTTCCTTTGCTCCACCCACAAATCCCCTGCTGAAGATTCCCTTGATAAGGAGGAATCCCAGAGGGCATAGTTGGGTCCTATACCTCCCTCCCTGTGGTTCCCAGTTCAGGCAGCATAGTGAGGGGGAGATTGACTGAACTGTGCTGCTGTGCTCCAGTTATCCTTGCCTGGTTCATGCGCCCTAAGGGACAATAGCCATCTGGCACCAGTTTCAGGTCTCTAACCTGTGCTAAGGGCAGGGTCAAGAAACAGGGAGTCATAATTACCTGCCTGCTAGCTTCCTCACTCTGCTGCACAGCAGAGAATCTGGCTGCCGAGACACATTGTTTGCTTCCTTTTATCTAATATTCTACTTTTACAGCTCAGTTTTAGTTCCAAAAGCTATAATTAAAATTATTTCCCCTTACTGACATGGGGGGATATTCTCAATCATTTATTAAACCTGTATCATAATGGAAAAGGACTTGTGAACCTATACAACATGCCAAGCCAGTAACAACCAAACTGTTGTGAAAAGCTGTTTCTGTTGCTAAATACTGTTGATCTTACAAGACACATAAACTGAAGTTCATATAAATAGGCATCTCCATTTGACCATGTATGTTGACAAATCTGGATAACATCAAGTAATTGCTTTTCTTTCTATGCTGATGCACATTTTCAGTGAAGTAAAACAATAGTCAGAGTACTTACCCTTTCTCTCAGTAATGGAGTGACTTCTAACGAAGTTGAAGAACTCTGAACTTCACTTTTTACAAAAAGAAATATGATAGTGCTGTGAAGAGAAAAATACATTAACATGTACCAAACATCAGTTCATGATGACATAACATTTAATATCCCAGGGCAAAAAAAGTAGTTGAAGGCATAATCCTCATTTTCATTTTGTTCCTTATTTTTCATCCTTTGTTTGACAATGTCACACTTTAGTATACCTTGAAATGAACCCTTAGCTATCTTGATTCATCTTATTAATTAATTTAAACACAAGTATATACTTTGATCAAATCTACTTTTAAAAATGTAGTAGAGTCCTTATAGTTACCTCTTGTCATATTAATAGGATGTAAATGTCACTGTTCTGATATATCATCGCATTATTTTTCTAAAGACAGTTGTTATAGCCCAGTACTGCATTTTCAAACTATAGCAGATGTACACTGGAATATCCTAAGGGAAATTCTATATACACCCACTCTGGGGTGGGGTGGGAGTGAGGGGTAAGGAGAGGAGAAAATGAATGAGACCTTCTTTCCAAAAAGCAAAAGCATACTACATTTACCAGAATTAATGTTTCTAGAAGGTAACTAAATGGTTCACAAAAAGGATGTTTTTAACACACCTTTACTTTTACAGCTTCTGTGCAGCAGACTTAACAGCTTACTGCACTTCGTTTGGCCTGGGACATAAACTGAGAATAGAAATTCTAGGTCCATTTTCTCAAGGAGCACTCTGATTTGTTCTTTGTTTTGTTTTTTATAGTCTTTGCATGTTTTTCAGTTAAATTCAGCCGAAAATGTTAGGCCCCTCCTCAGAAGCCTAGTTCTGTGATTGGTAAGAGTGTGGAACAGTGAGGTTTAAATAGGAGTAATTACCAACATATTTAACTTTCAGATTTGATCAGGTAAATACGTGAATCAGGATTGGCAGGGTTTGTTTTTCAATGCCAAGGAATGGCGCGGGTCCCCATCATGCATGGTTCTTCCTCCTCCTGAGAGGATAAGAAGGAATATTGGGAAGGGGGGATGTCAGTCTCCTCCATGAAGACTAGGAAAACACATATTGTTCCCTTCCAGGCCTATGAAGCTTAGATGAAATGCTTAAACTGTGAGTTCCATCCTCCCTAAGGGTATGGCTGCACTTGCAGATGTAGATGGGGGTGGGGAGGGGTAGGGTGGAGTGTGACAGGGAGCGTGTTGTGTGTATGTGTGGGGAGAGACTGTGGGTTTTGGGGAGGGGGCTGAGATCATGTCAGCATGCTGTCTTGTAAGTTCAGACAACAGCAGACCCCTCCTACCCGCTGCCTCTCTCTGTCACACAGCATTCCACAGTAATGGTTGCTTTGTCTCGGAGCAGATAAGCATGCCAGCTGTCAGAAACGGAGCTTTCAAAGGGCATATCCACATTCCTGCAGTAATTACAAAACAATGACAAGAGTGGCCACTTGACTTAAGGGGATTATGGGACATTTCCGGAGGCTGATCAGAGAGCACTAATGCAATACCTCATTCACGCTGATTCCCAGGCATTTCAGCCAATGTGCACCAAGTGTTAATCTTCTCGCCGAAGTGGAGTACTAGGAGAGCTCTAGCCCTGGAGTTAGAGTGCTCTACGTGCCTTGCTACTGTTGATGGGCAGTGAGCTAGGGTGCCTGGGGCTGCTTTAATGTGCTCTAACTCGCAAGTGCAGCCAAGCCCTAAGTGCCTGGAAAGAATAGCTGCTCCCATAAATAAATAAAGAATTGGATGTCCTGTAGGGGCTCCTGGAGGATGCCATGGTTGGGGAATTCTGGCAGTATGGTTTCAGTGTTTCGCTGCTGGGGATTGCACAGCCTCTAAGGGCAAGAGATGGTGTGGATGGCCCTGGATTCAGCTGAATCTATGGAGTATGCCAGGTTTGAGGAATGGTTTTGTGGCCTAGTCTATGGAAAGGGGCAAAGAAGAAGCAAACTCCACCTCTCTGAAGGATTGAGGAGAGACAAATTCCACCAGGAGATCATAGCTTTTTCCAGGGAAGGCTTTTCCCAACAATTTTCAAAGTGAAACATTTGAGTAATTTCATTATGACAATCAATCAATCTACATCTGGGATGGTATTTAACATGTCCATTGGCATAAAAATGTGCTTCTCCATTTACGAAGACCTATTTTGCCATTGAATTGGAATTAACATTTGTGTAATTCCGAAAATAATTCTCTGTCTCACTGGGTAAGACAACTTATTACGTTTTAAATGAACTGCATTTGAAAAATTCATTCAACTAACACACATCCTCTCCTATTAAATCAATACCTCAGTAATTAAATCAATGATCTTTTAAATCAAATAATTGTTTATTATTAGGAAGAATATTTACCTTAACACTGAAAGTCCAGCTCCAATATAATTTAAGATAGGTTTTGATACCTCTTCTGGGTCAATTCCAAACCAGCCGAACCTGGAATATTTAACCACAGTTTTATTTGATTCCATTTATATGTATTAAATTTTAAATTAGAGTCCAGTCTTGGAAATCCTTACTAATGCAAGTAGTCCCACTGCAGTCCAGATTATCAGGACTGGGCTCATGCTTAGTGAAGTTTTGCCAAGAGGCATGTAAATGTAAATTCCAGGCTAAAAGATATCAGTTTAACCATGTACAAATATGATGATAAAGAAAACAATGAAAATAAAAACAGCATTTTACTTGGACATGAAAAATATGATTTTAATTAATCAGATGAGTGAGCATCTAGGGTCTTTTGCAAAGAAGATCCAGTAAACATTTTCTTCTTATTGAGAATCTCACAAATAAGGGAGCACAGTGGATTACAATTAACCTGAATATTTCTTTGGGAGAAAAAAAATTCTTTTTTCTTTCATACATCTTTTGCATTCATGCTGAGTGTTTTCATTAGAGTTGTTAATGAAGAAATGACAGCATTCACATTGGGTAGTTTAAAGTTTAAATGCAGTTACCTTGAGCTTGCCCAGCCAGTTAGCAAATTAAAAGAAGCCCAGATTAAGAGTCCAAGACCTAAACCAATGGTTTTAACAATGGGGACAACTGTAATGTTACCTGCAATATGGAAAAACACAAAAGCAAAATTATTTTAATGCCAAAATATTTTGGTTTTAAAATTGAGCACTCATATGTGTACTTTGAATTCCAATATGGTTTATAAGACCAGATCCTTTGAACATCAGTCAATATGCAGTACATGTTAAATATTTAACAAATGCACACACACACAAACACACTTTCTTCAATTCTTCATCACCCACAATTTTGAAAGCTATGGCGCTTATACAAGGAAGGTACTGAAGGCATTGTATGTAAGGTCTTTAATGTACCACAACCCTACAAGAATGCCTGGTACTCTGGTTCTAAATCTCTCTCAAGAAGAGAATGCCATTTATGTCTAACTGTGCAATAATCATGTTTTAGGAATAGGAAGAGACCAGTATTCTTGAGTTTTTAAATTTTCCCATGTACATACTGAACTGAAAATTTCTGTATTCTGTAAAGAGTTTCCCTGTCATTAAAGTGGGTTAAGTTGGTTCTACTCTGCCTTTTGACTCAAGTTTGAACTCAAAGTACTGGGTGCTATATGAAATTTCACCAACTAGGTTTTAATTCACATAACCTGTGGTGTTTTTGCTTCCACCAATGGCATGAAGACACAGCAAGGCAATTTAGAGCTATTTCTGTCCCTAAGGAGAAGAATCTGTCTGTTTTATGCAGTGATGCTTCCTATTAAAGAGCCCTGCACGGGACTACAGCTTAGACTGTCTAGTCATTTCATGTTTTTTTTTTGACGATTTTTTTTAAGGTTTAATTTATATCAATCCAATTTGAGGACAAAATTAGGAAATTCACAGACAGTGCTTATCACCCAGCAGCTCCCACTGGCTTCAGTGGGAGCTGCTGGCTGCTCAGCACTCTTGAAAATCAGGCCACTTACTTAGAAGCTTAACTTGGGCTTTTGAAAAACTTGGGCCAATAGGTTTCTTATAGCTATTTAAAATGTAAGCATTCCGCCTATGTTGCCATATGGCTAAGGTAACTTTAGCATCTTCTGTTTCTTCAGCCCTTCTAAAACATGGATATTATTTGGTACCTGTATTACTTTAGGTTTTTTAATAAGGCTGCTGAAGACCACTGTCAATGATAAAACTGTAAAATCTCATGTTCACAGTAATACATACAATAATGGCAGAGATCCAACAGTGTAGAAAACAACAAAGATCCAGTTAGTATTTCAATGTTATCATCTCTGCCTCCTCTAAGGAATTAGCTTTATTGGTCTCTGAAGAAGTAGGATCTCTTCCTCATTACCTGTAGCCCATACACTACCCCCAACCATAGCAAGAGGCCAAAACCTAGGGCTATTCCGAATAAGGTTCACCACCAATGATACTATCCATATTGCAGCACAGAGAATCCACTGGAAGAACATTCCTGGAGGGGAAAACAGACAAATAAATGAATATGTTACCATCAATGGTTTTTAAAAAAGATTTCTTTCAAGTACTTATGTGTGAGCCTGTTGTTTCTTGTTCATATAATATATCTCAGATGAAATTATGCAGATACAATTGAAATCTGGTCACATATTTTAGAGAACTATCCCTTATGAAGTTTATATAGCCATGTTACAATATTTTTAAAAGGTTATATTTTGGGGCAAGATGTTAGCAGTCAACCAGTCATTTATTTCTGGGTTCTCACATTCTCTGTACACTTGCTAACTACATTTGCTTGGACAGAGTTAATACAGCCCAGATCCTCAGGTGCACATGAGCTCTGCTTAGCTCTTGAAGAGGATAGACTTGAGTTACTCTCCCTCCCTTCCACTCCCAACCATGAACATGTTAGAACAGCCTAGATATTACTCTAACTTGCACAGGATGGCTAGATTGCTGTACACTTTGGCCAAACTTCCTCTCGCTCCCAGCAGATCCTGTATTCGGAGGGGCCAGGAGTGGGTGAAGTATTTGCTGGCTTTATGCCCCTCCTCCCCCCAGGACTTCCCTTACACAAGGGAAATTCTTGGTTGAATATTTAAACCAACTTTTTTGTCCCCTTTGCAGTGCTGGATTAGCACAAAAAGAGGAGAAAACAGAGGCTAGTATCCACCCTCTAATGCAGATATGGTTACAGAAAATAATTTGGGATAGGCCTTTTTTGATCACGGGATTCTGGTAACCAGTGAATAATAATATGTCTTCACATATACCTAGATACAGCATGACCCCAGTATAAAGCAAGTGAAGTGCTGTGGCAAAATCATAAATCATAAGTAGGAAACTAAAGAGGTTGTTTGGTGTTATCAGATTGCCAAGACAGAAGTATTCAAGTTTCTACTTTTGATGGCTTTTAATGTTATCTACAATAACGTGACTCAAGGGATGGAGATATTTAATAGATCACCAGCTATAAAGGGTAAATAATACACACTTCAGTGTGTATTTGAGAATTTGCAAACTGTGGGGGATTGAAAGGCACTTCACTTTTTGCTTTTCCATCTTGCAGCATCCTGTAGTACACTCTCTCTGTCTCTTAAGTGGATGGCAAGACATAAGAAGGGCTTCTCAAAGTTTTTCCACTTCTTTGAGTTTTTATTATTGCTTTTACAAAACTAATTGTTGCGAGGAAAAAATGCTGTACTTCTTCCACCTCTCTCTATAGCTGAAGGCTGTGCTGGGGCTAATGCTGATACAGCTGGGAGGTTTCAGTAACCAGCAGATTCCATATTCTCACCGAAAGTGTGTAAAACTTAAACACTGTTCTTACAAGTGGTAAAACTATTAAAAAAAACCAGATTGTTTACCATCACCAGTATCAAATTTCTTAACAGGTACAAAGTTTGTCCCAAATAAAAAGACAGCTATTGCAGAAGAGATAAAGCCGATAGTGAGATCTGTTCCATTACTGTTGACGGAACTGTTATTTGCTGTCCAGCTGTTCATTTCTGTTCTGAAAATGCTTCTTGTTGTGGTGCTCTTTTAATGAAGATCCTTTCAGACAGCTTCTGGAAACAGAGACCAGAATTAAATAAATATATTTCATTGGATCATAGCAGTCCTAATGGAGTTTGATTTTTAGTAATGTGGGGGTTTAAAAGGTCCTGCTTTCTACTTCTCAAAAGCTGAAAACAATTGTAAGGAATAATGTAGCCTAATGAGCTACCACCATAAAATTTAGATAAGGGAGAAACTAAAGGAATACACATTAAATATCTGATCTCAAAAGCAACTTTAAGCAGAAGAGTATATGGAGATATAAAACATGAGTAGTTAGAGAACAGACACAGCCATAATACAGAATTATGAATACTCAGATGTATCCAGATTAAGGGAAGGCCTGTGCTTCTTTATGGACAGGTGCTAATATTGGAATGATCCTAGTTCCAGAATGTTGCTATGGGAGACTGTCTGGAACCAAGCAAGCTGATGTCTTTTAGGTTTGCATAACAGCACGTATTAGGCAATTCAATGCAATCATCTTCCTCTGGTAGAGGAAGTCTTGGCAGTGAGACTCTCATCAACCACATTGCCTAGAAACCAGAATGGAGGGGAAGATGGGCAGTGCAATGATTCCACAGAGCCAGTATGGAAGCCTAGGCTTAAAGCTCTTAAAATCCACGGAGTTTAAGGGGTCTGGGGTTTTTTTTCTGCTGAAGGTAAGGAGAAACCCATAAAGTTTCTTCCTTAAATCTCCATGGAAACTTTTGGGAAGATCACAGGGAGGGAAGGCTTGCAGAGTTTTTCTTCACTCCATAGCCCCACTCCTGTGGGGTTTCCCCAAGGGAAGGGCTGCTCTGGACCTATTTAAGTAAAATTCTTCTGAAATGTAACCTAGTCTTAGTGAGGGGAAAATGGCATTTCATATTTTTTTTTGTAGATTTAAGAGAGAGTTTAATGTAAAGCTATTTCCTGGGTTTTTCTTTATTTCAGAGGAGGAAGAGCTGTGTTCCCCGACATCCATTCCCTTACTTTACTTCACCTTCTCCAGAATTTCACTATCAGTTCTGTTGGACTGGCACTATTATCAACTGCTGCAGCAGAGTCACAGGTTTTGCTTGAAACTAGAGATTTGTATCAACAGGTGAAAAATTCACTCTCCACATGGAGCGAAATGAATGTAATTATTTAAATGTTTCCCTTTGGAAGACGTTGGGGTGTTTTCTCTTTGAACATCCAAGAAAAAAAGTAGGAGATTCCTACGGTTGGAGTAGGAGGTACCCCACCATGAGAAGAGCATGGGGTAACTTACTCCACCTTTCTAGGTCTCTGTTTTCCCTCACATCCTTTGTCTGTCTGGTCTATTTAGAATGGAAGCTGTTTCAGAGAGTTTTTACTGTATTTTGCTATATGTTTGTAAAGAAAAAAAAACCCAGCATAATGGAATCCCATTCTTGGCTAGGGCATGTAGGCGCTACTGTAATGCAACTAATAATAACTAATGCTGGAACTGCTTGAGAGACTAACTTCCCAGTTTGAGAAACACCGTGCTAGAGTGTTAACTTTATACAGCACTCAAACACCACACGGATGGATGTGGAGTAGGTAAGGAAAGATAAAAACGAAAAGTCCAGCATGTTCGTTTACTCACTAAGCCATTGTACTCATCTGCATACGTGTGGGGACCATATCTGGGTTTTGCACAAGAAAATCTTCAGATTGTTAAGAACATTGACATAGTATTGATTTTCCTGCTTTCATTACATTTCTGCAAACACAGTATGCAGTTCTGTAGCCTTTAATCTCATAAAACATGACAGTGCTTTAAGCTGCCCTTCAAAGGGGGAAAATGGTGTGTGCTCTTCTGAACTTCACGATGGTGTATAAAGGAGCCCTGAAATGTTGCTTTTATTACGCCCGAGGAAAAATGTGTGTGGTGGGAAACAAGAGAGAGTTCTGCTTGTTTCTAACATTTAAAATTGCTATATTGTGTGCCCTGGAAGATTATGTATGACTTGAGAAGTATTTGCACTACACCACAAGTACAAAAAAAGTGAAAACTCTAATTAACTGCAAGAGGAAGTTATTTTTATTCAAACTGTTTAAAACTTACTGTTTTCCTTAAAATCCATTTGCCTAATGCTCTTAGGAGACAAGCTCATTTTAAGATTGAACACCATTACTTCAGTTAAGGTTTGAAAAAGTTTCCAATAGTTATCCAAAGAGTCTTCCAACAACAATTACAAAAACAAAAGAGACTGGACTTGTATCATAACCTTAGTGCAGCATGGTCAGTTTGTAGTTGGAACCGCCGTCCCCAAACATATGGGCGTAGCTTTTCCAGGGCGTACACAATGGCATAGCATTCCTTTTCACTGACTGACCAGTGACTTTCCCTCTCAGACAGTTTCTTGCTGAGAAACACGACAGGATGGAAGTTGTGATCTGTTGCTTCCTGCATGAGCACTGCTCCTATACCACGCTCAGATGCATCTGTGGTTACTAGGAATGGCTTGTCAAAGTCCGGGGCCCCGAGCACAGGGTCAGACATGAGCATCGCCTTAAGCTGGGTAAAGGCCTTTTGACACTCGTCAGTCCACTTAACGGCATTTGGCTGGGTCTTTTTGGTCAGGTCGGTCAATGGGGCAGCGATTTGGCTGTAGTGTGGTACAAATCGCCTGTAGTATCCGGCCAAGCCTAAGAAGGATTGGACCTGTTTCTTTGACCTTGGGACAGGCCACTTTTGGATAGCATCCACCTTGGCCTGTAGGGGGTTTATGGTTCCTTGACCCACCTGGTGCCCCAGGTAAGTCACTCTGTTTTGGCCTATTTGACACTTTTTGGCCTTAACAGTTAGTCCGGCCTGCCTGATGCGCTCAAAGACCTTTTCCAGGTGGAGAAGGTGTTCGGGCCAGGAGTCTGAAAAAATGGCCACATCATCGAGGTAGGCAACTGCAAATTCTCCCAGTCCAGCTAGTAGACCATCTACCAGCCTCTGGAAGGTGGCGGGTGCATTTCGAAGGCCGAAAGGAAGGACATTGAATTCATACACCCCCGCATGGGTGACGAATGCTGACCTCTCCTTGGCAGGTTCATCTGGCGGTACTTGCCAGTACCCCTTGGTTAAGTCTATTGTAGAGATGAACTGGGCACGTCCCAACTTCTCCAATAGCTCATCGGTGCGTGGCATTGGATAGTTGTCCGGACGAGTTACCGCATTTAGCTTACGGTAGTCCACGCAAAAGCGTATTTCCCCATCTGGTTTGGGTACCAGAACCACTGGAGATGCCCATGCACTGGTAGATGAGCGGATTATACCCATGTGTAGCATGTTCTGGATCTCGCGTTCTATAGCAGCTTGGGCATGAGGAGACACCCGGTAGGGTGGGGTTCTGATTGGGTGAGCATTACCTGTATCAATGGAGTGGTATGCCCGTTCAGTCCATCATGGGGTGGCTGAGAACAATGGGGGGAAGCTAGTGCACAGCTCCTTAATTTGTTGCCGCTGCAGACGTTCCAGGGTGGTTGAGAGGTTCACTTCTTCCACGCCACCGTCTTTTTTCCCGTCGTAGTAGACACCGTCAGGCCACTCAGCATCATCTCCCTGGACTGTAAACTGACAAACCTGTAAATCTCTGGAATATAAAGGCTTGAGAGAATTAACATGGTACACTTTAGGCTTTAGTGAGGAATTGGGAAATGCTATGAGGTAGTTTACAGTTCCCAGGCGCTCTTGGACCGTGAATGGCCCTTCCCATGATGCTTCCATCTTATGGGCCTGTTGCGCCTTCAAGACCATAACCTGGTCTCCTACCCTGAAAGAACGTTCTCTGGCATGTCTGTCATACCAGGCCTTTTGCTCTTCCTGAGCATCCTTTAGGTTTTCTCTAGCAAGGGCTAAAGAGTGTCGGAGGGTGCTTTGTAGGTTGCTTACAAAGTCCAGAATGTTAGTTCCTGGAGAAGGCATAAACCCCTCCCATTGCTGTTTCACCAACTGTAATGGCCCCTTAACCTCGTGACCATACACAAGTTCAAATGGTGAAAACCCTAAACTGGGATGTGGTACAGCCCTGTAGGCAAACAGCAACTGCTGCAACACTAGGTCCCAATTATTGGAGAATTCGTTGATGAATTTTCGTATCATGGCCCCCAAAGTTCCATTGAACCTTTCCACCAGGCCATTGGTTTGATGGTGGTACGGGGTGGCAACCAAGTGATTCACCCCATGAGTTTCCCACAGTTTTTCCATGGTCCCTGCCAGGAAATTAGACCCTGAATCTGTAAGGATGTCAGAGGGCCAACCTACCCTGGCAAAGATGTCTGTTAGGGCCAGGCACACAGTATTAGCCCTGGTGTTGCCTAGAGCTACTGCTTCTGGCCATCGGGTAGTAAAGTCCACTAAAGTCAGTACGTACTGCTTTCCTCTGGGCGTCTTTTTTGGGAAAGGGCCCAGAATATCCACAGCTACTCGCTGAAATGGGACCTCAATTATGGGGAGTGGCTGGAGAGAGGCCTTGGCCTGGTCTTGAGGCTTACCCACTCTTTGGCATACCTCACAAGACCGGACGTACTTGGCAACATCCTTGCCCATCTCCTCCCAGTGGAAGGACTTCCCCAACCGGTCCTTGGTTCTGTTCACCCCAGCATGGCCACTGGGATGATCATGGGCTAAGCTTAAGAGCTTCCCCCGGTACTTAGTTGGAACCACCAACTGTTTTTGTGGCTGCCATTGTTCCCGGTGTCCACCAGAAAGAATTTCCTTGTATAAAAGTCCTTGGTCTATAACAAACCGGGATCGATCAGAAGAGCTGAGAGGCGGTGGGGTGCTCCGTGCCGCCGCCCAAGCTTTCTGAAGGCTGTCATCTGCTTCCTGCTCAGTCTGGAACTGTTCCCTTGAGGCTGGGGTCACCAGTTCTTCCTCAGACTGTGGACTTGGGCTTGGTCCCTCTGGAAGCGATGTAGGTGATGGGGTTGTTTCCGTTGCTGGTGAACCGCTCTCCGCTGGTGCACCTGAGGTTATTTCAGGCTCTGGCTGAGCCGTTTGGGTATGGCTGTCTGTTGTTTCTGCCAGTTCTGGCTCGCTGGTGCCCTCTGGCGTTGAGTATGAAGATGTGGTTGCACTTGCTGGTGCTGGTTGCTGTTCCAGTTCCGGGCCTGGGACTGGAGATGCTGTGGCTGTTTCAGTGGTAGGCATGGAATCTGGGTCCACTACCTCTGTCTGGGTCTCTGGTAACACAGACGGGGCGTCTGTGGACGGCTCAGGAACAGGAATGGGTCTGGAAGCTTGCCTGGTTTGGCTACGTGTAACCATTCCCACTCTCTTGGCCCGCCTCACCTGGTTGGCCAAGTCTTCCCCCAGTAGCATGGGGATAGGATAATTGTCATAGACTGCAAAAGTCCACATTCCTGACCAGCCTTTGTACTGGACAGGCAGTTCAGCTGTAGGCAAGTCTACAGCTTGTGACATGAAGGGGTAAATTGTAACTTTGGCCTTTGGGTTGATGAATTTGGGGTCTACGAAGGATTGGTGGATAGCTGACACTTGTGCCCCCGTGTCTCTCCACGCAGTAACCTTCTTTCCGCCCACTCTCAAATTTTCCCTTCGCTCCAAGGGTATTTGAGAGGCATCTGGGCCTGGGGATCTTTGGTGTGATGGTGGTGTAATGAATTGCACTCGCATGGTGTTCTTTGGACAGTTGGCCTTGATATGTCCCAGTTCATTACACTTAAAGCATCTTCCATCTGATGGGTCACTGGGCCGAGGTGAGTTACCGGAGACTGGTGAGGTGGAAGGGTACGGTGTGTGTGGCTTTACTTGGGTGGTATGTGGGGTCTTTGGCTGTCCTCGGTTGTAGGGTTTATGGTCTGTGTGCCCCCTGGGGTAATCGTTCCCCTTGACAGTAGCTTTCTTGCTTTCTGCCACTTCCATCCATTTGGCTCCAATCTCCCCCGCCTCAGCGATATCTTTGGGATTTCCATCTTGTATGTACCGTGTGATGTCTTCAGGAACACCATCCAAGAACTGCTCCATTTGTATGAGGAGGTTCAGTTCTTCCAAGGTTTGAATGTTGTTTCCTGTTATCCAGGCCTCATAGTTTTTTGCAATGTAGTAGGCGTGTTTGGGAAATGACACCTCTGGTTTCCACTTTTGGGTTCTGAAGCGCCGACGGGCATGATCTGGGGTTATCCCCATCCTGTATCTGGCCTTGGTTTGAAAAAGTTTATAGTCATTCATTTGCTGCTTAGGCATTTCAGCTGCCACCTCTGCTAAAGGTCCACTGAGTTGTGGCCTTAATTCTACCATGTACTGGTCTTCGGGGATGCTGTACCCAAGACAGGCTCTTTCAAAATTTTCCAAGAAGGCCTCGGTGTCATCACCTGCCTTGTAGGTGGGAAATTTCCTGTGCTGTGGAGCAATAATCGGCGCCGGGTTGTTAGGGTTGGCTGGCACATGCAGCCCAGCTTTTGCCAAGTCCAGTTCATGTTTTCTCTGTTTTTCCTTCTCTTCATTTTCTTTTTGTTGTTTTTCCATTTCTTTTTGTTGTTTTTTCCATTTCTTTTTGGTGTTTTTCCATGTCTCGGCGGTGGGCCAACTCTTCTTCTGCTTGTTTCCTTCGGTAGGCCACCTCTTCTTCTTCTAGTTTTCTTTTGTGTGCTGCCTCTAAGGCTGCCTGTTCTCTTTGGTAGGCTGCCAGTTTGATGCTTTCTTCCTTTTCTTTTAGCTCCAGTTGTCGCCGGTGTTCAGCTTCTTTGAATTGGTCTTCGGCCTCAATTTTTGCCTTGGTAGACATGGTTCCTGTTTTCTTGTGTTGGGGTGCCCTCCGGTGTTTATCTTCTGAACTGCAGGCTCTCTGTTGCCTCCTGAAGACTGCCTAGCAACAGTGCCTTTAGCTAATCTTCAATGTCAAGTAAACCTGAAAAACCACTTTATTTGCATTTATATAGTGCTGGTATGACTCTCAATGGGAGTGCTATTGTGTGAAAAAAGACCCTTAACAGTCTGCTAATGGCTTCTTGCTTAACATGCAAGCCACAAACTGCCAGAGAGAGCAGAAAAAAAATTCTCTCTGGTTCCCTTTTAAAACCAACTGTTTCTCTCTGCTAAAAAGCCCTTAGCAGAGAAAAGAAAAATATAATATTCCTACTGGCTTCTGGATTCTGTCTATATCCCACCACTGCTACACCATATCATAACCTTAGTCCCAGATTTGGACCTTAGCATCCAAAATATGGGGGTTAGCATGAAAACCTCCAAGCTTAGTTACCAGCTTGGACCTGGTATTTGCTGCCACCACCCAAAAAATTAGAGTGTTTTGGGGCACTCTGGTCCCCATGAAAAACCTTCCCTGGGGACCCGAAGACCCAAATCCCTTGAGTCTCACAACAAAGGGAAATAATCCTTTTTCCCTTCCCCCCTCCAGGTGCTCCTGGAGAGATACACAGACACAAGCTCTGTGAATCCAAACAGAGTGACTCCCCCTCTCTGTTCCCAGTCCTGGAACAAAAAGTACTTTCCTATTCCCCCAGAGGGAATACAAAATCAGGCTAGCAAATCCAACGCACACAGACTTCCCCTGGTTTCTTCCTCCCACCAATTCCCTGGTGAGTACAGACTCAATTTCCCTGAAGTAAAGAAAAACTCCAACAGGTCTTAAAAGAAAGCTTTATAAAAAAAGATAGAAAAATACATACAAATGTTCTCTCTGTATTAAGATGACACAACACAGGGTCTATTGCTTAAAAGAATATTGAATAAACAGCCTTATTCAAAAAGAATACAAATCAAAGCACTCCAGCACTTATATTCATGCAAATACCAAAGAAAAAGAAACCATATAACTTACTATCTGATCTCTTTGTCCTTACACTTAGAAACAAAAGATTAGAAAGCAGAACTACTTCTCCAAAGCTCAGAGAAAGCAGGCAGCCAGAAAACAAAAACCCCAGACACACAATTCCCTCCACCCAAAGTTGAAAAAATCCGGTTTCCTGATTGGTCCTCTGGTCAGGTGCTCCAGGTGAAAGAGACATTAACCCTTAGCTATCTGTTTATGACAACTTGTCATTTCTGCTAATTCTAAGAGGCTGGGGGTGGGGGCACAAAGCAGAAAATGAATTATGTATAAGGAAAAGACCCTTTCAGTCTCTCTGTGTACCTCAGAGAAAAATGAAAAAAAGGCCACAAGCTAATTTTTTTCCTTTGTAGGTCAGCCCTAAGGACTGAATTGTCAAGGCTATCTACTGTTGATATAACATACCGTAAATAGTTTGAAAGCAGGATACTGACAGCTACTGAGGAACACTCAAAGTAAGGAGACTCCAATTATGATATATACAAATTCCACATAATTTTATGTACTTTCTTTCTTGCAGAATATTTGTTGCAATGTTCTTTTTTCTAACAATTCCTGAGCTATCAACCTAACTTCACAATAAGCGCATCCAGAAACCATATTCACCCAGCAAGAGGCTCTAATTCCAAAATCAGGATCTTACTATGTCTCCCTCACATCTGATCCAACCAGAGCTTGAATGAGAACTAGCTGGCTGTGGCTCAATCCAGACAAGGACAACATAACGTTGCTAGGCTGGGGGCAGCAGCAAGAAGAGTTGGCAAAACTCATATCGGCATTTCTCAGAGCAGGAACGTGACCTCCATTTACAAAACAGGAACATAACCTGAAGTTGATATTGGATCCTTGGTTGACTTGCTCCCTCCCTTTAGTCAGCTGCAGCCCAGGTGCGTTAACCTTCCAGACACACTGCAAAGCTCATCTTTTCTCTCTTGGTTGAGGCAGGTGTGAGCTGAGGGGGATATATTTACAGGCAGCCCTTTGTTTATGATTATATTGATTTCTAATGTATGAGATGGGCACTCAGAGCTATTAATGAGCACCTGCAGAGGCATTTTAAAAAGAATCAGAGGAAGAAATACATAAAGAATACTAGTTCTTCAGAAATATGGATACAAGCTGTAAATTCAGTTTTCAAACACCCAAACATTTAAGGGTGCTTGGATCCGGATTTCAGTTCAGATCCAAATTTCTGATTCTATTTTTAACTATTGTACTTGAAAAAAACAATAACTTTTGCCCTTGAGATGACATCCCATAGCATTTAGGTTAGCCATATGTGTTTTATTTATATATTATATACCAGCTCCTGGATCTTAGCCTCTGTTTGCTTGGAACAGCTCAGGAGAAGGACTGCAAAATGGATATGAACCACCTTTGTTCTACCAGATGTTGGGACAACAGCAGCACCGCAGGGTAGACAGTCACTACAGTCTCTGTAACAGTCTTCTGTTCCTCTTCAGAAGAAGGAGAAATCTGGGATGTCCAGTTGAACCCCCTTTAAGCCTGCTTTGTATTGCCAGTAGCAAGGCTGATGATCTGACAGCATTGGCAAGATCCTCAGCTGGTATAAATTAGCAGAGATCTATTGACGTCAGTGGAGCTTTGCTGATTTATAAAATCTGAAAATCGGGCCGTATATTTTCATTATGTGAAAGCAGCAAAGAATCCTGTGGCACCTTATAGACTAACAGATGTTTTGGAGCATGAGCTTTCGTGGGTGAATACATCTGACATGCTCCAAAAGTCTGTTAGTCTATAAGGTGCCACAGGATTCTTTGCTGCTTTTACAGATCCAGACTAATACGGCTACCCCTCTGATATTTTCATTATGTTTCCTTAGAAAACAGCCCACAGTTCAGTTAATTTGCCGGCCAGGTATAAAGAAAAGGACAGCACTTACAATTTGCTATGCTTTTTCTAGCCAATTACGAAGACAAAGATCCTACCCCAAAGAACTTTCATGTCAAGATGGATGAAGGATGCTGTTAAGACTTCAGAGAAATTGTGGTTTGCTCTGGGCTATGAAGCTTTGTTAATAAAACAGGTATTTGTAGAGACCACATGCCATTGACAATTCATTCCCTCTGTAATCTCTTCATTGAAGAGCGTATTTTCGCTGTGATTATCATAGAATCCTTTCACATCAAAGAGGTATTACAGTGAAACTTAAATGTGAGTCTGAGATTTGATTACTTGCTAATGAAAGGTCTCTTATCCTTTCCTTTCTAAATTAAATGTTTTTGAAAGATGATTCTTCAGACTAAGTTGTCAAAAAATATACTTAAATTACATAGAAAAAATAGTTGTTTGCAGTGTTGTTGTAGCTGTCTTGGTCCCAAGATAGTTGAAAGACAAGGCAGGTTGGCCCAGTAAAAGACAATGCCTCACTTACCTTTTTTCTCTCATAGAAAAAATATGCAGTTCAATTCACCAAGGGCCAGATTTTACCTCCCTTACTCAAGCTGAGTAGTACCTTATTGCATGATGTCAAGAGAACTACACTCAGAGTAAAGGACTTCCCAACTAGAATACAGATGGCAGAATCTGGCCAGAAATAAGTCATCACAAATACAATCACAAATGAAATAACAGCACGTGGAATTTATTTTTTCACATACTCATCTGCAAATATTGTGCAACTCTTCAAAAATGTAACTCAAGTGTTAACTGAGAACTCAAACTCTTTGTTATCCTTTCCCCCTTTCAAACAAAAGCAGCATGGATGATAGTCCATTTAATAACTACAATTTTAATGGATTTGTTTCCACAGTCAGCATACTTGTACAGAGGACCTAGGGTGAAATTGCGTCTTGTTGGAAGTGGGCTCAGCTCTTGAGAATTCAGGGTAGCCTCGCTCATTTACATCAGCAGATATTTCACCCCTTTCATGACTCACTCCAGAAGCATTAACTAGGCGAATTACCATACTCAAAGAAACATAAACATACCCACAGAAGCATTATAGGCACAGTATATCCTCTCCTTTGGGCTTTCATTCACTTCATTCATTGCCTTTGCATGATTATATTATTAAAAAGTATTGAAATTATTTAAAATTGTTTAATTCTAATGGCAGGAACGTTTTCTGATTTTAATGAAGTGATAACAAGGGTTTACCTATTTACTCTATCAATCCAACTGCTGGATTTAGTTTCATTTCTCTCTGCCCATTTTATTTTTGAAATTAACATCTCCTTTACTTTGCACTTTATAAATGTTCCCCCCCCTTACTATTCTACTTTTACTAGTGTATCTATGTGACCCTCCTTGCAATCTGTTTGCTCACATTACAAAATTCCTAGGCACACAAATGTGTTTTCCTTTACAGTGACTTTACTTACAATTGTTTCTTTGCAGTTCCGACTTCCTGCACTGACTTGCTCTGCAGAAACTGCCGGTGCCCAGCTCCAGTTCCTGCTCCTCCTCATGTGATCAAGGCTGTCACCCACCCACCGTCCTTCTCTTTCATTCATTTATCTTTTGGGCACATTTGATACTGAAGGGAACTTGTCATACTATATGTGTGTTGAGAGTGGAGGGGAAAGAATAACGCCCAAACTGCAAATAAAGCAGAATAGCCTTCTGATTCTGACCTCTGTATCCCACCTTCTTCCCTTTTGTGGCTCCGCTGTAGCAACAGCTACTTCATGTCATGTGCTTGGGTCTGATCACGAGTGAAGGGCACTGACAGGAGCAGGAGGAGGAGCAAGGGCTGCAGTAATTAAGGCAGTTTGGGTGCAGTGTTTGAGAAGTGCAGACTTAATTTAACTCCTTGTTTTTTGGATTTCTAATACTTAAACCTTTCTTAAAAAAAACAACAACCCTCAAATGCTTTGAAAAGAAATAGGTACTCACACCACTGATATGTGCCTGCAGCAGCTGCAGCTTTGACTAGATCTTAATTAATTTTTTTGTGTGGCGATATATATGCACACATACACCTATCACACTCAAGAGAACATTATTGAGGTTGCAGTCAAATGCTCAAAATGTAGGAAATGCCAGAATGAAGGTTGCCTGTGCAACCTTTATTTGCCTGCCTGTTCCTGTGCATTACAATACTGCCCTTAATTACATGATTACATACTATTTTTTCCTGCATCATTCAGTGCATAAGATGTAGGGTGCTCACTTAATGAGCTGCTATTCAATATGTGGTTTTCTCCTTATTGTTCAATGAGTGGCCCCAAACCTTATTTACTTCACATTATTCAAACCCTGCTCTGGAAACAGAATTGTTAACTTCCTCACAAGTGTTTCTGCAGCACTTATCACTATAGTATCTGAATGCTTCACAAACATCAATATTTTTCACATCACTCTTGTGAGGTCGGGGGTGATATTATCCCCATTTTACAGATGTGGAACTGAGGCACACAGAGATTCAGATAAAAAGTTTCCCGTACTTTTTGATGCTCAATTTGAAATGCCTAGGACCTGATTTTTCAGAGGTTTTAGCATTTTTATACCATGTCAGAAGTTCAAAGCACCACTCTAATCTATTTCGTATGCAGTAATGAGCACTCAGCAGTTCAGCAAATCTACTCCCAGGTGAGTCAAGCTTGACAACCCAGAAATGAGGAACACACAATTAGTAATGACTTGCCCAATATCACTCTTTTTGTGGGAGCAGAGATATAATCCAGTTCTCCTGGATGGAATTTCCTGGCTGGGATCTTGTGGAAAAAACTAATGACTGATGTAATTAGAGACTGACTGTATCATAATGTATAAGGGGCAGAATGTATAATATTATGCCTTAATTCTGGCGTTTTCAATTTCCCCCATCTCTTTCCCTTGACTTCCACCCCAAACTCCTGGTGCACTTTTCCTCTGCTCCTATCCATTCCTGCCCCCCCACTCCACTTTGCTGCTTAACCACTTTTGTCTCCTGTCTTCAAGTTTAAAGTATACGGTATCATCAACTTATTTGTTTCTTCACTTCTTATTTTTCAAATTAAGGTTCAGTAATATTAGTATGTGAGGTGCTTTTTAAACTATCTTATATTTTCAAAATAAAACAGCAAAGCTAGTGCCTGAAATAATTTCTTAGAAATTGAGATATTCATGAGCAAAATCTTGCTTGCTTTATTTACTATGGATGTTCTATGGATTGTGGGTTGCCTGAGGATGACATGGATATGGTACACAAGCTTGCTACGATGTACAGATATATCTCTAGAAAAATGCAACCAAGAACCGTTTCACAAAACTTCAGGTAATTTAAATTCACCTGCCTTTTGGAAAACTGGGGTTGTACCAAGTAGAGAGGAATTTATATACAAAAGTAAACAAGAATGGAGGAGAACATTTCTTGGTAGTCCATAGATCCAATGATGACAAATCTGTGCAGATCAACTACTGTTGGTCTCATGGTGTGCCCTCTGATGACTATACAAGCCAATTCTAGAGGTGCATGTTTTGTTGCAGATGGGGCATGGGAAGTTTGCGGTCAATGGATTGTACTGCACTAATAACTGGCTGAATTCCCACTTGTAGTTTTGGGATATTGTATTTATAGTGAGTGATATACCCTTTGATCTAATGGTATTTGCATTGTGAGGTTGGATTCCACAGTGAAGTCGTAATCCTGGCCTTGATCCTGCTCTACTCAAATACTTGGAGGCTGCAAAGTTTTCCACAAATCTTTTAAGATGTTTGTGTGTGTGTACCTTCCTCTCACCCCCTTGCAAGAAATCAGTTGAGATTCCTCCCCAAGTCACCCATACCTTAGAATCCTCATGGACAAAAGCCAGATGCGTGGAGATCCAGTGCCTCTACAGTGGTGCTGGGACCCTAGCACACTCAACCCACTCCATAGCAATCTGACTGTAATAGAGGAGCCATGCCATCAGGCTTCCCTTGGTTGTGACTGCCCCTGCTGTTTCCTATCTGGATTGGATCCATGGAAAGGTAGTTTATCACTGTATCAACTCTTTTGGTTAATCTTTGAGAATACTTGGTGGATGACTGCATTTCCCAGCCTCCTACCCTCTTCCCCACCACATGCCCAAGTCCTAATCCTTGCTCCAACACAGACTGACCCTGGGAAATCCATCTATGTGATCACATGAAAGGATTGGGGGGATAGTGCAGTGACCTTGGCTGATTTTATAGATATATGTACACACTTCCTTCATGGGATAGGTGAAATCCACTTGGGAGTGGCCTCCATGAACAGGTCTGGGTGAGGCTATTTGGATCCTTGTTTGGGATATTAGAATGTGATGCACAGGGAATGGTAGAGTTGTGACAAAGGCATCATTATAACATTGCTGCAGATTGGAGCAGAAAGAGAGCATGCCTTGAAGAAACCTTTTGCCAGATACAAATATCTTTAAAAATTTGTAAAATAATTAGGGACAACTATTTTTAAAATATCAAACAAATGTAAAAATAATATGTTCTACTTTTGGACTGAATGGTTAGTCCATATCTGAAGCCTTGCTGGGCTATTTCCATTAGAAGGAAAAATTGATAATAGGAGTCAGGTATTTCTTTAATGCAAATTCTGCTCCCTCTCAGGGCCATGCTCATGACTGCTTTTCTGGCTTTCTTTTGGCTCTCTCCACCCAGCAACCAATCAATGCCTCATCTCCTGCATTTGCAATCAGGCCCTAGAAAACCCCCTTGGTCAATATGGCTCAACCTCTAATTGGCCCTGCATGCATCCTAGTGCCTTAGGCTTCTATTGTCTCCTCCTATTTTATGCCATAAAGGAGATCTATTGCATCTTTCATTTAGCCTGAATGAAGGGTGATTAGCATGCCCATCAGCTTTAACAATGCAAAACCAGCCTAACTGGCCTAGTGGCTTGGGGAAAAGCTGTAGGTTTGATATATCTTCATTTTTAGTAAGGCTTTAGTAGCTAGGTTGATGGGAGAAGCCCTTCTGTCGACATTGCACTGTCTACACTGGGGGTTAGGTCGGTATAACTATGTTGCTCAGGGATGTGGGTTTTCCACATGCCTGAGCGACATACTTATAATGACATAACTTTGTAGTGTTCACCAGGACTAACGTTAAGGATAATTAAAAACTGAAAAAGTCTTTGAAGGGAGGTTTTGCAATCCCCATTGTTGGATGTTTTTAAGACCAGGTTAGACAAATACCTATTAGGGATGGTCTAGGCTGATTTTGTCCCACCTCAGCATGGGGGTGGGGGAGAGAGGGGTCTGAACTAGATGACTTCTCGAGGTCCCTTCCAGTGCTACATTTCTATGTTCCTGTGAGTACCTATAAATCAAAGACATGCTTGATGGCAGCCATTAACATCTAATAGCATAACAATATAAAAATAACCAAAAACCTAGAATATTGGTAAGTCCAGCCTCTTTCTGAGGTGAAGTGAGACAGTATGTGAAAGCAAACTGTTATAATCAGTAACTGTTATAACATTATAATTCGTTTGCATTATGGTATCACCTAAAGACCCCAATTAAGTTTGGGGGGCTCTCTCCTGTTAATAAAACTCAGAGTAAGAGACAGCCATAGTTGTACAAGTATATTTTAAAATGATCATATATTATGTTGAATAGTTTTCTAAATACAACTGCCCCCCTGTGATGTAGTATACAAAGCCTGTAATGGGGGCAGGAAAGTGTTTAAGGTGCGGCTATGGGCTCAAAATCCCTGCCCCACCACACTCACAAGCTATGTCAGGCCTGCAGGAAGGGCCTTAAGAAGGAAAAACCCTGCTTAGCTGGCAGCAACCATGGTTTCAGCTTGTGGAATACAGTGTAGCTCAGAATAGGGACTATGTGCACAACCATTGCCTGTCTTAGTCCTCTGGGGAAAGAAAGGCAGACACTGAATATTCCAGAACTCTTGCCAGTAACTTGCCTGTGGGTGCTAAAGTGTGCTGCACCCTGCTGAGGGCCCGCTGAGGGAAGGGAGTTCCACAGCAGGTTTGCAGTGGTTATTTTTGTCTGATCTTTGAAGGGGTAGAGTCCCATGGGGCCCAGATGGAAGACTGAGTCTCCCACATCTGAAACTGTGCTGTTGGCCATTAGATGCCAAAGAGAGAGTGAGTACAGGGACTTGTTGCACCCCACACGGTAGGGTTGCCAGTTCTGAAGCTATTCCGGGAGATTTTTTTCCCCCAACATGACATAATATAATTTTCTTAAAATAGCCTATTAAAATCTCCCAGATTGCTTTTAATAGTCACCGGGAAATCCATGCCAATTCCTGGAGATTCCAGGCCAATCCTGGAGGGTTGGCAACTCTACCACAGGGGCACTGTGGAAGGCCAAATCCATTACCCTCACCTCCCCACAGAGTCAATACTGAAATCAGTGGCCGCTATAATGTACTAAGGGCCCTGCCCTCAGTTACTATCTCTTATCTGCTTCACATCCCACTTCTGCAGCATTTGAGAACAGAATATAACTTTGAGGAAAAACAATGACCAATTTCTTCTCTCCTTCCCCATCTTCTCTTCTCCCCTCTATCAGATGAGGTACACTGAGGTCATTTTACTGGCCCAGCTGGTCAAACGTGCCACTGAGATTATTGTGATAGTGTCTCGAGTGTCATTGGGGTGTGATGGGGAGTTACTGACATTTAGAAATAGCATTGCCTGGAGAGGATGCTGTTATTTAGCAGTGATGTTTAGAAAATATTGGTGGCTGGACTCCCAGCTGAACCTGAGCACCAGAAACAGAGTGCAGATTTTCAAAGAATGAGTACTACTTTGAAAATCCCCCAGTTTGTTTGAGTGCCCAAATCAGGTGCTCTGCAGGGGATTTCAGTACCCTCAAGGAGGCCTTTTACAAATCCCTCTGTAAGGATATTGCTCAGACCAATTAAAGCCTAGACTGTTAGTCAGTATTTTTGGTCATGAAGCAAACATTTTCTCTTTATCTTTTTAGAGTATTGTTTCCAGATGGCAGTTCCAATCAATCTCTTTAGAAATTCAGCATAAACCTTCAGAAATAAAATGTTTAATACTTCAAAGCACAAATCTACATCATCCTCAGTAATAACATACAGCTTTTCAGCTAATAGGTCCTCAGAACCATACATAACTGTAAGGCATAGTTAGGAGGTGGTAAATCAGTCAATTTCACCACAGTGTATGTGTGTGACACTTACGGAGATGAAGTGGATGATGTCTCTATGGAAACAATTTAGCTGCAGTGTATCCAAGAGGAACAATAGGCCACACTATAATGTTCAAATACTGTGCTGTGTGAAGGAGATGGATCTGTCTTTCCAGAGGCACTGTGTTCCTTTTTCATGATTTTAATAATTATATTTAATGCAAAATGGTAAAAATCTTTAACTTTGAACTACCTAGATATAATGCCAGTCCTCACATAATGATAACCCCAGCATAAAGCCAGTATGTTGCACGCTAGCCTGCATCCTCTCCAAATGTCGAAGGTAAAAGATAGACTTTCAAGTGTCTTTCCACCTACCATCACTACTGGAACTGATCCAAAAATGGGGAATTTTATTTGTGAATTGTTGCAAAAAAATTTGTCACAAGTTTTTGTCTGAAAAATTCTGACCAGCTTTAATTCCTCTAATTCCTAAAGCCTCTTTCTTGTTTAGATTGATCCTCAGCCAGCCCCTTCTCCCTCAACCTCACTGGGTTATTTGTTCACTGCAGCTATCATGACAGACATGATGAAATTGTAGAGCTACGTGTCATCTGTGTATTGAATACATTACAGCCCATGTCTTCTCTCTAATCCTCCTAGTAGCTTTCTATACCTCTGGACCATTTATTGTCTTGTATAGAAAGGAGTTTGTTAACTAACACATTGCAGATGCTAAGGCAGATTCCCCACAAACATGCATTATTGGTCACAGTACACCCTATGGCCTAGTTTACCCTTAAACCAGGGTCCTGGAGGGAGGGAAGGGTTTCCAAAAGATGTAAATGGGAATTAAAAGTTATATCTGAATTTTCTGTTTGTCTCATCCATGTCCAGCAAGCAGGTTAAAATGTGTGGGGGAGAGGCACGGGGAAAGCTAATAACGACAAGACACCAAATGAAAGTTGAAACCTTAGCTCACATCACTATTTTCTGGGAATAATCATAACTGAATGTTTTGGGCTCCCTCTGCTGGTTCTACAGCAGCACTTCCCTAAAACAACATTCCCAGCGATGTGCTGACACCACAGAGGAAGCTGTTGCACAACCTAAAGTATTAAATATGAAAAGACATTATGTACATTGACTACATAGTTTAACAAAAACAGCCATGTGTAGTTCAGCTTCATTGCTTCTCCCAGCATCCCAGGGTTTCTATATGTGGAGAAGGGAATCAATATACATAGTATTTACTAAAATGGAAAATGACAAAACTGGGAGGGAGTTTCCAAATTTTGAATATTACAAACAGTTCCATTTATATGCAAAGCACTTTACAAACTAGTCAGGGATTATTTTATTCACTCTTGGGCAGAGAACATTGGCATGCATTGTGCACTTCTGAGATGAAATATGACAGCTGTTAAGCACGCTATCATGATAATAGTAACATTATCACTATGTAATTATAAATGGTTTCCCTTGTGCTGTTCACGTGCATTTTGCTCTACAAACAGAGTAAGAAATGTGCTCTATCCTAAAGAGTTTACATTCTAAAGTGGACTAGACAAACAAAAAGAAGACATAGGAAGGAAAGGGCCATGAGGAGGGATTTAGGCGAGAAGAAAGAGGAAGAAATCCTGAATGTTAAGAGAGACACAGAGTACAGAGTATGGCTTGTCAGTATGTGGGTAGCTGTTCCGACCATAGGCCACATGCACTGGAGGTTTAGTGTGCATTCTGGTGAATTAATTATCACAACTTCCCGTGTAAGATAGGTAACTATTTATCATACCAATTTTAGAGATGTGGAATCTGAGTAGGAGAGATTAAGTAACTTGCCTAAGACAACAAAGGGTGTCTGGGTCAGAGCTTTGGTCTGAATGCAGATGCCTTAACATTCAGTCCCGTGTCTAATCCACTAGCCTGCTACAGAAGGCTTCTGTTCATGCTGTTTGAGCTGCCCACAATTTGGCCAAAGGCCACATTGACTGCCTCGTAGAAGAGTTGGCATAGATGCAGGCCTCCAGCTGGTCGGGAGCTTGAAGCAGTCTTAGCACCAGCAACAGCTTGGGTGGCACTATCTCCTAGAGCCATAAATCGGGCTGGGTTTCTTCCAAATACTGAGGTACAGATGGTGGTGGATTTCACAAGTCAATAAACAAACTGACATTCCTAGCCACCAGTTTACATTTTGAAGGCTGTCTGTAATGAAAAGGGTGAGACAATACTTTTTTTTAAACCCCTCATATTAGCCTTGATATTTCTGAATCTCTGAAACTGGCAATGGTCATGAACTTCTTGGCTCCGAAGTCTGCTTGGCATCAGAAGGTACAATCTGAGAGAGGGGATGAAAAGGATTCATAAATGGGGAGGATAAAGAGCCGGCAACAAGTGTAATGAATAAGAAGAGAGAAGATAGGGCTGAGAGCAAAATTATGCAGGGCCCTGAAGGTCTGGATAAGGAACTTGAATTTGATGCAGTAAGTGAAAGGAAGCAAAGAAGAGATTTGTGGTGGTGATAACTTAATTAGTGACATGAGAAGAAGATAACATGAGAAGAAATATAAAATATTTTTTACAGTGGCACACAGCAGTTCTATAAAATAGTTCAGGACAGGAAGTGAAGATGAAGACAGAATCTAATTGAAATTGCAGGAGAAATTTAGGGAGACAGAGTGCAATTAGCCAAGTTGGAATTTGACAAGAACACCAGTGTTAATAACTCTACTCTTTCAAATAATATTCAGGAAATATCTATGACCATAGGTTTACAGGACCTTGACTTTTGCATCCCAACTATAAGAAGACACCTCCAACAGAACAGTGCCTCTATGCTGGGGCTTTGGTTCAGTATTGATTCAGAGATGAGAGCCACCTCTGGAAACACACATAACACTTGCTACAGGGAGGAATAGCCAAAAGTGCTAACAAGATTAGTGCAAAGTTATTAATGCACCTTGTTAGCTTGTTTGAATTAATCCTGCTAGTTTGAGAACTGTCAGTTCAAGTTCTCAGTTAAAAACTTGAAATAGAATAAGAGAGGGGGAGCCATAAGTAGAAGGGGAAAACTCTTTTCTTCTGTCTGCAGATCACCTGTTCCCTTCCAAGGTACAAAGAGAAATTAGGTTTAGAGGAAACAGTTCACAGGAGCATTGTCCTCACAGAAAATGTATTAGTATAGGGAGTTCCTAGCCTGATGCACAACTCTTAGGCAATATCCACATATAAAGACTACAAAGGCCAAGTTAATTTAAAATAAACCCACTTGAACCATACAATATTGTAAGTAATCTTGGAATTTATCTAAAATATATGTTCACATTTGAGTGCTTTTCCCATTATTATTAGTAATGGGAAAGAGATTCTCTCCATTATAATGAGCCATAAGGAAAATGGAAACTTGTGCAGAACAAATAAGTTTTTACTATTTTTTACAGAGCATTAATTTGATAGGCATCTGTAAGGTCTAGTCGGATAGGGCACCAGAGGAAGCATCAAAAGTCCTGGGTTCTGTGCTTGGCTCTACCACTATCTTGTTGTCCGACCTTGGGCAAGTCACGTAACTTCTCTGTGCCACAGGTTTCCCAGCTGTAAAGTGAGGTCAATGATATGTCCCCTCTTAGAACTAGAGATGAATGGCACTATGTAACTGCTATATATTATGATTCTTATATTTTTTAAGCCAGTTACCTTTTTTGATAAAAGGATGTATGATTTCTGATATGTTAAAAGATCTAATCTTCCTCTTTACTGTGGAAGACTGGCATTTCTTAAACATGTTTGCATGCAATGCACTAGAGGGCCCTCAGGAGTTAGAAACTGCTGGAACGTACTTTTAGAAGGCATACCATTCACAGGACTTTTCATTGCAGAATTTAAAATAGAAGGGTTTTTTATAACAAGGTTCATGTAAGTTTATAGCAGTTCATATGCAAACAGCTTCCCTGTACAGCTAGTACATTGCAAAGAGCATTAAGCCTGCAATCAAATATCTAAAATGTGGAGCACACTTAAGTCTGGGATGTGTGTTAGGGTACATTAAGAAACGCTGCTTTTACTAAGTTCTTGGCATGATTATAAGAGATTTACCACAGCCAAGGATGGGGCAAGCTGAATAGGTAAGATTATTTCTATATCTTTGTAGTGCAATAAACTCTGCATTTATGGGTTTTTTTCCTTGAGAGGAGATGACAGTACTTTTTATTTTATTTGAAAATTATAGTCAGTTGTTTAGGAAATGCTATTTTATAGCTTCACAAGAGTATAGATTTAACAATATTTTATCTTTAATGTAGGATTATGAAGCATGTGAGCTGTTACTGGGCAGGGTGTAATCATTGTTTGATAATGGAAATGTTCATATTTGAATTGGTACAGTTACTGGGCTGGTTATAGCACTATATTTTAAAACAATATGAGGCAACAAAAGATGTGGTTTTACTTTGAGGACGTGCCTATCATAACATAAGAAGAGGAAAGTCTGGCTTTTCCAAGTCTTCCTCCTAGTGCGGGAGTTCAATTACTTGGGACTGTAAATTGTAACTTGTGTCCCATGATGTTGGGGTTTTATTTTTCTTCTCATTTTAATCTGAAATCTCTAATATGGCATGTCTCTAGATCTCTACCTTTCCTTTAGAGCTATATAGTGAGAAAGAGATATGCCGTGTGGATAATGAAATATTTGAAATTTTTTTCCTTTCACAGCTCACAGAGGGGACTCAGACATTTTGGATCCTGACTCCTTTAACTTTGTTTACACAGTTGACTCCGTTCATTCTCTGAAACAAGTCACTTCCCCTGTGCTGGCTGATAAGAGTTTAGCAGCTTGTTGAGGTGGTGTCAGAGTCATTCCCAGCCACACCACTGGCCCCTGTGCACCACTTGCACTGGAAGCTGTTTGGAAAAGAAGAAATAGAGATCTGAGACGGGAAATCATGCATCATCCTCCTGGCTGGAAACCATTGAAGACTATAAGATGCTTTCATCATGTGGATTCACCAGAGAAATGACCTTCCTAGATCAGCCAGGCCAAATCATAAACTGGTTTGTTTGCTCGCTGTGCACCCCACGGGTGCTGAGGCTCTGCAGTGGCAGGCGTCCCAGGACCAGGAGGAATCTGCTGCTGGGTGTAGCCTGTGTGCTATACCTGGGGTTTCTTGTCAGTCAAGTGGGTCACATTTTACCCCAGCACAGAGGGGGACGCCAGAAGGTCAGTTCCAGGAGTCTTCAAGATGCTGATCAGACACCTTTTCTGGGGATCCCACTGGATGGCACTTTGTTTGCACCTGATCTCCAAGGGCCCCAGATGGCTGGCAATGGGACCTCAGCGCCACCCAATGTGGTGTACATCACACTGCGGTCCAAGCGCAGTAAACCCACCAACATCCGAGGCAGCGTGAAACCCAAGCTCAGGAAGAAGCATGCATTCCCTTTGCCCTATAGGCAGCGCTTTCCAGCAGGTGTCACTGGGCAGGAGGAGGCCTTGTCCCAGCAGCAGGGGCGGACTAGCTACTCCATGGGAATAATGAGGGCAGCAGTAGTTCCAGAGACACCAAGGCACCAACTGAAGAAGCACTGGGATGGAGAGAGGGAGGCAGCGGGCAGGGGACACCAAAGACATATTGGGGTTTCAGGAGGTGTAAATGTGCAGCCCCAGGCTCGGGAGAGTAATATCAGGATATACAGTGAGAAGTCCCCCTCGTGGCTGAGCAAAGATGACATCCTAAGCATGCGTTTGCTGGCAGATTCCCAGATAGGCAGTATCCAAGAGGCACCCTCTCAGCATGGAGTCCTATTGGTGTTCAAAAGGAATCCCAGTGCCACAGGAGCAGCTTGCAATCAAGGGTACTGTGGCCTCATCAAGAGACCCCTTGATATGAGTGAGGTGTTTGCCTTCCATTTAGACAGGATCCTGGGGCTGAAGAAGACCTTACCTTCTGTAAGCAGGAAATCGGAGTTCATCCAAGGTAACAAATTCACTTGATTTTTAGTTTCCATCTGGGGGACTCCAGTATTTTGTATTTGGTCAACAGCAGGCTTTAATTTCAGATAGTCTGAGAACTAGCTCTACAGAGCACAGTTACAGGGAACTTAATCTGGAATATGTGTTTACATAATTTCAGGGTTCCTCTGCAGTGTAATAGTTCTGTCCTGAAGGATATAATACACCCAGAGTTTATTAATGCTTCTTGCTGCCTTATAGACTAATAGAGTTATTGAGAGTATACAGACAACTTCCTTTCCATAGAAGACTAATTTGAGTGAGGGGAAAGGGGGAGGGAGGTGTGATCCTTTTTTACATATCATTTGTAGTGAATATGAAATTATATAGACTGATCAAAATGAAATTGAAGAGGATATAGTCTGGAAGTCTCTCGGCACAGTGCTCTGTGCTTCAGAGATTAGTTTTTACTTTTTCACGTCCCCTAGATTTCACTTTTACAAGATATTGTGGATAACGAGCTCTGGAATTCATTTGCCACAAGTAGCGGATAGAGGAGACATTTCTGTTAGCCCAAGCACCTATTGAGGGAGGTCTTATAGCTCCTTCTTGAACTGCTTTGGCATAATCCCAAAAGCACAAATGCCTCTGGAAATTAAAATTGAAATTGTGCAGTCACTGAAGTCTCAGTGGAATCTTCTGTTTGACAACTTAAAGCTCATGACACACCTGTATCTAGCTAAATAAATACACCTGCTATAGATGCTTAATGTGGTTGTAATATGTACAAGGCGAATTGCTTTTAACAGAATATCATATTTTTCTTCATCCTAAAATGAAATTAAAATTAGATTTAATAGATTCAATGTAAATTGATAAGTCTATCTTTAACATTACTGTCTTGTTAAATGTCTTCAGCCTAAATGCTAAATACACACAGATCATAAGCTGAAAGAGCTGCGTTATGTTTTACTGAATCATTGCTATTTGTTTTTGCTGTTCATTTCTTAGTACTGAAGAAGATTATTTTATACAAAATGTTTTGTATATCAGCTTGTATTTTATCAGAGAAAAGGTAAAGCGAAAATGTCCTTGCAAAAGTTGATGGCAGGAAAAGAACATACTGATCTGTGATTTATCAACACTGTGTAAGCCTTCTCTCTGGCAGTCTTTACGACAATATGAATGAATCTCTAGGAATAACAGTTTGGTGGCTTTTGAATATTATTCATAGTAGCAGAGCATGGAAGATGCACTATGCATACTCTATTTTTAGGAACAGGATTTATTGCTATAGAGCTGTCATAAGGAATTAAGGTAGTTTAGTTTCAGTTCAATTCAGTTTCAGTTCAGTTTCAGGAATTCTGTAGAGTATGGCTGCACAGATGACAGACTTCAGGCCCGGTGGAAACTGCTATTAGGTTAACTGTAGACTGAATTGCTTAATGTCTTCAGCCGGCAACATCTTTTGGATTGGCTGGGAGAGAGATTCTATTTTCTTCAGCCTCCTTTTCCCTGTAATTGGTTTTGTTCATACAGCATAAAAAGTCTTGCTAGGTAATGAGGAGAAAAAAGTCATTTTTCCTTTTGGGTCTTGTTTCATGTTTTCCAGCTAAAGGGTGAGTTCAGCTTCTGGAACAGCCACAGCACCTTACCTCTCTCCATTTCATTAATCTTGAAACATGCTGGATTTCAAATGCTGGCCTTGGTTGCCATAGTTACTTGCTTGAGTGTATTTGGCTTGGATTGTTAATTAACTACACAAATTTCAGCAGTGAACACCTCCTCCGTTGTTCTCTTCTTGTTTAGAAAAGGAATGAAAAATTATTTTAGAAAATAGGATGAACAATTAATGAGCCTGCTCCTGTAGCCTTTATTCGTTTGAATAATCTGTTTGTGGGCTGCCCAAGTGATTTCAGTGGGACTACTTGTGTGAGTAAGACTACTCATGAGAAAGAAAGCAATGCAGGACTGGACTCCTCGACAAGGTCTAAGCTGGCACATCCCTTTAGCATGCCTCAGTCATGGTGTAAGCAATGTAACAAGACATGTTTGATGTAGCATTAAAATCTTGAAAAAATTAGGCTCCTCAAAATTGCCATTTATTTTGTCAAAAGCATTTTCAAAGAGGTGCTTTGTAAACCCCCAAACAACTTTGGGTTTATTTTTTGTTTCCAAAAAAACCAAAACACCTCCCTTGATAGGTGACAGAGAGGCTAGCAAAATACTGCACCAGAGAGATCTCTGCTTGCCACTCCCCTAATGAAAAGTGAATCCTTTGCCACAGGTTTAAATTATTTTGTGACATTTCTGCCTTGCCAGAAAGGAAAGTTGGGTCATGATAACTATTTCCTCAATATTCTTTGCCAGTGACTTATCAAAAAATAATATAGGCATAGAGACTAAAGGTGGACAAAGCCTTCCACAATTTTGATTTGAAAACCAAGCAAAAATAATTCTGTGCATATGCATATATTTGTCAGAACAAGGAGTAATGGTCTCAAGTTGCAGTGGGGGAGGTTTATGTTGGATATTAGGAAAAACTTTTTCACTAGGAGGAAGCACTGGAATGGGTTACCTAGGGATGTGGTAGATCTCCTTCCTTAGAGATTTTTAAGGTAAGGCTTGATGAAGCCCTGGCTGGGATGATTTAGTTGGGGACTGGTCCTGCTTTGAGCAGGGGGTTGGATTAGATGACCTCCTAAGGTCCCTTCCAACCCTGATATTCTATGATTCTATTATATGTATACCAATTTGTTCCCAGTAAGGGTTAGCTGGAAGAACTCCTTTGTTACTGAGATATAAATGAGCAAAGCAAGGGCTGCAAAGAAGTGGGAAAATTTCATAAATGTGTGGTAAGGGCATTGGAGCAAATGGTGGATGATCTTCCTACATCCAAGCCTTCTCAACATGCTAGGGCTGGAAAGCTGGGCTTTAGGATCTGGTAATGTCAGCATGGAGATGTGGAATTAGAGAGTATCTCATTTACATCCATCCAAACCAAATTGATTTGCAAGCAGAAATCTGTATTTCTGGATGTAATGCCTGCCTGTAGCAAACTCCCACAGGTCCACCAGAATGGATCTGGATTTCTTTGGACTACACAGCCTCAAGGCTACATTTCTAGTCCCTCTGTGCTGTCTCAAAAAACTGTCTCGTATACAGGAATGACTTAGATGCTGTAAAATTTAACTCAGAGTTTTTGGGACACTTCTTCCTCTTAGTTTTTCAGTGGGAAAGACAAAATGTACAAGAGTTTGTCTTTTTAGAAAGTTACCATTAATGATTCCTGCAGAGAGGTTGGAAGGGCCCTGGAGAAGGCCACATCACTTTCAGTGCATATGCTGGCTACTCTGTAGATCAGTAGCTATTCCACATGCTGCCATGAGGTTTTCAGGTCATTCCTTGCTCATATCCTGTGCCCCCTTACCTACAAAACAGGAAGGGATACCTACTAGGGGAGTTGTTTGGTGTCAGGGCACAGCCCATCTCACTGTGCACTTTGGCCAAGCAAAATGGCCACACAGCATGTCCATAGTGAATTTCTTCACCTGTAGACTGGATATGTCTGTACTGGCATATTTAGGACCCAATCTGTAGTGAAGTAGCAGGATACAGGTAGATTATGAGCTAAATTCTCTCCTGCCCTGGAGGGGACAGCATTAGAGAGATGGTTCTGAGGGCTTCTTGGATTTCAGGACCAACCCCAATATAACTTAAAGGTGCTGCTGGACATCTTTGTTACACTTCTTGCTTAGGGTCTGAGATCCCTATTCAGGATTGCAATGATGGCAACAGTCCTTTCTCCACCCCAGATTTTCTGATATGCTGAAATGGATCCCCTATCTATATATGTGGGCTTGATCCTCATATGGCTTGAACTGGCATAGCTCCACTAAAGTCAGAAGGGCTCTGCCAGTTCATACCAGCTGAAGATCTAGTCCAATGGATTTTACGGAGTTGTTTTTGCAACAAAAACCTATTTAGAGTGCGAAAGAATTTGATTTTGAGTAGCATTGTTTCTACTCACTTCATCACTGGTTATGTGCAAATGGATGCTGGGAATTTGGCACAGCTGTGACAGAAAGTTCCACTGATTAGAGTTGTCACATTTCTTTACTGACCTCTACACTATGAGAAAGATAGCCTCAGATTTTCTCTTACACCCAACATATTTAGCATGCTCTTTCCATCACACCAAAAGATATGAACATTCAGGCACACTGGTTATTAATTATTAATGTCAAGGCAATGAGAACTCGCTCTTACTTATGCATTCAGCAGCTTTTAAATGATGTCTCTTTTGTGTGCCCTTTATCAGATTGAGTTGTGCTGTGAATTGCTTGCTGTCATACAGCTGGATGTGAGTGAGAGACCAGAGGTCATGTTCTCACAATATTTTGTTACATAAAAATCCAATACTTACGCACTCCTCACAGACTCCTTAAAATCTGCATTCACACACACAAGATTTTCTTCCCTTCCAAGATCTCTCCAAAGTGTGTAATGCTTACAGCTAAGATGTGGAAGAAAAAGGGGGAATACTTTAGTCAACACATCTGAGATCTGTTTAAGTTGCTAACATCATTTCTTTATTGTTCAGAGGGCTACCTTACACGGAGAAGGCTTTGCTAGGATAGCTCTACTGGTCCCTAGTGGAGACACAGCTTGTACCAGCAAAACAAGATGTGGTTTTTTTTGTTTTTTGTTTGCCACTGTAGTTAGACCACCTTCCCATATGATATAAGCTAAACTAGAAAAAGGCTCTTTTGCTGATATAAGCCATGTTGAGGTGTGTATCCCCCAACTTTCATTCTGTTTTTTTTTTAATTAACAGACCTTGGGCATGCCACTTACATCAGTCTGTGCCTCCATTAATACTTCTTTTCCTCATGTGGGCTTGGGAGGATACATTTTAATTATATGTATGAGAGAGATTCATATACTACAGTGATGTGGAGCATAGAGATCTCTGGAGAGGGCTGCAAGGAGTAGCAGCATCACTGAAATCAAGAAAGGGGTTCTAACTCGCGTCTCTGCAGCAGCATCTATAGGAATGATTGGGAGCAGGGGCCAGCAGCAGTGGGAGATAATGGGCTTGATCCTGGAGGTTTCTGAGACCTCTCAGCTCCTACTGTAATCAACTAAATTTAAAAGCACTCAGTAGCATGTAGAGTCAGGCCTATAACTACCTTTTGTTGTTATTCAAATTGGGCCAGAGCCTTGCTTGGTGTAAGTTGGCAGGCTTTAATGGGTCTATGCCAATTTATACTATCTGAGAATGAAGCCCCTTATCTTTATTTCTCTCTGCCTTCACATTTTCCCTGCAGCAGCCAGCAATCTGTGTTACTGTTCTCTACTCCAGCTACAAAGACATGCTCCAGTAATTCCATTTGTGTTATAAAGTTGAAATGTTTTGTTTTGGTTCATCTTTGTTTCCTGTGAATCACAAACATTTCCTGTGTTTAACCTTTTTACAAATCTTAATGGAAATTGGCATGATATTGTCATAACATTAAAATAATAAATAACAGTGAGGTGGTGGTTGTTATGCTGAACCTTTGCTTTGTTTGGAGAGCACTGATATATCTGCTTCGGGGAAAACCCATAAATAATTACATGAACTTTGATTATTGATAGAAGGAAAAATAGATCAGATTTAGGGCTCATCAGTGTATAATATATTTAACTCTGATATAAAGCTTTTATTCTGTGGGTTTCAAAGTGCTTTTCAAGGGAATTCAAGTATCACTATCCCTATTGCGTAGATAAAGAGAAAGCATCACTGAGAGGTCATTTGACTAAGGTCCAGAGGTAAGTCAGTGACAGTGTCAGAAGTGGAACCTAGAATGAGAGAAGCTGGGGGACCGGACTGCATATGGAAGATTTGGGCCAAGCTTTTCAAATGTAAATTCCCGAAATTTATGCTCCTAAATTTTTTTAGGCAACTAAATAAGTTTTTAAAACTGCTGAGCATCCATAGACTTCTGGGGGAAAAGAACAGCACAGAGATGGTGTAGTTATCAGTGATGGTATGAAAGGAAGAACATGGGAGAGCATAAGAGGAAAATTGTATTCTGGGTTGGAGATGCCTAGTTTAAGAAAACAGGCAAACAGGAGGACAGTTCTAAAGGTGGTTGGAGCTGTACACTGGATTCATTTGAGTGTGATCACCTTGTTCGTGTGTGTGTGTGTGCCAGGATTTGGCAAAGTTAGAAATATATCTGATCTTCATGGTACACCTCATATTTCCGAATCCAGTTGAGCAGGTTTTTATTCAGTCTAGGCTTGCTCAAGGTCATTCTGTCCTGGGAGAATTCAGTAGTATGAAAAGTGCACTGACCTTGTTGGCAGATGATCCTTTGCTAATAATGGGCAAACATCAGTTGTCCTTGCTGATATGTTGTCCTTGCTGATTATTTTAGGTCAATCAGCATCTTCTGACGTTTTACTGACTCAGTTGTGGATCTTGGCAGGACTGGATAAACTCATTCTTAAATAGATCTATTCTTTGCTCCCAGAGGGATGCTGAGAGTGCTATTGGACTCATTGTTCTGAGAGTACTGTCATGTGGGGTGCTGCAAGTCTCTTTTGCTACCTCTCCTGTTCAATATATACATGAAGGAAACAGTGAGACGATTTGCTCTGCAATGTAACACCTGTCAGGGTGGTAGCAATGTGGTCATTTGGCTGTAGCATAAAATTTGACCACTTTGCCTGCACTTTTTTGCTCACTGATCAGGACTAACATACAAAAATTCCAAAACTTTTGATCATATTCCAGTAACCGCCATATAATAACTTGCCATATAAATGTTTCCTTCTTTGCATACAAACTTATAAATTCCCTGCCCTCCTCCCTGCCCCTCCTTGAAAAAATTACTCTGCTTTGAAGTGCAACACCAGTATTCAGCCCTGGTTCAGTGACAGGTTTAAGCATCAGACAGGACATCAGAGTTAGCAACAAGAACTTTTGTATCATTGGAAAGAAAATAATCCCATTTTTTCCAATAGGATACACACCACTTACTTATAGCCCTGGTACTGTATATTCTGAGATATATGACTCAAATATAGTGACATTATTATATAGTAAATGGCAATTCTGGGTAATTTGTAGAGGTTTCTAAAATGTGGTGTGTGGTAGATTGAGGACTGTGTTGGAATTGCAAGCTAGCATTTTAAGAGCAAAGGTGGAGGTTTCCCAGTCCTACTTGTGCGGTAGGGTGCTCTGTAACAAAGCATCCTATCCGGTCAATCTGGAAAGAGACAGCTTAAAAACAAAGTAGTGACAATTTTGCCTCACTGCCTTAGGGATGAGCCTGTCTTCTCTCTCTCTTGTATGTTATCCCTCGGAATTCTAAGAATTAAAGTAGTGTTATCTTAAACCTTCCAACAAAAGTATTTATTTTTTTCATCTAGCTTCTCTGTGTGTATTCAATGAATATAATTTCTCTCTCTCTCTGAACCCTGTACAGATGGATTCATCATACCTAAGGCACCTGGTTTTATATCCGGAGGGATAAGACAAATATTATTTATATACATTTTAAAAACTGACTAAAACATTTCTAAAATGGATTGTCTGTAAAATATATATCGTATATGAAGACCATATGACACTGTGGGATGGAATTAAGGTCTTATCAGCACTACTCTGGGATGAGCTGTATGACTCATGGCAAGGACATATTGTTCATGAATGATAAAACCAAAGTCATGCCACACTCTCATATAGTCTATCTATAAACTTTCTATTTACAGCTGTGAAATATTATATCTGTAGGACTAAAACTCTAAAGATGACAAAATAATTCCACTTTTTGGCTGGACTCCAGGATTTGCTCTCTTTTCATATTTGCCTTAGAAATGAAGAACCACTGGGCTAGATCCTCAGCTGGTGAAATCAACATTGCTGCATTAATTTACCCCAGCTGTGGATTGGCTGCCAAACTTTTAAAATTGATTTAATAGATAGCCTCCACAAGTAGAGTGACTTTTAAGCAGCCAGCTCTTGTTCCAAGCAGGAAGCATTTCTTCTCAGACATTGAAGAGAACTGTAATGTCCAGGGTTTTTCCTTTTCTGTGGTGGCTGTTTTCAGATGTGGAATATGACCACATAAACCAAAGGATGTGAAATTGTTGGGGCTTGGTAGCTTTTTCCTGCCACATCTGAAATGTCTTCTTTAAAAACAAATGCTGTAATTAGTGATGCCCGAGACAATGTCTAAAGAATGATCAAGTTCTTTTAGTTTCCAATATAAAAGAATTATTAATATATGGTACTGATTCTATTTTGTCTCTTCTCAGATGGTCTGCCATGTCCTGTTATTCTCTGGGATTCCTCTTTGGCTTCGACAAATAATAGGACCCATTCTTCAGTGAGGCTAAATTGGGGGGCCTATCAGCAGCTATTGAAACAGAAGTGCTGGCAGAATGGCAAAGTGCCCAAAGCTGAGTGGGGCTGTACTGAGATCCATCACTATGAGTGGTCCAAGATGGCACTCTTTGATTTTCTTCTGCAGGTAAGGGAGCAATGTAAAGTGTTTACTGTATACAAAGAACACCAACCTTTGCAAGATTTATTTGAGCACGAGTCTGGTTAAGGATAAACCATTTTCACAGATATGTCCAATGATAAAATTCACTGTGGGTTGCAATTTTGCAGAAGGAGAGTGTTTAAAAAGATGGTTTTAGTTTTTGTCTTTAATGAGAAAGGTATGTGCTTGTGCTCCTTTGGCTTGTTTCTGGTACACTGTACAACCCCAAAAGATAAAGAACAATAGGTTGTGTTCTGCACTGCTTTGCACTTTGTGTATTCATTTACACTTGTGGAAAGTGAGTGTAAACTGCTGCCATTCTGGTAGCATTTTACACCCACTTTGTACAGGTGTAAATGAATATACAATGTGTGAGGCACTGGAGAGTCAGGACAACTATGATTAAGTCATGGGGACAGATCCTTCGCTGATGTGACTCATTTTCATTCCGTTTAATAGAACTTATCTGCTGAGGACCTGGCCCTAAGTTATTTTGCAGTTCCAGTCTCACATGCTCTTGGAAAAGGCAGAGAATCACCTGCAGTGACCACAGTTTTCTTCATTTCCCCTTCTCCAGCAAAAGGCTGCTGTTACTCCGCCATAGATGTGAGGTCTCATTGCTCTTATATCTTCCTTCTTATTAATGTTTTAAAAAGAATAAATGATATTCCTTCATCAGCACTCTTCTTGCCAAGAGGAAATCAGATACTATAACATGAGCCTCCAGTGTGAAAGGGTGGCTAAAATGGCTAATGTGGTCTTTGGATGTATAAACAGGAGCATATTGAGTAGAGTAAAGATATTTTACCCTGGTATTTGGCAATGGTGCAATCACTGCTGGACTACTGTGTCTGTTTCAGGTGTCAACAAGTCAAGAAGGAAATTAAAAAATTGTAGGGGGCTCAGAGAAGAGCAACAAGAATGATTTAAAAAATTGAAAACATACCTTACATTGATAGACACAATGAGCTCAATTTATTTAGTCTATCAACGAGAGACAATTGAGGGACAATTTGATCCTGACATATAAATACTTCTATGCACAAAACTAAAATTTGATAGAGCTCTTTGTAGCAGGCAAAGGTATAACAAGATATAACAGAGAGATGATGAGAGTTGAATAGCTGGAAGTTGAAGCAAGACAAATTTAGACTAGTAATAAGACTCACATTTTTAATAGTGAGGGTGAGTAACCACTGGAACAATTTACCAAGGATTGTGGTGGATTCTCCATCAATGGAAAATTTTAAACCAAGATCAGATATTTTTTCTAAAAGAGATGCTCTGTTCAAGCAGGAATTAATGTAGGGATGTTTTATGGACAGTGTTATACAGGAGGTCAGACTAGAAGATCACAGTTGTCCATTCTTGCTTTATAATCTATGAAGTGTGTATGCACTTTTCACACATCCCTAGGATTTCACAAACAAGTGCGCAAATACAAAATGGAAAGTTGGCTATGAAGGAGCACTGCAGGAAAGGATCTGGAGCTTATAGTGGATCACAAACTAAATATGAATCAACAATGTAATATTGTTCTAAAAGAGTGAACTTCATTCTGGGATGTATTTGTAGGAGTATTGTAAACAAGACAATAGAAACAATATTCCATTGTACTCAGGACTGATTAGGCCTCAAATGGAGCATTATGTCCAGTTGTGGGCACCATACATCAGGAAAGTATCGGGGGTAGCCATGTTAGTCTGTATCCACAAAAATGACAAGGAGTCTCGTTATTTGCAACTGAAGAAGTGGTTTTTTACCCAAAAAAGCTTATGCCCAAATAAATCAGTTAGTCTTTAAGGTGCCATCAGACTCCTTGTCACTTCAGGAAAGATGTGAACAAATTTGAGGAAGTCCAAAGGGCAGCAACAAAAATGATTAAATGTCTAGAAAACATGACCTACAAGGAAAGATTGAAAAAATCAGGTTTGTTTAGTCTGGAGAAGAGATGACTGGGATGGCAGGGGACCTGAGAAGTCTTCAAGTACATAAAAGTTTGTTATAAAAAAGAGAATGATAAATTGTTCTCCTTATCCACTGAGAACAGGACAAGAAGTAATGGGCTTATGTTGCAGTAAGGGAGACTTAGGTTAGACATTAGGAAAAACTTCTTAGCTGGAAGGGTAGTTAAGAACTGAAACAGATTACTTAGGGAGACTGAGGAATCGCTGTCATTGGAGGTTTTTAAGAACATATTAAGACAAACATCTGTCAGGGCTGGTCTAGATTATTCTGAGTCCTGCCTTAGTGTAGGGGACTGGACTAGATAAATAGTACATCTATTTCTAGTACTTCTAGTACTACATTTCCCTGATTCTAGAATTGTCCCCATTATTTTGCTAAGTAAGATATTGCTATGAGCTAGATCCAGTTCTTATTACATGGTAACCAGAAAAGTGAAATTTGAGTAATTTCTACTAGCATCAAAAGTGTTTACTGCTCCTACTCATTTTGCAGTGAGCTGCTTGTAGAGTAAGGGACTTAATCTCATGAGTTAGTTTGAAATCAGTGGAAAGACTCCCATTGATTTAATGGGCTTTGGATCAAAACTTCAGTCTCAAAGATTTCAAGCCTATTCTAACAAGTGACTGAATATTTTCATAATCAGAAATACGTGTACTCCCAACAGCTCTCTCCCTTTCATTAATAGTTTGTTTCTTCTGAGAAGTGATTTGAAGTTAAAAATAGGAGACTGAGGTAGGTTTCAAACACCTAGCACCAAATCCTGCTCTTAGCAAAGCAGGAAGTAGCTAAGAGTGGACATGAACCAAATTTACAAACCTGATTGCCAATTCTTCACACAAAGCTCAAAGGTAAACTGGAGATAAGGCACCTGATAACAAAAACGTAAGCATTACGTAAGCCATGGCTTGTCAATGGAGATCGGGCAAATTACATTACATAACTAAGGACTGTATAATCATAACTTTAGTCTGTAACACAGACAGGCACAAACACAAAAAGAATAGATGATAGGAACACTTCACAGATCAACCCATGCCTTTACTTAGTCCATTCACAGCAATCCATGTCTTGACTTCATCTTTATAGCAGGGCTACTATTTCCTCCCCTTAATCCTGGTCCCTCTGCCATGTAACTTGATGGATCAAAAGGGGCTGGCAGTTTGTTCCATACTGACTGAAGTCTGGATGATAGCAGATTTTCCCAGTGTGACCTTGTGTGTGACCCACTTAAGGCCTTGATGGGTGAATGAAGATTTGGGCTTGTGTGAAGAAACAGGACAGCCGCTGGCAGTTATAACAGGGATTTAGAGCAACTTAAACTAGGATTTAGGGCAACATCCTAACCCCACAAAAGACTAAAGTTCTGATCCATACAAGTACACAGTGCAAAATAGTACTAAAGGTATGTGTAGCCATTACCTCCACAACCATTTTGAAAAGATTTTCTTGCATATATACTGTAGGATCAATCCTTGCATTAGACCACATAATAAGTGTTTTCCATCTCTGATTTCCATGATTCTTTTTATGCTATGCAGAACAGGCTGCTCTCCATCATTCTTCCGTCCTCAGTATGCAACCCATGTAATCCATCGAACAGGCGTAACTAAGGGAATACCGGCCAATTATATTTTAAATTCATACTTTGACCAAATATAATCTTATGGACTAGACTATAATTGACCACTGAGCAGGTGTGCAAGGAGTAGGAGGGCTCAAGGAGACTTATCCCTGCTTATATTTCCCCATTTTAGGGTTCGTCATAACCTCAGCCCTTGCAACCAGTTGAGCACAGTGAGAATTAGGGATAGCAGCACTAGACATCTCAAGACTATACTTTCCCACCCATTCCTTACATTGGCCAACAGACCTTCTTGGATGTGGAGGGAACTTCATGATACACCCTCTTACGAGTTGGCATATCTTTCATTTTCTCGTAGATAATATGGAGATGTGGGTACACTGTTTCTCCAGGAGGGCCTGTTAGTTTAATGTATATCTGCACTGCCCCCACCAGGCACCTGCATCTAGAAGCTACGATAACCCGTTTATATGCAGAATTTCATCTCTCATACAATTCAACATTCTAGAAAGTCATGTTTTTTAAAATGTAGACATCATTGCATTTGATTAGACACAGTCTATCTCTGTCCTTCACAAGTTTTCGTTTTTGACCGGGACGAATGGATGTTTCACTTTTTGAGTTATATTTATGCAACATTGCTTATGGTAATTATAGAATGTGAATTTTCTGCCTAAAATAAGTTGTCATTTGTGTAATGACTCCATCCTCAGTCCTACTATGAGTGAGTAATGCTTGTAATCTGATACAAAGTCATATGTGGATTATATTGATCCTAAACATAGCAATAACCCTATAGGAATAGCACAGTGTGTGTCAGAGCATTTAAAATGGATTTTGATTTGTTAATCTAAAAGTGCTAATGTGTTTGCATTTAATGGTGTAAAAGATAGCATGGTTCCTGTGTTGATGCACAGAAGTATCTATTAATTTTTAATTTTAGTATCTTCTAGAGTAAAGACTGCAATTTAGCAATGAATATTATGTTACCTCTGCTGTTATCCAGAAATAAATGTTAACTACTAGATGAGATACAACAGGCTTGAGCCTTTCATGAAATAAAAAGGAAGCAGATCACTTTTACAAGGCAGGCTACAAATCTGGGGTATCCTACACTTCCAACAAATGCCCTGCTGCTTATCAGAAGTGTATGCCAAGCAGCTGAATATGCTCATTCTCCACAATTCATGCTTTCTCAGGATGTACTTGAACATACACCTGTCTTTAAAGGCATTTCAACAGGAGAACATGGATACATGAAAAATCCATAACAAGGGACAGATGAACAAGGAAACTTGAGGTGACATGACCAACATAATGGATTGTATTCATCACTAATAAAAGTGATCAATGTATTGCACATAAATGGACTGAGAAGCCTTCAATTGGCTAGTAATTCTCTAACCACTTGGCAAGTATTGCATTTGAGTATTAACCTCTGAGCTATTCCAGTACTAGTAAGCAGATTGGTTTGCCTGAATAACTTCAGACATGTTGATACTCACTTTTTCTAGTTGTGCAAGAGATGGTGACTGACTACCCTTCATTCACTCTGAGGTTTTCCTAATCCTAGCCATTGCCAGCTAGCTTGCCCTTGTTCCCTCTAAAGTTGGAAATCTTCTTACTTTGGTTATAGGAAAAACTATCTTAATTAAGAGCCTGATCCTGCAGCCTCTTATTCACCTGAGCAATCATATAAATCACACAAATAGTCACATGCACTCTAGAGTATGGCATACCCGTGTAAGGACTTCCTGGGTTGAGTCCTAGGAGAGTAACTGGTAGCACAAATGGTATTAAAAATCAAAGGAGTAAATTTCTGTTTGTGGGAAGATTTTGTGTAATACTGTAAGTCTGAGTTTGAACTGAGATGAAAAATGCAGAGAAATTGGAGGGAATTCAGGGAACAAGGGACAGTAGTTGAAGGGATTAATGAGGAAAGATTAAAATAAGTGAATATGTGTAGCCTAATTAAATGATGACTGGAGAGGTATGAGGTATGGTTACAAGTAGCTGAAATGTGTAAATGTCACGGAAGCAGGGGGATTATGCAGGGTGGTCCTGGCAGACATACGAAAGATTAATGGGATGACACTGATCAAAGAGAAAAATAGTCTGCATACAAAGAAAAGTGTGGTAAGAGTACAATCTGCTAGACCATGGAATAGTTTTTTCAAGTAAAATCTCCACCATGTGAGTTATTTAAAACTAGAGAAATATATTAAATACACACGATATAAAAATACATCAGCTGCTAAAACATTAAAGTTGCAAAGTCAAGTGCACAAAAGTTTGGACATGCCAGATTTTGGGTTGTCTGAATCTTAATTCAGACCCCTTGTGCATATGCATTTTGATACAGTCTGTAATTACATAAATAAATTAAAAAATAAATGTACCTCAGTTCCCCCTCTGTAAAATCAGGATAATAATATCACCTCACCTCGCTGGCATGTTATGAAAATAAATGAATGTTTTGTAAAGCACCATGTCCATGAGGAAATTGATAATTCTGTATTCACAGGAGGGTTTGACTATTGTGCAGCAAATCAGGCTGAGGGCCACATCTTGAACAATGATGATAAAACTAAATATTGAATAGCTACTCATTTAATTGATCACCATCCGTCCTGTGCAGTGAAGGAGAAAGAGGTCTGGTGGAAAAAATAGTATGTAGAAGAAGACTGTATCGTAATGCATTCACAAAACAAGGCTGAATTAAAGCTGCACAGGCAGCCTTCATTCTGGCATTTCTTAGCTGTTGAGTACATCACTTTGCCTATAACACACTATATGATGCAATCCTTTCCTTAGTGTACTTAAGTCTGTATCAGTTCTATTGTATTCCAGCTCAGAGAATTAAAGAAGATGCTGCTTTCTGAAAAATCTTGGGTTTGATTTCCCCATTGTGTTACTCGGGTTTGACTCTGCTGTCACTCCTCTGATTTTTTTTAAATAGAGTTATACTGGTGTAAGACTGGAATAACAGAGGCGTGAATCAGGACGTATGGGTACAATATGGAGCCTAGGAATAGGTTTTAATAATAGATGAATTGTGGAGGATTAATACTGAGTTCTTCCCTTCCCCTCTCCCCCACTGATTTTAATTAAGTTTGCTCTGTATTCGTGAACTTGGGATGCTATCTAGTAAGGAATGATACTTTTTTCCAGACTCTGACAAGTCTAAGGAATAGATGGCCTCGATCCACAAGAGGAGTTAGGCTTGGTGATGCTGAGCATCACGGTGCGTAACTTTGATTTTCTAGATGCCTAAATGTGATTCACAGAGTTTGAATTTGTTACCTAAGCTCCTATATAATGTATGGGGAGAGATAAGTGCCTTTATGTGATTCATAAATAACATCACATTAGGTAAGGAGACACCTAAGCTAGCCAATGGGATATGCTGACAAGAGGGGTGTGTGGTAAGCATTCCCTCTCCCATGAGATAGGTGTCTAAGTCTAGGCTACAGGGAGGCAACTATCGCTACTAGCATTTCACAGATGAGGAACCTCTTTGGAATTAGGAGCCTAAGTCATTTTTGCAAGAAGGCAGGGGAGTGGGAGGGAAAGGAGGCCAACCACTTCCTTCCCTCATAACTCTTAGCTTAGTGCTTAGGGTACTCATCTGGGATGTGGAAGGCTTCTGATTCAAATCCCCCTTCTCCCACACCTGTGGATGTGCCACCTCACAGGTGAGTGCTCTGACATTGTCTGTGGGATATTCTGATGTGAGGCTCCCTTTGTCTCTCCTGCGATGCTGTTGCATTCTAGATTAAATAATTAAAGAGTCATTTGGGACAGAGAAGAAGAGCAGAAACGTGAGTGACTCAATAGCTTGGTGGTTAGAGTGCTCACCCAGGATTTGGGGGATCCAGTCCCACTGCTTCAATGATTCTTTATTTAGTCACAGTGGAACAGCTTCCACAGGGAGACTTACTGAGGGTGCCCCACCTCATCATAGCCTAGTGGTTAGACCACTCATTTAACAGGTGGCAGATCCCTGTTCAAATCCCTTTTCCCCTTCATGTGGCTGGCAGACTCTGATTGGTGGTCTCCCACCTCTGGTATCATAACCAGGGCTAAAAGTTCTGAGGGAGATCTTGCATCTCTCTCCTCCCTCCATTTATATTGTGTGAACTTGCCTAAGTGGTCCAATCTTGTATGTGTGCTCAGAGTCACCTTCATGTGATTCAGTTGATTGAACACCTGGCTTCTCCTGGTTTTTGAATTGCTCTGGGGCTAAGGTGAGAGATAGGCACCTGGTTGCCTAGAAGAAAACAGCAGTATGTGTGCTCAGAGGCAGAAATGTAAGCTTCTGAGGACCTTCTATTGCAAAAGTTTAGGTGCCTACAAGGTTCAGTGGGCATTTTGGTCACCACAGTGGAACCTAAAACTGGGACTTGGGCTCCTTTTATGCATCCAGGCCAGTATAGATAAGAGTCAAACTTTGCATCCTGTTGAGTTTCATTTTGGTCATATATTATGTTCATTTCCAGATCTACAATCGACTGGACAGAAATTGCTGTGGGTTCAAACCTCGCAAGGAGGATTCCTGTGTCCAGAAAGGACTGAAGCTGAAATGCGAAGATCAAGATTCTGTTGACTTGACACACATTATTCAGAGAAGGCATGACCCTAGGCATTTGGTCTTTATAGATAATAAAGGTTTCTTTGACAGAAGCGAAGACAATCTGGATTTCAAAATATTACAAGGAATCAAAGAGTAAGTTTTAGGATATCCCTAAAAATCTGCATAGGGTTCAATAGGCTTTTCCTAGCTCTTCATTTAGGATCTCCTCTCTCGCTCCTCAACACATAGCCTGAGTGAAAGGGCTGTGCACTGAGTATGTCCCCAGGGATTAGGAGATTGTGAATGGCATGAGGAAGCTTTCTTTTCTTTTCTTTCCCCACCCAAAAAGAAGACATTGTTGCAGTAGCCCCAGTGTCTCTTTTATGTCTCCTCCATATGGAAATTTGACTAAACTAAGGTATGGGTATACATACTTTTGTGTCTAGGCAGATATTATTATACTTGGAGCATCACACGTATACTAGGTGCTTTATAGAACAGATACAGCAAGATCCTTGCCACCAAAGGCATGACTGACAAAAGGGAGGTGAAGGAGAAAGGAGGATCTAGGTGTGAGATCAATAAGCCTATCTAGACTAGGAAAATCTGCACCAATCTAACTTCACTGGTGTCATTACACGGTGGAAACCTCTAATGGAGGACCTCTGCAGATAGGCAAGTTACTGCAGAAACACCACATGCTGTCAGTTACTGGAATAAATTGCATCAGTGCAAGCCCCATTTATATAGATTGTCATGCATTTACACCTGGAGTAATATACATACTGCTTTAAAAAAAAAAAAGGAGGAAAAAAACCATTATAAACAAGGGCCCTAAAATGCGGTGTCTAACTTTAAGCATGTCAGTAGGAAATAAATGGGACTGTGTACATATAGATAGGCATGCACTGAAATACCTTGATGAATCCATGGAATTGGTTGTTAAACCACAACATAAATATTGTAGTTCAGAGTGATGCCAAGGCTGATAAACTCCTTTACACTTTTTCAGGTTCCCTGAATCTGCAGTTTCAGTGCTGAAAAGTCAGCGCTTGCGAGAGAAGCTTCTTCAATCTCTATTCCTTGACAAAGTATATTGGGAGAGCCAAGGAGGTCGCCGAGGAATTGAAAAACTTATTGATGTGGTAGAAAGGCGTGCCAAAATTCTTCTCACCTATATAAATGCCCATGGAGTCAAAGTATCACCCATGAGTGAATGAAAGTCTTTTTTCCCGTAACTCTAAGAATTGCAGTTATATAAGGCAAGAACTGATGGCAAAATTGCTTTTTCTTTTAAAATTCATCTAATTTCCAAAACATAACAGTAGCCAGGTAAGCTTGGGTTTGTTTAGACATTTGAAATAAAAGTTATATAGTATAAAAGTGCCCATTCTCCAACTTTCTCTAAAATCATTCTTAAATGCATTTATTGCTGTGTTCTTCTAACAAAGATGTCTAAGCAGTGTAATAAACAATGCAATAATTTAATACAAATATTGGATTCTCAATCTTCTAAACTTTCTTTTATTCTCTCAGTTAAGGCCAGATCTGTCTCCATTGTATTCTTTTACCAGGTATTTCATGATTAAGAGTGGGATTTTCAGAAGCACTCAGCCTTGGACAGCTGTTCTTACCGAAGTCAATGGAAGTTGTAACATTGATTTAAATGGGAGCAAACATAATTCTGACAGAGAAGGGGAATGAATGTTAAAATTAGAACAGAAAATTTGTTTCTAGTATTCTCTTAGCTCTAAATGTAGCCTCTGGTGTTCCATTAAGAAAGTCCACTGTTCTTCAAGAAGAGACTTTGTCGTTAGAGATAGGACGATCATAAAACATCAATGGTGCATATCCTCAGCTGGTTTAAATTGTTGTAACTGTGCTGACTTCAAAAAGCTGTGACAACTCACACCAGCTGAAGATCTGTCAGAAATATTTCTGAATAGAGAGGTATTGGGAAATTGAGACATTAGCCACTATTCATCTTGAATAAGACTTTTCCTAGGTCTTAATGTACTTCCAGAAATAAAACATAAATCAGTGTTGAATACCATAAAAATATAGCTGCCTCCTAGTACTCAATAGACATTCAAGACATTTTTTTGAAGGTAGTGGTCATGTTACATGTTTCTATGCATACCTATCTCTGACAATGTATGTACAATAGTATTTTTCCACTGTGAGAAATTTAAATACAGTTGTACAGTTTTTTTAATTAAAAATTTTAAATGAGTTGAATTCCATCACTTACAGCTGATGCTGCTTTCATTTATAACAAAGTGTAAATGAGAAGTAATGCCAGTGGAGTTCTGCTGGCATGAGAGGAAAATCACATCCTCAATGCATTAACTTCTGGACCAGATGAGCCAAAGCCTAGGGAAAGGTAGTGATCAAGAGGAGAAATAAACAGAATTCAGCGAGGATTTTGATTTTTTTTTTAATGGACTCATAGGTGCTGGAACAAGGGGCGCCGGGGGTGCTGCTGCAACCAAGGGTGCTGGAAAAATGTGTATGGGGGAAGCTGAGAGCCAGGAAACCAGACTGTAAACCCTGTATATAATGGAAACAATTTCAAGCCAGGGGGTGTAGCAGCATCCCCAGCACTCCTAATTCCAGCACCTATGGCCACACACCCCAGCTTGAAGTGGTTTCGATCATATACAGGGTTTACAGTTTGGTTTGATGGCTCTCCGCACCCCCACTATACAAATTTTCCAGCATCCCTGAATGAACTCGTCGTGTTTTTTGCTATTACTCTTTGTATGGTTCTCTCTTTCCCTGGATACTATTCAATGCTTTTGTGTGTGTGTGTGTGTGTGTGTGTGCATGCGTGTGCACATGTGTGTGTTACTGTCAAGGTTCCTTCCCCACTCTGAACTTTAGGGTACAAATGTGGGGACCTGCACGGACACTTCTAAGCTTAATTACTAGCTTAGATCTGGTACACTGCCACCATCCAGAAGTCAGTGTCTGGAGCACTTCCTATCCTCCCAAAACTCTCCCCTCCCTGGGTGGCCTTGAGGGACTTCACCAATTCCCTGGTGAACACAGATCCAAACCCCTTGGATCTTAAACAAGGAGAAATTAACCATCCCCCCTCCTTTCCCCCACCAATCCCTGGGGAGTCCAGATCCAATCCCCTTGGATCTTAAAACAAGGAAAAATCAATCAGGTTCTTAAAAAGAAAGCTTTTAATTAAAGAAGAAAGGTAAAAATCATCTCTGTAAAATCAGGATGGAAAATACTTTACAGGGTAATCAAATTTGTATAGCTCAGAGGAACCCCCTCTAGCCTTAGGTTCAAAGTTACAGCAAACAGAGGAAAAATCCTCACCGCAAAAAAGGGACATTTACAAGTTGAGAAAAAAAAAAACTAATCCGTCTTGCCTGGCTGTTACTTACAATTTTGAAACATGAGAGACTGGTTTAGAAAGATTTGGAGAGCCTGGATTGACGTCTGATCCCTCTTAGTCCCAAGAGCAGACAACACCCAAAACAAAGAGCACAAACAAAGACTTCCCTCCACCAAGATTTGAAAGTATCTTGTCCCCTTATTGGTCCTCTGGTCAGGTGTCAGCCAGGTTTACTGAGCTTCTTAACCCTTTACAGGTAAAAGAGGCATTAACCCATAACTATCTGTTTATGACAGTTACACATTTTGTATATTTTGCCAAATGCAGTGCCAATACCCTAAGCAGCTTCCACAGGGTGTAAAGTCTCTGTGAGGCTAATGACACTGCCAGTGCTAACTTCTCCAAACTGGGTGAGGGAGGATAGAGAGTGAGTGGAACCATGGCTAGACACACAAGGGAAAAGACATTACTCTTTCCAAGGGTGATCAACAGCACTCTCTGAGATGCAGGGATTCAAATACTGTGTCGACTTCAGCAATAATTCTTTCTGGCGTTTATGTAGGGCGGTGTACCTGCACATTGTTCCCCAACATCAGTGTGCCTCAATGTTTCTATATATAGTCCTTCCTTCAGCTTAAGGGCTTCATCTGGCACCCCATATTGAAGTGCATACCCATTACTCATGCAAATGCTCCCATTGACTTTAAGGAGCACTGATATGAGAATAGGACATAAGATCAGGCCTTGAACTGTTACTAATACTGGTGATGATAAATACAAACCCTGGAAAGCAATTGTCATCTTTGGTATTATTTGTCCTATCATTGTTTAACATGATGCTGAGTACGATTTTGTTAATAATCCAAAGAATAATGATTGATACAGGGCATAGGAATACAGAATAGCTGAAGTAAGAATAACTTTGAGGTTTTAATTTGCAAAAGGTGAAAGATTTCTCAATAAACAAAAGAATTCCGAACATTTCAAGTGCACTTATATAACTACTTATGCAGTGGTTTCAGCCAAACAAACATTCTGCATACTTTATTTGCTGCTAATATGCTCAGACAGAAGAGATCTGCTCTCACCTCAACAGCTGGAATAAAGCTTATAGTTAGATTAATTTACTTCATTTTTAAAACAGCAATCTGACAATGAAATGACACTCCTGTCTGAAAAACAAAATAAAAATGAATCATTAAAAATAAGCCTTGCTGTGCCTGTGTTAGGGATCCACAGTCAGCAAAGAAACTGTGGACGCTTGCTTCATTCGTTCATTCCTACATCATCTGTGCTGGCCTTCCTTCCATTTATGGACATATGGGACCAGACATAGCTTCATGTTCCACATTAGTTGGAGGGGTGTAGCCAATGGCAGGGATCCAAGGTCTGTGGGTGGAGGAAGACGATTATGTCATTCTTGAATCTGTCTGAAAAGCAGAACCACATAAAATGGAATTATAAAAAAAACCTAAGGAGACTATCACAGATTTAATAATATTGAAAGACAGAGTACAAAATAAGCAGCATGGCCACAGATGCCTTGAATCTCCTCAACAGTGTGCCAGCATGTTTAATAATCTTGATTCTTTTCAGAAGTACAGAAGATGAGAATTTTTGCTCATCATAGTGGGAGCAATATTCCTTCTTCTTTTCCATGTTATCTAAAATACAGGCTATTGCTCAAAAACTGTCCATAAACTACATGAGTTCAAAACAGTGTGTATATATGTATAAATTAAGGGATACATTTCCAGTTGGATTTTACCTGTACATTCTAGGAATGCCTCTTTAAATATATATAAATACCTTAGCTTGTTTCTAAAAAGTAGTCAGCTGTGCACACACATACTGATTTGTGTGTACAGTTTGGTGTTTACATGTACAATTGCCTGATTTGTGTACTAATGCCAATTTGTATATGCATGTGTGGGCTGACAAATTGAAAATTTTCCTCTAAAAAGTACAGTATCTCCATCTGATAATTATTTCTGTATAAGAAATTTTCTAGTTATTAAATAAAGAAAAAATGACAAAATGCTTGTTATCTGAGTGTGAATTGACAGAAGCTGGGAATGGGCAACAGGGGATGGATCACTTGGTGATTACCTGTTCTGTTCATTCCCTCTGGGGCACTAGGCATTGGCCATTGTCGGAAGACTGGATACTGGGCTAGATGGACCTTTAGTCTGACCCAGTATGGCCATTCTTATGTTCTTAGTTAACAGTAGAATATTAGTTCTGAGATGGTTGCCTAGCACTGTAAAGCTTTATATTTATTGTTACATCCAGCACTGAATCTCTTTTCTCTTTGACTCTTGTGACAGGGTCAGCCCAGATGGCTACGAGAGTAGTCAAAGGTAGACACATTAGCTCCAGGTTAAGCGGGTCCCTTTTCCCTGGTAAGAAAACAGGGACTATTCCAGAACACGTAAGAACTTTCTAGAACTAATTAAGGCAGGCAGGCTAATTAGGACACCTGTAGTCAGTTGGGAAGTTATTAGAATTAATTAAGGCTAATCAGGACACCTGGTATAAAAAGGCTCTCACTCCAGTTAGTGAGGTGTGCATAAGGAGCTGGGAGTGAGAGGACATGCTGCTGGAGGACTGAGCAGTACAAGTGTTATTAGACATCAGGAGGAAGGTCCAGTGGTGAGGACAAAAGGTGTGGGAGGAGGCCATGGGGAAGTAGCCCAGGGAATTGTAGCTGTTCCAGAAGACACTCTAGACAGCTGCAGTCCACAGGGCCTTGGGCTAGAACCTGGGGTAGAGGGCATGCCTGAGTTCCCCCCAAAACCTCCCAACTCCTGATCCAACACAGGAAGATATCTGAGGCTAGCAAAATCTGCCAATAAGTGCAGGACTCACCAAGGCAGAGGTGGAACCTTATTACACTCTGAATATTTTAAAAATGTCATTGTGGTGTCTTTTTTTAATTAATACTAAAAAAATTGCCATAAGCAATGACTCATTTAGGCAATTATTTCTGGTGTGTGTATGTGTGTGTCCTGGACTATAAAGAATAAAATGAGTATGTTCACTGGGATTTTTTGTTGGGATCTCTGTAATTTGCAATAGTACCAAGATCTGCTCTAATTATGACTCTTATAGGATAGTATTGATGGGATGGTCTTTTTAAAAGAGTTATAGCCTTGAAGATGCCTCTTTCAAGAAACAATCCAGATGAGATTATGAAGCTTTTCCTGTGGAAACATTTTCTAGCCATTTACTCATGAGTCTTATAATTCTTTCTTACTAAATGAGGTTGACTAGCAATGAAGCCTGTGAGTACTGTGGTGTTACTGTAGCCTAGTCTTACTCAAGCATTTTTGTTTGAATAATTTTTTTAATTTGAAAAGAAAAACCCACATCCATTTGTGGGTGACTTTCTCACGTCAGAAAGGAATAGTTTCTAGTGGTTAATTTGGTAAGAGAATGAATGGGTTTGGGAACAAAGAACTGAAATCCCTGTCCCACAGCAGCTAAGTGGATAAAGTAGCCCAAAAGTTTTTATTTTTAAAGTCTCTGGAGTGTACATTTCTTCAGAAGTCAAAAATATGCTAATAGGCAGCACTAAAATTTTTATGCATTCTTCCCTCCCCATGCAACAAGTAATCTGTATAGTTTTATCATTTGTATTTTTGTATTTGCAACCCTGTGCTCTGGGTGTCCATAAGCCTCTGACTTCCAGATGCTGGGACTGATGTCAGGGGTGGATCAGATAATTGCCCTATTCTGTTCATTTCCTCTGAAGCATCTGGTATTGGCCACTGTCAGAAGAGAAGATACTGGGCTAGATGGACTGTTGGTCTGACCCAGTATAGTCATTCTTATGTTCTGAAGTTCTTATAATTAATTATCATTTTGTATTTGATTGCCTTAACACTTTTCTATATTTTAGATCAAATTTTCCCCTCACCTATACTGCTATAAATCCACAGTACTGCATTAATTACATTGTCAATAAGAACAAAATTTTAACTGAATGAGGTTATTTCAGATTTATAGTAGCATACTCAAGAGCAGAGGGCAAGATTGTGACCCTAATTCTGTGCATGAAGGGGAAATTCCACTTGCTGATGTCAAATCTGTCATGCATATGGGTCCTGTCAGTTGCCTCCACAGCACCGTCCCATCCCTTCCCAGGACATATTGATGGTTTGCTCTGTATGGGAGAGGGGGTGGGGACTGGGTTGGGTGGGGAACACAAATCATGTCATCTGGCACTGTAGAGATTAGGCTGAAAAGGTAATATACCCTGGAACCCCAGGGAATCTTCCAGGACAAGGAACCTACTTTAAAGGACTGGGGCTGGAGAAGTCCTGGCAGCATGACTCTAATGGAGTGGGCAGGGGAGCTGACTGGGATATGAGCTGGAGCAGAGGACAGGGCCTCCAGTCAGGTGACACTCAATTCCTGCTGATACTCTGGGCTCCAGACAGGTCTCCTGGAACTGCACGATTTTTAAGCAGGCTCCAGAGTCAGATCCACCCCCAAATCTCATAGAAGAATTTGGATGTTCCAGCTTAGAATTTGAACATTTGAGATAAGTAATTAAAATGAAATTCATAATGGCTTGACATCTGCATCTCTTGCCATATGTTACGATACAAATGCAGAGTGAGACTAGTACTCAGTGAGATGAAGGAAGCTGTAATTTTTCAAGATGTGCCAACATTTTCTTTTGCTACAGGAATATGAGAAATTACTTCTGTTCTTCCAAAGATGGATAAGATTCAATTTTGTGAAGCAATTTGGACTCCATGCCCACTTGAAAGAGTCCAAAAGACAAGCTTTTTCCAACTTATGCATTATCATTTCAGGTTTATAGGGAGCTTCATAACAATTTTACAAAGTACTTCCTATGAATTCTATTTTTTGGAACAAGATGTGATTGATCACATATTGTACCAATGATATTTTCATTGAAAATCTCAATGAAATTTTGTACAGTAAAAATGTAGATATCCTCTTCCTTCCTAATGTATGTGTATAGCATAGATCAGCTGTGTGGGTGTGTCCCAGAGAATGATGAAAACAGTGTCATTAGTCCTCTTAGTGATGTTTCTGTGAAGTTTAGTTCATCCTTCTCTTCCCTGGTGATCGCTGTATGATAGGTATAGTCACTTTATGTGAACTCTATAGTGTAATGCACAGAGAATGACTGGTTAGCTTGGAGCAACTTGATCCAAAGATCTTTCAAGAGATAGTATCCTGTTCATTGCATCCAGGTTCTTATGATGTGCAACTCTGGTAATTGGCATGTGTTGCTAAATTGATTTACACCAGCTGAGGACCTGGCACAAAATATAGAGCAATATAGAGAAGATAAGAAATCAGTCATAAAAAAGTAAAGAAGATAGATTGGGTGATATTGTGAGATGGATAAGAGATGCCTCCTAATGTATGGCAGTCTGCCAAAGGATGAGAATGAACAGTAATTAAATGGATACATAATATAAAATCCTTCTTTCACTGTGGAGTCCTATTCTTGACAGACATTAAATTGGACTGAATTTAGCACTTGTCATATCAATATGGTCTAATAAACTAAAACTGATCTTGAAAAGGGGGAATTTAACTTTCTCTAAAAATTGTTTGTCTCAGATTATCAGGACCTTTTCCTTGTTTGCCCTTTGCTCTGTGCTTGTCATTTAATTATGTATGCTTGGCATCCTCTGCTAAGGAATGTTAACTCTGTCTCCTTCCACAAAAACATCAACCTGGCAGTCCCTGGAGGGCTGCTAAGTAACACAAGCATGCTTTATCAGTGATATTCTTCGGCTTGTCATGTGAAACACTTCAAGATTTGGATGGAATTTAATAACAAACTGTTACAGAAAATGGTACCAAAGTGAGAAAGTTTTATGAAGTGTGAGAACTATGTCTGGCAGATGGTAAAAGCTGGGGCTTCGATAAGCCTTTTTGGTTTGGGAAGTTAAAAAAACAACAGGTCATACTTCTTAATTCTCTATAATACATGACCTATCAGAGATAAAAATGGACTGAATTTCCTGCCTCCAGTCTCTCCAGAAAAGGAAATGCATACTCATATTGCTAAAAATGTTAGAGAGCTTAAGGGCACTAACAAGGTAGCTGTGGTGCAATTGTGGTAAACCTAAACACAGGAAACTGCTGATACCCAAACAGCTGCTAATTTTTTATTATTAAAGCATTGTGTTCAGGGAAGATAAAGGCATTAACTATTTGAAACAGAACAAGCTCTAGTTCTGAAAACCTTGAGGTCTCTCTGACATCTCCCTGCAAATGCTTGAGCTGATGGCTAGATGCAAAGTGGGTAAAAACAGAAGTCTTAACCTTCCCCCTCAAGCCTACCCTCCTACTTTTCTCAGTCACTGTGGCCAATGCCACTATCCTGCTTGTCACTCAGGACTGTATCCTGGGCATCATCTATAACTCAGACTTTCTCTAAGTCCCCACCTCCAGGCTCTAGCTAAATCTTGCCAATTCTTTCTTAAAATTCTAAGACACAACCTTTCCTACCTATCTACTCTGCTAAAACACTCACCCAGGCCCTTATCTTGTGGCATGATTTACTGCAACATCCTTCTCTTTGGCCTTTACAAATGCAGTCTTGCCCTGTTCATATGCATTCAGAATACTGCTGCAACAATCATTTTCCTAGCCTGTCATTGATCCATGTCACCCCTCTGTTTGCAGCCATCCACTGGCTCTTCCTCAATTTTGTCAAAGGTAAGCTACTTGGTTTACTTTCAAGGCCCTTCATGGCCTATCTCCACCCTACCTATTATCTCTCATTCATCAAGTCTATCTTCTGCATTATAATCCCATTACAAACCAGCCCACATATTACTATTAGCTAGATCCTGATTGACCAGTTGCGCAGAAAGACCAGGAAGTGACTGGGCAGAGAGATTGAACTACCCTCTTACTCCTAGTGAGTGTTCCATTGAGAGACCTTTCCTGGGCAATCGTAAGCTTTCATGTTGTCGCCTACGCTATGAAAAAAACTTTCAGTTCTGGAGCTGTCTGCCCAGCAGCTATCAAAGGACTGAATTAGTTATAAAAGGGAGAAAAAGAGAATGTTGAAGATAAGTCTTATTATATTCAAACTTAAAGTTTAAAAAATATAATATGAAATGCTGTATTTCAATAAAATACACTTTTCTCTGACTCTCCCAACCTGCCTTGACCCTCCACAAAGCAGAGATAAGGGAGACATGGGGGTTTTGACAGATTCATGGCAGTAGTAGCTGCTGAACAGTCACTCTGCAGTCAGGCCATGATGCTACCTCTCTCCATTCCTCCTTTGCAGTGATCACTAGCATTAGCCCAGTGCTGGAGTTGTGTGCTGACTAACAGGATTTGGGCCTTACTGCTTAGTGCTTTGGGATACCTGCAGCTGGAAATGGGGCGAAAAGCCACCAAAATCTATGCTTCTAGCTGTAATTGGATGCTTAAATGGCTATATCAGCATAGACTAAGCTGATAAGGTAATTCATGCGACAGAAGTGTTGATATATTCTGAGAGCTACAAAAGGTCAAAGAACAAAAGAGGTTAAAGCCTCATTAAAATCACTGCCTTCCTCTTCATTTTGCTTTGTGCGCTAGTATGTCTAAACTTGAACTTGAAATGCTAGTTTGCAAGTAGATATAATGCTCAAATACAGCTTTTGTCATCTTTTTAATGTTTGTGTTCTGAAGCAAGAGATCTGAAAGGCAAAGAACAACAGATTAAAGCTCGTACAGTGTCAACACCACACTGTGAACAATCCTTACCTTCCATCATGATGTGAGTGATAATCTGCATGGCCATGGAGAGCTGACACATTTTTTTATGTTACACTGTTGCCTTAGTGCTAAGGTTTCTTTGATTTTCTGCTGTCAGCTTTACCACCCATTGGTGATATCCTTCAGCTTTCACAATGGCTGCTTTGCCTACTAAGAAAACAAAATGTACATCTGTTTCAGTGCTTTTTGGCACCCCCACCTTCCACTCATAATTTAGAGCCATATTTTCAGCACAAATGCCTCATTTCTCTGTTTTTTAAAGTATAGTTATAGTCAGGAAAAATAAATCCATTTACTTCCTGTGGACAGGTAAAATTCCACCGAAGTCTGACTAAAAAAGCCTTGTTTGGTGGAACTATGAAGTGCTGAATTAGGAGGAATAACAGAATCCCACCCTCCACCCTAAAGGCAGGGAGTGGAGAACATATATAGCTTGGTTGTGGCTAATGGTTCAACCTGGAGGTTGGTGGATGATGTAAGTCATGATATTGAAAAGTGAAGAATATTATGGCACTAGAGGCTGGCAGGATTCCTTAGCTGTTGCTTTCCAAGCTTTTTAACATGGCATTCCTTCTTGAGGTATGGCATTTTTGCAAAATACATGTAATTTCTTGGGGTTTTGATGGATTCCATTGAATTACTCTTTCAGCCAGTCAGTTCCTTTAATTAAGTTTCTTGTTTAGGAGTCACCAAAGTGAAATGTGCTTTCCATTTTCATGTACGGAATTGAATCTGTGATATTCACTCATAAGTATAGTAGATGAGGTCAATGCCATAGTTATATATTTAAGAATAGGATGAGTGGTTACAAAAATAGCGTCTCTCTGAATAAACTCTGTTAGAATCTGCTGAACTGAAACATCATAGGTTTAAGTATGACACATGCACCCTCACAATGTGATTGCAGCCTGGAAAACTCCTGCATACTGGGAGACTTTCACTGGAATCCATGGATAAAGAGAAGCTATGCTTTCCCATAAAGCCAGCTCCAGTCTCCTGCTGCTTGCACTCCACCCTTGGAGCGTGGACTTTACTCTACTGGCATTAGAACCAGATTGCATTTGTCATGGTTTGGCATTACAATTCAGATTTGATCTGCCAAACCTTGGCCCTGATTCTGACCATAAGTGGCAAAATTCCTGATGACATAAATGGGAGCCTTTTTGTCTCAGTCTAACTCTCTTGATCTTCATCCATCAGTTGTACTTTTGCTAGTTAAAAAAATACGGGTCTGAGCAAGAGTCCTGGTTTGAAGACACATTCCCACGGTTGGTTTTCTCTGTTCTTCTGTTTACACAGAAGTATATGACTGCTCCATTCAAGCACACTTTCAAGTAATATTTATTTTGAACTGAAATGAAAATTTTCAAATTTTCCCATGAAAAATGTTAAAATGTTAAAGGAAAATATTCAAAAGAGAATTTTTTTTATTCAGAATTTTTGTGGGGGAAGCTCTAAGACTAACTCTTTGGTCTGTACATCAAAGCAATGGCTAAAATCCAGTGGGAGTGAGTGTCTTTTTCCTCGTTATGTTATTACAGAGAACCACACTTTCAGAGAACAATTAAGATGTCCTTAAAATCAAAATGGGTTCCTAATACTGTATATATTTGGTAGTTTAAGGATTAAGGTATAGTGTGAAATAATGAAATAACAAGTTTGGTTTCTTTCAGGATACAAATCTGTATAACTTTCATAGTTTGCACTAATGGAGTTGACTTCACATCCTTCCATTGGGGAGACTGCCAAGAATTCCTCCAACCCCACAGAAATAGCAGATCCATGTACATCTTGTAGAATATGCAAAGGCAAAGGGCTGTCTGCCCAGAGCTTCAATCCCACGGCACTAGTAACCTACAGACTCATCCTGTCCCATATTCAGGACTTCTTCACCAACTGTTGCCCCTCAATTCACCTTAAGAAAAGATGGATTGTGGAGTTTTGTATTGCCAAACTGAATAAATTACTGCTGAATGGATAAGCATTTTGGCATCTGCTGAACCTGATTTTTGCTGAATTTCTGTCCTAACCAGAAAAAGTCAGAAATTTTACAAGAGAGTCTGCTCCCACAGACAGATTTCTAAATCAGTTTTGAAGACTCAGGATGAACAAACAAGATTTGGAAAAGCTTCCTACCTTTTAGGTGTAGAACTGAACCTCTGGGAGAATGTCTCTGTATCAGGAGTGCTGTCTTTTCTGCTTGTTGATGTACTGCCTGAATTTTAAGGACACTGCTCTTTGACTGGTGTTTTTGGCTGCTACAGTAGTACAACTAATAGTAGTGGAATAAGGATAAGTAAAGAAAAAGTGTGTTACGAGATGATGGAGAATATAGGAGTAAACCAAGAAGGAAAGGAGGAATTAGGAAAATCAGAAGAGAAGAATTCAGTCCATAGGCATCTCTAAGCTTGACCCTGAAGGTAAGATTAAGATAATTTAAGCATATTAATATAAGTTACTGTGATACCTGCTCCTCCCTAAAAGCTGTGAATACATAAATTCTCCTCCTCTTGGGGGAGGTAGGGGAGTTGTCTTGCCCCAGGGTGTGGTTTGATTAAAAGACAGTTTGAGCCTTTCACACTATGTATTTACATATTCCTGCCTAAAACGAATGGCTCTGGTTATCATTACCACTAAGGTTTCTTTACACTGCTATGGCAGAGCAGAGTAAAGGGGCCTTAAAGTTGATGTAAATATAAATGGTGTCAATGGAGCATAAATGACCCTGAGGCCCGAAAGTCTTCAGGGCACATTTCATGAACATAGTACATTCTGTATGTGTGCTGAAATAAGCAATGTCCCTTCTGAAGCATAGTTGATAATAGGGAACTGCTAAACCAGATGTGGTGTTATACATCTTTCAGCTAATATCTGATGCAAAATCCCTCCCTCAGAGCCCACGTCCACACTACAGGTTAAAATCGATGTTATTAAAATCGATTTTATAAAGCAGGCTTTATAAAATCGATTTTGCGCGTCCACACTAGGGCTACTTACTTCGATTTTGAGCGTCCATGTTCCCTGGTGTCCATCTTTTCCCTGAGCGTTGCACTCTGGGTACCTATCCCACAGTTCCTGCACGGGTCCCTGGCCTTTGGAATTATGGGATACTACCCCAGTGCATGATGGGGCCAAAATCCCCGTCGTGGGTGGTTCTGGGTACAGCCTCACCCCCCCCTTCCTGTCAGCGGAACACAGTCACTTCGCGCGGTTTTTACTGGCTGCAGTGAGAAAACGCCATTTTGCAGCAAGCATGGATCCAGGTCTGCTCTTATCCTTGATCGCGAATGCTGTAAATAGTTCATGCATTCTCGTGCTTTCCATGCTGAACCATGAGTCAGAAATGCAAGTGGGCGGGGCATTCACTCAGGCCAGGGCTTTATAAAGCTGCGCACAAGCGACCAGGGAGCTTAGCGACCAGGAGCTGCTAACAGGGAGTTTTGCAAGGGAGTTCAGAAGGGGAGTAGGAAGGGAGGGGGTGTCCCTTGTCGGTCTCATCTGTGACCCATTGGTCCCTTGAACCCATAACCTGAGCCACATCGAAAACCTTTCTGTTTACAGCAGAGAGGAGCGGACAGGGAGCTGTAAACGGGAATTTGCGAGAGTTTGACAGAGGGAGGCTTACAATGGTGAGGAGGACCCGCAACACCTGTGCCAGCACTGCTTCTGTCTCCTCCACCTGCGCCTGTAGCCAGACAGAGCACCAAAGCATGGATGCTTTTACCCAGATTCTGGTGTGGGCTTGCAAAGACTGTAATTTGCAATTTCCACTTACTGATATCCAGGCTGGGGGTGGCATCCAATGTGAAAGGTGCCTGCTGGTGGAATCTCTCAGGCAGCAGGTGGGAGAGCTACAGGAGGAGGTGGCCAGGCTGAGGAACATCCATGTCCATGAGCAATTCCTGGACAGTATCTATGTGGAGACAGCTGACGGTGCTGTCCCAGTTGACAGGACTACTGACACTCCAGTGGAGGAGGAGATGCCTCAGGGTGTATCTGACACACCAGTGGAGGAGGAGGCTCAGGGTGGACACAGCCAGCTGGTTACTTCTAGCAGCAGGCAGTGCTCCACCGCTGCTGCGAACCCTCCTGTTGTGGTAAAAGATAACCATTATGCTCTTCTTGATACAGGAGAGAAGAAATCACCCCCAGCAGTTAAGGGGGTGAAGCCTCGTACCCCTAAGGCTGGGAGGTCTGCTGCCACCACTGATAAGAAACGTAGGGTAGTGGTGGTTGGAGACTCTCTGCTGAGGGGGACGGAGACACCCATCTGTCGCCCTGACCGTTCATCCCGGGAGGTATGCTGCCTGCCAGGGGCCCGTATCCGAGATGTTACAGAGGCTTTGTCGAGGATTATCCGGCCTTCTGACTACTATCCCATGCTACTCATCCATGTGGGCACAAATGATACTGCGAGGTGTGACGCTGAGCAGATCAAGAGTGACTACAGGGCTCTGGGAGTACGGGTTAAGGAGTTTGGAGCGCAGGTGGTATTATCTTCGATTCTTCCTGTTGAAGGTAGGGGTCCGGGCAGAAACAGATGCATCGTGGAGGTGAATGCCTGGCTGCGAAGATGGTGTCGCCAGGAGGGCTTTGGCTTCCTCGACCACGGGATGCTATTTGAGGAAGGACTGCTAGGAACAGATGGCGTTCACCTTTCGAAGTGGGGAAAGGCCTTATTTGCGCACAGACTGGCTAACCTAGTAAGGAGGGCTTTAAACTAGGTTCGACGGGGACAGGTGAGCAAAGCCCACAGGTAAGTGGGGAACAAGACCTGGGAGATGGGTTGGAAACAGGAGGGAGCACGGGCTATAATGGCAGAGAGGAAGAAGGGTCAGGGCAAAGCTGGGAGGCAAGATCAAACCAGTATCTTAGATGCCTTTATACAAATGCAAGAAGTATGGGTAATAAGCAGGAAGAACTGGAAGTGCTAATAAATAAATACAACTATGACATTATTGGCATTACTGAAACTTGGTGGGATAATACACACGACTGGAATGTTGGTGTGGATGGGTATAGTTTGCTCAGGAAGGATAGACAGGGGAAAAAGGGAGGAGATGTTGCCTTATATATTAAAAATGTACACACTTGGACTGAGGTGGAGATGGACATAGGAGACGGAAGGGTGGAGAGTCTCTGGGTTAGGCTAAAAGGGGTAAAAAACACAGGTGATGTCGTGCTGGGAGTCTACTACAGGCCACCTAATCAGGCGGAAGAGGTGGATGAGGCCTTTTTTCAAACAACTAACAAAATCATCCAAAGCCCAAGATTTGGTGGTGATGGGGGACTTCAACTATCCAGATATATGTTGGGAAAATAACACCGCGGGGCACAGACTATCCAATAAGTTCCTGTACTGCATTGCAGAAAACTTTTTATTTCAGAAAGTTGAAAAAGCTACTAGGGGGGAAGCTGTTCTAGACTTGATTTTAACCAATAGGGAGGAACTTGTTGAGAATTTGAAAGTAGAAGGAAGCTTGGGTGAAAGTGATCATGAAATCATAGAATTTGCAATTCTAAGGAAAGGTAGAAGAGAGTACAGCAGAATAGAGACAATGGATTTCAGGAAGGCGGATTTTGGTAAGCTCAGAGAGCTGATAGGCAAGGTCCCATGGGAATTAAGACTGAGGGGAAAAACAGCTGAGGAAAGTTGGCAGTTTTTCAAAGGGACGCTATTAAGGGCCCAAAAGCAAGTTATTCCGATGGTTAGGAAGATAGAAAATGTGGCAAAAGACCACCTTGGCTTACCCTTGAGATCTTGCGTGACCTACAAAATAAAAAGGCGTCATATAAAAAATGGAAACTAGGTCAGATCACAAAGGATGAATATAGGCAAATAACACAGGAATGCAGAGGCAAGATTAGACAAGCAAAGGCACAAAATGAACTCAAACTAGCTATGGGAATAAAGGGAAACAAGAAGAATTTTTATCAATACATTAGAAGCAAGAGGAAGACTAAGGACAGGGTAGGCCCACTGCTCAATGAGGAGGGGGTAACAGTAACGGGAGACTTGGAAATGGCAGAGATGCTTAATGACTTCTTTGTTTCGGTCTTCACTGAGAAGTCTGAAGGAATGTCTAATATAGTGAATGCTTACGGGAAGAGGGTAGGTTTAGAAGAGAAAATAAGGAAAGAGCAAGTAAAAAATCACTTAGAAAAGTTAGATGCCTGCAAGTCACCATGGCCTGATGAAATGCATCCTAGAATACTCAAGGAGTTAATGGAAGAGGTATCTGAGCCTCTAGCTATTATCTTTGGGAAATCATGGGAGACGGGGGAGATTCCAGAAGACTGGAAGGGGGCAAATATAGTGCCCATCTATAAAAAGGGAAATAAAAACAACCCAGGAAACTACAGACCAGTTAGTTTAACTTCTGTGCCAGGGAAGATAATGGAGCAAGTAATTAAAGAAATCATCTGCAAACACTTGGAAGGTGGTAAGGTGATAGGGAATAGCCAGCATGGATTTGTAAAGAACAAATCGTGTCAAACTAATCTGATAGCGTTCTTTGATAGGATAACGAGCCTTGTGGATAAGGGAGAAGCGGTGGATGTGATATACCTAGACTTTAGTAAGGCATTTGATACGGTCTCGCATGATATTCTTATAGATAAGCTAGGAAAGTACAATTTAGATGGGGCTACTATAAGGTGGGTGCATAACTGGCTGGATAACTGTACTCAGAGAGTAGTTGTTAATGGCTCTCAATCCTGCTGGAAAGGTATAACAAGTGGGGTTCCGCAGGGGTCTGTTTTGGGACCGGTTCTGTTCAATATCTTCATCAACGATTTAGATGTTGGCATAGAAAGTACGCTTATTAAGTTTGCGGACGATACCAAACTGGGAGGGATTGCAACTGCTTTGGAGGACAGGGTCAAAATTCAAAATGATCTGGACAAGTTGGAGAAATGGTCTGAGGTAAACAGAATGAAGTTCAATAAAGATAAATGCAAAGTGCTCCACTTAGGAAGGAACAATCAGTTTCACACATACAGAATGGGAAGAGACTGTCTAGGAAGGAGTATGGCAGAAAGAGATCTAGGGGTCATAGTGGACCACAAGCTTAATATGAGTCAACAGTGTGATACTGTTGCAAAAAAAGCAAACATGATTCTGGGATGCATTAACAGGTGTGTTGTAAACAAGACACGAGAAGTCATTCTTCCGCTTTACTCTGCGCTGGTTAGGCCTCAACTGGAGTATTGTGTCCAGTTCTGGGCACCGCATTTCAAGAAAGATGTGGAGAAATTGGAGAGGGTCCAGAGAAGAGCAACAAGAATGATTAAAGGTCTTGAGAACATGACCTATGAAGGAAGGCTGAAGGAATTGGGTTTGTTTAGTTTGGAAAAGAGAAGACTGAGAGGGGACATGATAGCAGTTTTCAGGTATCTAAAAGGGTGTCATCAGGAGGAGGGAGAAAACTTTTTCACCTTAGCCTCCAATGATAGAACAAGAAGCAATGGGCTTAAACTGCAGCAAAGGAGATTTAGGTTGGACATTAGGAAAAAGTTCCTAACTGTCAGGGTAGTTAAACACTGGAATAGATTGCCTATGGAAGTTGTGGAATCTCCATCTCTGGAGATATTTAAGAGTAGGTTAGATAAATGTCTATCAGGGATGGTCTAGACAGTATTTGGTCCTGCCATGAGGGCAGGGGACTGGACTCGATGACCTCTCGAGGTCCCTTCCAGTCCTAGAGTCTATGAGTCTATGAGAATGCTTGACTACGGGGACGACAGTGATGAGGACTTGGAGAACGAGTTTTCCGACACCCCGGGCCCCTGCACTTTGGAGCTCCTGACGGTTATGGGGGAGGTTCTACCCGTTCCGCGCCGCTTTTGGGCACGGGAAACAAGCACTGACTGGTGGGACAGCATAGTCCTGCAGGTGTGGGACGATTCGCAGTGGCTGCGGAACTTTCGCATGCATAAGAGCACTTTCTTTGAACTTTGTGACTCGCTTTCCCCTGTCCTGAAACGGCATAATACCAGGATGAGACCAGCCCTCACAGTGGAAAAGCGAGTGGCAATAGCCATCTGGAAGCTTGCAACGCCAGACAGCTACCGGTCAGTTGGGAATCAATTTGGAGTGGGAAAATCTACTGTGGGGGCTGCTGTGCTGGAAGTATCCAAAGCAATCATTAAGCTGCTGCTTCGAAAGGTTGTGACTCTGGGAAATGTGCAGGCCATTGTGGATGGCTTTGCTGCAATAGGATTCCCTAACTGTGGGGGGGCCATAGATGGAACCCATATCTCTATCTTGGCACCGGAGCACCAGGGCGCCCAGTACATAAACCGCAAGGGGTACTTTTCGATGGTGCTGCAAGCCCTGGTGAATCACAAGGGACGTTTCACCAACATCCACTTGGGATGGCCAGGAAAGGTTCATGACGCACGTGTCTTCAGAAGCACTACACTGTTTAAACAGCTGCAGCAAGGGACCTACTTCCCTGACCAGAGAATAACAGTTGGAGATGTTGAAATGCCTATAGTTATCCTTGGGGACCCAGCCTACCTCTTGATGCCCTGGCTAATGAAGCCATACACAGGCAGCCTTGACAGTGCTCAGGAGTTGTTTAATTACAGGCTGAGCAAGTGCAGAATGGTGGTAGAATGTGCATTTGGCAGATTGAAGGGAAGATGGCGAACGCTTCTTATTCGCTCAGATCTTAGCCAAACCAATATCCCCTTTGTCATTGCTGCTTGTTGTGTGCTCCACAATCTCTGTGAGAGTAAGGGGGAGACCTTTATAGCGGGGTGGGAGGCTGAGGCAAACCACCTGGCCGCTGATTATGCGCAGCCAGACACCAGGGCAATTAGAAGATCACACCAGGATGCTGTGCGCATCAGAGAAGCCCTGAAAAGTAGCTTCCTCATGGGCCAGGGTACAGTTTGAATGCTGAGTTTCTTTTCCATTGATTACCACCCTCCCCATGTACTCAGTCCTGCTGCTGCAAGCTGCCTTCCCTGCACCCTTCCACAACTGCTTGCTTACGGTAATTAAAATAGCCGTCTGTGTCTGTGGAAAACATTTAATTCTTTATTAAAAGACAGTCACTGTAAGCAGCGCACCCTCCCTCTTGCATTTAGAAGCCTGCGAATAGAATTACAGTAATAGGGGTTTTTTGGGAGGAGAATAGTAAATGGCTAGGGTTAGGGAGGGATGTAGGAAGGAAAGACAAAGGGAGCCCAGAAGTGGCTTCATGGACCAGGGAACGTGGTGATTGGTATGTTTATTTCCCTGTTATTACCTACCTCCCCATGTCTTGACTCTGGCTGCTGCAAACAAGCTTCCCGGCACCCTTCCTTAACTGCTTGCTTATTGAAAATAAAGTTACTTTATTTGTTAAAGAAATTGAGTTCTTTATTAAAAATCAGACCCTTTCAGCAATCAATCATCATTCTTGCTGTTACAATCCTGTGCATGACATTTCATAACTCGGGGTTCTCCGGGGAAGGGAGTGAGAGAGGTTTGCAGGAAGGGGGAGGGAGGTTGGTAAGAAGAAGGCGCATCAGAGAAGACATAACAAGATTTATCATGGACCATGGTACGGTATGACTGCTTTGTTTATTTTCCCTGTATTACCCACCTCCACATGTATTTACTCCTGATGCTGCAAACTAGCTTCCCTGAAGCTTTGCAAAGCTGCATGCTTTATTTGTTTAACAACCCACCCTCACACTGCCTTTGCATAGCATGTCCTGAGAGTAAAGTAAGTAAATGGTGCCAAGGGAGAGGTTTGGGAGGAGTACAGGAGGGAAGAAACATAACATTAAGGGGTTTTCAATGTAATGACAGCCTTCTGGTTGGACTGTCCACAGGGGTGTAGTTGGCTGGTGCAGATAGCCTTCCCCCACGCGTTCGTACACGCCTGGTTCTGGAAGGTGTGGGACAGGGTGAGTACTGATGGAGGTTATACATGGGCTGCAGAGGCAACCTGAGACCACGCAGCTCTTCCAGCATATCACAGAGTATGTCGGTCTGATCACGAAGAAGATCCAGCGTTGCTGCCCGCCAGCGCTGATCTTCCTGCCACCTGAAATCATTTTTAGCATCCCTCCTGTCTTCGCGTTGACTGGCAGCCTCCCTGTACTTTGTGACCAATTGTTTCCAGTCCCCCTGCTGAGCTCTCTCAGTACGGGTTACTGCCATAATTTCTGTGAACATCTCCTCACGCGTCCTCTTTTTTCTTAGCCTTCTTATGTGACCTCCCCGTCCGACAGGAGAAGGGAGAGGGAGGCTGGAGAACTGTGCAGCTGTGTGGGGTGGGGGGAGTGGAAAGAGTGATAGAAGAATCATAAGAGACACATTTCACAGAACAATGGATACAGTCTTTCTCAGTGAACTGCGCTATTCACCGTACCTTGAGCATGTAACTTTAACTCAAGGTCGCCTTAGGATTCTTTTAATAGTTATTGCTTGTGGCTGAGGACTGAGATTTCAGCTCAGACGCAGGTCAGGGGAGCACACAGACCGTGTCCGGAGACAATGGTAAGTTATTTGGTAGTGAACCGTGCAGTGGCTTGTAGTACCCTGCACCCCCTGCTATTATCAGGTGGCATGCACAGTAGTGGGGCAAAGTGCTTTAAGGAACAACACTGGTTTCTTACGCCATGGAAAAGGTGCAGCACAGGGAAATACAAGTTCCCTCCCACAATCATCTGTGCTGCACTTTGGAGTTAGCTTTAATGCCATCTACCTAACCCCATCCTCCCTCTGCCATGGCAGTTAATAGAGATGATTCATGCTGGCCAAGTGCTAGGGGACACCGCCCCGTAGGAATGAATAGCTTTACCACCACCTGGGTCATTGTTTTAGGAAAGGTTTTTCATTTACTGGCTCAGCACAGAAGAAAGGAATGAATGGTCATCTATGTTCCCTTACTAAAAGTACATTACTTTCTAACAGGAGACCATGAACGATATCACTCTCCTGAGGATAACAGACAGAGAGAAAGAAATTATGCTTCTTGAATGCCAGCAGTCGCCAGGCCCATTTGCTGCTAGGATTTGTCATGCAATGATACCTGATTACGTGCTGCAGGCATGGCGTGGTAAAGTTTCGTTTCATGGCGGACGGAATAAGGCCACCCTGCCCAGAAACCTTCTGCAGAGGCTTTTGGGGTACCTCCAGGAGTGCTTCATAGAGATGTCCCTGGAGGATTTCGCTCCATCCCCAGACATGTTAACAGACTGTTCCAGTAACTCTAATTCCAGCTACTGCATGCAAGCACTCATGGCAAATCACTCACTAAAAAAGGCTTGCATTCATTCAGCCTACGCTTTTAATAAAAAAAGTGCACTCACCAGAGGAAGATTCCACAGCATCATTTTCTGTGCTACTGGCTTGAGAGGGCTGGCAGGGTACTTCTGTAAGGGTTAGGAAAAGATCCTGGCTGTTACTGGGAATTGGATGCTCTGTGCTCTCTGCTGTTTCATCCTCCTCTTGGTCCTCTTGGCCCACATCGTGATCTTCGCCGTCCTCTAAATCTTCGGCAGTGGCAGAGATCACTACCCCCACCTCTGAATCCACAGACAACGGGGGGGGTTGTCGTTGCACAGTTCCCCAATATTGCGTTCAGCTCCTCGTAGAAGCGGCATGTTTTGGGGCCAGATCCTGACCTGCCCTTTGCTGCTTTGGTCTTCTGATACGCCTATCTGTGCTCCTTCACTTTCACCTTGCACTGCAACGAGTCTCTACTGTGTCCTCTCTGTCTCATGGCATTAGAAATCTTTTCAAAGGTTTTCTCATTTCTTCTGCTGGACCTCAGTTCTGAAAGCACTGACTCTTCTCCCCATACAGCTATCAGATCCAATAACTCCTGTGTGTTCCATGCTGGAGCTCTTTTCCTATTCTCAGGAGATTGCATTGTTCTCTCTGCTGCTGAGAGCTCCACGCTGGGCAAACAGGAACTGAAATTTCAAAGTTCCCAGGGCTTTTCCTGTTTACCTGGCCAGCAGTAGAGTTCCTTTCCCTGTGCAGAGCGGCCACTGGTGCACTATGGGATACCTCCCGGAGGCCATTAACTTCTGTTTCCGTCCACACTAGCATAAAATCGATTTTACAAAATCGATTTTAGGTTTATTCCGTTCGTTTAGGTGGAGTACAGAAATCGATTTTAGGGACCCTTAAAATCGATTTACTGTACTCTGTAGTGTGGATGGTTACAGCTTTAAATCGATTTAAAGCTGTTTAAATCAATTTAAAGCTCTAGTCTGGACCTGCCCTGAGTGGAGTACAGTCATCATCATCCATACATGTAGCTTTCCACCTGCAGTTGATGTTACAGTGGTAATACTCTTTATTTAACAAGTAATCCAAGTATTATTCTGCAGATGTTACTAATATAATTTAGAATTATTTTTCATTTTACTTAATTGTTTCAAAACACCCTGTGTGGAAGGATGCAACAGAATGGAAATTGCATATACAGTCAACATGAAAGGACTTCATCGTTTTCTCAGAGGTGGTTTGCCTCTCAGTGTAGTGAAAAGCATGTAGTGCTATGATTTTTTGACAGAGGAATACTACCTCTAGTCTGTGGGATTTCACAGCTGGCTTGTCACTTTGCTGAAAAGTTTATGCCATAAGTTACCAAATGCTACAAACCAAAAGACAAATGCATATGGCTCAGGTATATGCTCACCATTAAAATCTTTATAAATTTACATCTATGTCTGGAAAAGGTTATATGTATCCTGGAGGGAATTTGGCTCTGTTTGTTTTCCTTCCTGCTCAAACATATGTCGCCTAAACTGTTTGGCTGCTGCCATTTCAGCCAAAGGTTATTCTTCATTCAAGGCCTGTTCCAAAGCCCACTGAAGTCAATGGAAAGCCTCTGAATGATTTCACTGGGCTTTGGATCAGGTTCCTAATACTGATCACAATTATTTAGTTAATAATTACAGTCAGGTAAAATGATAAAAATGGGACTATAGGAATCTCATTGCAGTTAAGTTGCCAAAAAAAGGCACATAGGGAGGTTTAAAATAATATATGTAGCAAAATAAGCCTAGATATAATACTAGTATATAGGAGTGAGAGAACTAGATTTTGCAGAAGAAAGCACAGAGACCATTACCACAGCTGAGCTTCTTATACAATATACCAAATTTAGCAACTTTCATCAGAGAGCAGAGGTAAGCCCCACATTATTAGTGAAGTAGACATACCATTAGCTGGGCAGCCCACCTCTAGTGCTGAATTACTATTAATAATAAAATATGTCAATTATTTTGTCTTGACACAATGAAAAGCAAATATCCTGCAGGGGTGGGGTTGTGGGGGATGACCACTGACCCTGACTTACTGTTTCCTGGTAAAGTCACTTTTGGGGACTGTGGTATAGAGTTTACATGTATTGTTTTCCTAGAGACATGGCAGTCTTATATGTAACATCAAATGACATAAGTTTGAAAAGAACAACAATGAGAAAGGTCAGGTCATTAATATAAGCTGTGGCAAACTCAGGACACTTAGCTACCAAGAGAGGGGTAATAATTAGTCCCAGAAGGCTTAACCATGGAGGAATAAGTTTCAGCTGGAACAGGGGTTACCAGGGAGGTAATTAGTTTCAGCTGGCCCCAATGGCTGGAGACCTTTTTAAACCCTCCCTGGCAGGGAAGCAGGGAGAGGAGAGAAGTAGAGTAGCTGCCAGTGAGTAGAGGCAGCTGAATTCTAAAACTTTTCTTGCAAGGTAGGTTGCACTCTCCCCAGAAGGAGAGGACAATGGAACAAGGGCCTGACTGAGAAGGGATCAGCCAGACCCTGTGTGACTGTGAAGGGCTTTTGCTTCCCAAGCCTGTGTCTCCAAGGCTGAGAAGGACTGAGCTAGGGGCGGAGAGACAGGTACTTTGCCACAAAGCATTAAGAACATCACCATTTTAGGTCTGCATTATTTTAACTGCATAACATACTGAAATGAGTGTGCTCAGACCTCCTTTCAGCTCTAATATTGTGACACTTGTTCTGTCACATGGTTGAGAAAAGTATGCTCCAGCAGTGTTGTTGCTATAGCAAAGCTAAAATTTTATTTATAACTTATTATACCAGCTCACTGCACTTAGGACCTTATCCAAAGCCCTTAAAATCAATGGAAAAACTCCGGCTGACTACAACAGGCTTTGGATCAGACTTAAAACAAGCTTCAAAGATTTACTGACACCACATTGAAACTAGACAGCTTTAATTTATTTATGAAAGGACTTGCAGTTCATATTTCAAGTGAAGTGAAACTCCAAGCAACAAAGAAAGTTAATCTTCAGTCTGATCATTTTTGATAAATAGGGAGCTAAATTCTGGGCACAGTTACCCCCATACAAACTCATTGTCTTCAGTGGGTTGGACTGCGTAAGTGAAGGCCTACACTGGCCCAAAATGTTTAAAAGGAAGATCTGGGTGACCTTATAAACTGGAGTAATAGTAATAGGATGAAATTTAATAATGAAAAGTGCAAGGTCATGCACTTAGGGATTAATAATAAGAACTTTAGATATAGATTGGGGACGTATCAGTTGGAAGCAACAGAGGAGGAGAAGGACCTTGGGGTATTGGTAGATCACAGGATGACTATGAGCTGCCAATGTGATATGGCCGTTAAAAAAAGCTAATGAGGTTTTAGGATGCATTAGGCGAGGTATTTCCAGCAAAGATAAGGAGGTGTTAGTACCGTTATATAAGGCGCTGGTGAGACCCCTCCCTGGAATACTGTGTGCCGTTCTGGTCTCCCATGTTTAAGAAGGATGAATTCAAACTGGAACAGGTTCAGAGACGGGCTACTAGGATGATCCGAGGAATGGAAAACCTGTCATATGAAAGGAGACTCAAAATACTTGGCTCTTTTAGTCTAGCCAAAAGAAGGCTGAGGGGGGATATGCTTGCTCTTTATAAATATATCAGAGGGATTAATATTAAGGAGGGAGAGGAATTATTTAAGCTTAGTACCAATGTAGACACAAGAACAAATGGGTATAAACTGGACACTAGGAAGTTTAGACTTGAAATTAGACGAAGGTTTCTAACCATTAGAGGAGTGAAGTTCTGGAACAGCCTTCCAAGGGGAGTAGTGGGGGCAAAAGACATATCTGGCTTTAAGATTAAGCTTGATAAGTTTATGGAAGGGATGGTATGATGGAGAGCCTAATTTTGGCAATTGATCTTTGATTATCGCCAGATAGTATGCCCAGTGGTTGGTGATGGGATGTTGGATGGGATGGGATCTGAGTTACTGCAGAGAATTCTTTTCTGAGTGCTGGCTGGTGAGTCTTGCCCACATGCTCAGGGTTAGCTGATCGCCATATTTGGGGTCAGGAGGGAATTTTCCTCCAGGGTAAAGAGGTTTTTCGCCTTCCCCTGCAGCGTGGGGCATGGATCACTTGCTGGTGGATTCTCTGCAGCTTGAGGTCTCCAGATCACAATTTGAAGATTTCAATAACTCAGGCATAGGTTAGGGGTTTGTTATAGAAGTGGATGGGTAGGGTTCTGTGGCCTGCTTTGTGCTGGGGGTCGGACTAGATGATCACATTGGTCCCTTCTGACTCTAGAATCTATGAATCTATAAAAGGGAAACGTGCAAGACTGTTGGCTCTTGCCAACAACATTTTTCCTTTCATCTCCTGCTTTTCTGAAGGCTTTCATCTTTGTTACATCTTTTGGGCACCTGCTTCCCATAGTGTTTTTTCATTGTAGCTAAAAGGGTGGAAAAACATCTGCATTGGTAGTCAGTGATGCCCAGGCTTCTGCCCAAAAGTCAGAGCTGTGCACATTTTGTTTGTCTGATGGGTTTGCTAAGTTATACACCAGATCTGTCTCTTTCCTGGGATAGTTTCTTGAGGTTTTGACAGTCATAAACTTCAAATTTTTATGCAATTTTTCAAGCACTGCTGGAGGCTTCACAAAATAAAGGGGTATTAATGAAATTAGAGGAGTTTGCAAAGTTAGACCTGAGACAGGTCTGAAACAAAACCTCTAATCTGATCATTCCAAAATCTTAATTTAGCTAGATTTGGATCAGAATTTTGCAGATAGTCCCCATCTTCAAAATTGACCAAACTCATATCACTGACCTGAACCCCCACAAACTTTGAGGTTTTCAAATTCAAGTCTGGATTTGAATTTGGACTTTAACTGAGATCTATATCCAATTATCACATGGTGGTTTCATTAAATTTACTTTTTGCTTTACATAAGACCTCTCAACCTGCTAAAGCCTAAATTTGAGGCACAGGGTGTGAAAATAATCCCAAACTACAAAAAAAGTATTTATGGACAGAATTTAAAATGCTACAGGACTAGGGGAAGGATAAGTCAGTGGTTAGGGCACTAACCAGGGACTTGGGACACCCAGATTGTTCCCTGCTCCATTACATGCTTCCAGTGTGACTTTGAACAAGTCACATAGTCTTTCTGTGCCTTAGTTCACCATCTGTAAAGTGGGATTAATAGCACTTCCCTACCTCACAAGGGTTGTCATGAGGATAAATACATTGAAAGTTGTGTGGTGCTCAGATACTATGGCAATGGGGGGCATATCAGTAGGTTTCTGCCTTCAGTCTGGCTGTTTCATGATTCATTATTCCTGATGTGAATACATTTCAGCAAGTGAAAGAACACGTGTGGTTCTTAGATAACTTTGAGAATAAAATGAGTGATATGCTTAGATATGAAGAACCTTTGACAAATATGCTTTAAAGTTGGTTTCCAAAAAGTGCAATCAATTTTGCTCCAAAAGAAGCAGGTAAAAACCAAGTAGTAATAAGCACCGTAGAAAACTGAAGACAGGTATGTAGCTCTCACATTAGATTAGACAAGTGTTTTTCAATTTGACCCCTCAGTAATTTGTGTGTCCTTTCTTCGCTAATTTTAAATACTTTAAAGTGGAGGACAGCAATCAACTACATTAGTAAATATATATTCTCTACTATTATGCAAATTGAGATGAAATCTAATACTGCCAAACATGAGTGTGACAAAATTCTTTGAGGAGTGCATTAGTAATCTGGATGATGGGATGGATTGCACCCTTAGCAAGTTCATGGATGACATTAAGCAGGAGGGAGAGGTAGATATGTTGGAGGGTCCAGACTGACCTGGACAAATTGGAGGATTGGGCCAAAAGAAATCTGATGATGTTCAACAAGGACAAGTATAGAGTCCTGCACTTAGGATGGAAGAATCCCATGCACTGCTACAGGCTGGGGACTGACTGGCTAAATGGCAGTTCTGCAGAAAAGGACCTGGGGATTACAGTGGATGAGAAACTGGATGTGAGTCAACAGTGTGCCCTTGTTGCCAAGAAGACTAATGGCACATAGTAGGAGCATTGCTATCAGATCGAGGGAAGTGATTATTCCCCTGTATTTGGCACTGGTGAGGCCACATCTGGAGTATTGCGTCCAGTCTTGGATCCCCCACTACAGAAAGGATGTGGATAAATAGGAGAGAATCCAGCAGAGAGCAATGAAAATGATCAGAGGGCTGGGGCACCTGACTTATGAGGAGAGGCTGAGGCAAATGGTCTTATTTATTTTGCAGAAGAGTAGAGTAGGGGGGAGGGATTTGATAGCAGCCTTCAACTGCCTGAAGTGGGGTTCCAAAGAGGATGGAGCTAGGCTGTTCTCAGGTCCAGGCTGGATATTAGGAAAAGCTGTTTCACTAGGAGGGCAGTGAAGTACTGGAATGGGTTACCTAGGGAGGTGGTAGAATCTCCATCCCTAGAGTATTTTAGGCCTGGAATGACACAGCCCTGGCTGGGAGTATTTAGTTGGGGTGGACCTCTGAGGTCTCTTCCAACCCTAATCTTCTATGGTTCTAAGATTCTATGAGTGACCAAATTCCTAAAATACATCCAGATCAATCACTAGAAAATACTGGCCAAATTCACCCCTGCAGTGTGTGCGTGTGTGTATAGGTCTGGTTTTTGGTCCCACTAAAGTTGAGGAAAACTTTGTCACTGATTTCAATGAAACAAAGATCAGGCCCTAACTAAAATTAAATAATGCATCAGAATTGTTTGATTTCTTAGTAGAAGGGGAATTATTTTGTTAAGGAAAACCTTAGTGAGATCCTTAGTCCCAGCAAAAAAAAAGGGTAACTAAGTCATTCTGCTAAACAAAACATACTACTTCTCTGGTTGATTTCATGGAGTGGTGCAGCTTCTGTTTCACAGACAATTAGAATACTTTTGTGATGCAGTGACCCAAGCCCGGCAGCCCCCAGAAGTCAGTTTAAATTGTTCCTCTTGGTACGTCTACTTACATAACATGGGATACTGTTAGGAAAACCTGTGTATATGTGGGGCACTATTCTGCAATTTTTGCACACTGAAAATTCCCAATGGCCTCCATATAAATTCTGAATGTTCAATAAATACAAGATCTAGGGTAAGTAATAGAAGAAGTTTATGGTGCATATCTATGTCCTTTGCCTTCCTAAACAATTGTAAATCAGTCATAGTCCATTGAATTTTTAGAACTAATTAAATTAATAAAGTTTTTAACACAAAATTATTTATTATCTTTTTTCTGGATCAGCTCATGCAAAGCTCAGCCGATGAACTTTTCTTTTTGTAAACAAAAAAAAAAGGCAGCAATTTTTATGGGGTGAGACAAAATTACTCCAGAATCTCTTACAGAAAAAGAGACATCTTTGTGCAAATCCAGCTGTTTGGAGCTGTGCCAATGCATGTCCTGTAGGAATGAACCTATTTGTCTAAATAACTGTAAGGCTTCATTTTCCATTTCTCAAGCTTGCTTAGGACACAGAGCTCTTGTAATGGTGTATGGTGAGTCAAATCAGCAACTGCAAAATGAATCCAATAAAGAACCTCCTTGCAATCTTGGTTCTTGCTTTATCAGAATTGATCAACAAAGATTCTATTCAACAAACTTTATGGGCAGGCGCCCACAACCAACTAAGATTGTGAGATCTTGTAAAAGCAGCGAGAAAACTGTCCGTGGCACTGAACAATTTTGTATAAATACAGGAGATGTATAGTTCTATCAGTTATGCTGCAGAACAAAAAATATCTTCAGTATTAACTAAACAAAAGCCTGTTGAGAAGGAGAAGGATGCTCACACTATCTTTAGTATCATCATACCACAGAGGGGACGTAGTAATAATAATGAAGGTCAAGATTTACTATTTGTACTTTTTATGTAGAGGAGGAAGGCCTTCTATGTTCTTTGGAGTTTGACAACTAACTAGGGTAAAGCAGAACATCTATATAATACAAACTCCCCTTTTTTTTTAATGGATCAGCTTTAGCCAATCCATGGTTAATTTTGAAAATAATGTCAGATATTAGCAAATTTCAACCACTCTAAATAATGCAAAAAGGCACTCAAATATTTTATATGCAATGTGTCACCATAAGAGTTTTTCTGGGAAGTTTGGGAAAAATCAGAGAGGAAGATATGAGGTTTCAAAATTTTTCTCATTATTCAGGTTTTTAAAGTATTCCTGCCATTTTAAGCTCTTCAGGCACCAAATTTACTGTTCGCTTTGGCTTGCTGAAAAGGATATAAAGAGCTGGTTGTAGGTATACAGAGCAAAGTTTAAAATATAGATAATATAAATATGTTCATATAGATAAATTTTATAATACAGTATCACCCTACTCCTGATTCTAGGTTTTCCTCCAGTCCAGGGGGGCTGCTGAGACGAGTCAGTGGGATTTGTGTGTATTGTAGATGTGTGGGGAGTGCAGATGGGGAGATTTGAGACTGGGGTGAATTAATGAAGGACTACAAGTGGGAATCCTTTGGCGGGGGGTCTTTGGGGAAATAGAACAGTGGGATGGGAACCAGGGAGGACTTGGACTGGGGATAGATGTCTGGGGAGTATATGGATCTGTACTCCCCCATCTCAGAATGGAGGGCTTTGAAGAGACCGCAAGAGGAAGTTCATGGAAAAGGACAATAAACTGGTAAGTCAAGAAAAGAAAGATGAAGGGGGTGCAGGAGGCATGTGAAATGGAGACAAAGATCCAGGTTAGGAACTGAGTTGGACAATAAAGAGCAATGACAGATTACGTAGACTTGGAAACCTGCCCCAACTGTTCCATTCAAGGCTTTTTATTACGTGTGTGTGTGTGTGTGTGTTAAATCTGTAGAATTTTTGTCAAAGAGTGGGTGTTCATTTTGCAAGGGAGAGGCGTTAGCTAGACTTCACTGAAATGCATCAATTCTTTTTTTGGTGGAGATATTTTAGTGTGAGTTTAAAAGTGTCTGTCAGTAGCTAAGTGAGACCTGTGACAGACAGACAACTGAGCAAGACATGAACTGGTCTGCTTGCAAAGCTGAAAATTCATATTACATGCTGTCATCCCTCCCCTACATTTTTTGCCCACAAAATTTTACAGAAGCTATGTGAAGGCATTGAGATTTCAGTGGAGTTGTGCTGTGGTAAAATTGGAGGAACCCAATGATAAATCAAGCCCCTGTCTCAAGAGTTGGTGCTTCTTGGAAAGTTAAAAAGCATTGTACAAGATATTCAGAAAAGTATAAAGCTACGTATGTTCCCTCCTTCCAGTAAAACACCACTTTTAGTGCTGTAATAACCCATCACACTAAGTACAAGGAAAAAATGTGTATATAAATGATCTTATATTATATAAGTCAAATTTCCATTTCACCACCTGTAAATAAAATATATAAATACACTCACTTATAGGGCTGGCTGAAAAAAAAAATCATTTTTGCAAAATATTTAGCAAGTTTAAAATTTATTTTTGTTCTGCACTGGTATAAAAAGAATGTCCGTGTTTTTTTAAGAAAGATAGGGGTGGCTCTCTACATTCAAGTCCTTCCTGTGTTTCTTTCTCTCTCAATGATATTAACTAGAAATTCACCTTGGACCTAAGAAACCTGCCCCCAAAAAGCTTCACTGACACCAAAACGTTTCTGGGAAATGTTTCAGTTTTGAGAAACTGGCATTTTCTGATGAAAAAACATTTTGTCCAAAAGTTCCCAACCAGCTCTACTCATTTCTAATAACATATTAAGAAGATTAACAGGGCAGAAAGAAAATGTATCTAGGTTTGTTTTGGAAATTTATGTAATGGTATGTACAATATTTTGAATAAATAAGGGACTAGGGTAAAGAGTGGAATTGCCTTAATTCCTAATCGTCTTTAATTCTGGTGGTGATGTTGATGGAAAATATACTTTACCATGATAACCTAAGGTACCCAAGTGTTTTGTTTGAGTATTTGTGTGTGTGTGTGTGTGTGTGTGTGTGTGTGTGTGTGTCTCCCTTTCTTTCTCTCTCCCCTTCTCCCTCCAGTAGGGAAGTTATGCTTTCAAAGATCTTTGCACAGAGGTTCTCCTTTGGTGCAGACCTTAGCATATCATCAGGAGATGTGGGGACAGGGTATGCAGGGAGGTGCTGCTGTTGTCTTCCCTCTCAGGTCCCTGGTGCTGGCTAGGGCTTTCAGGCAAGACTAGGGTGATGGGGACACACTGATTGCCGGTTGACTGAAGCCTAGTGAGAGGGAGTTACCTAGGGTATGATGAGAGAGAGAGAGACTCTGGCTGGGTATCAGGGGTGTAGTTTATAGTTCAGGCAGTGAAATGCTATTACTTCACTATTAAGTCAGTTGGTTTAATGAATCATCTGTTGGCTTCCCTTAGCAAAATAAACAAACACTTATGAATAATGCTAATATCTCTATCATTATTAAAAGTAGCCTGTATCTCAGAGCCTATGTATAACATTTTTTCAACCCAATCTGTTAAACCAAACCATTTGTTTGTTAAAGGGATGGGAGGGTTGCCCGAGTGGACAAAGCTAGGCTTAAGTTTTGAGGGAGTCAATTTAAACCGCTAAGCCCTAAACTACTGACAGATTTACTTGTATCTTCCAAAAGAGAATTTGGTGGTGATAAACATTATTTGCATACATAATAAAAGGGATTTAATCATCATAATAGCAAACCACAATATCCTTAACAATGAACTGTTTACCAGTTCCTACATAATACAGTAAATCTCAACAGAACTGACTCTTTTTAGTTTAGTTTAATATTTTTATAAGAGAGAATCTATGGGGTGAAATTCAGACTCCACTGAAGTCAATAGTCTTTTTGCTATAGACCTCAGTGGAGCCAGGTTTTCACCCAAGTTGAATAATGTAGAAGAGTACTTATAACTGTAATTATACACTATATATAAAAGAAAAATTATTGTTAATTCTATTCAACAGTGCAGCATATTGAAAAAGTGATTAATAATTGGATTCAGTATCCTACTGTATTAGCAAGGATTAGACCATCTAGTGGTAAATCTTCGCACTGTGAGATAGAATGAACTTGATGATATTTTTTTTCCTCTAAAGAAAAGTTGGAAATGTTTTTCCAGTGGAAAAGTGAGCTAAACTTTTTGGTAGTATGTAATTTCCTTGGTACAGTTACACAATTATGTATACTGTGAAGAGAGCACAAGTGCCAATTTGTGCTTTGTTTTTTTAAGTATAACCATGCAAATAGAAGAAGGTAAAACAGAAAACACCCACAAGGGCAGACAGAGTCCATTCTATGAGGCATGTGTGCTGTGTATTAAAAGTTGGATGGAAAGGAAAAAGAGAAGTTGAGCCATCTATGTGGTTAATCTATGTTAATTCTTTATGAAAAGGCCCTATATGTTCATGCTAGAAAATTTGTTTGCTAGAGTACTCAGAGATATAGAATGCTGAAGTGGTGCAAACACAATTCATTTAAAAAATGGGGAAAGCACTGTATTAATTTGCAGTTTTCCCTCTGGATTTACACCAATGTAACTGAGGACACATTTCGTGTTTTTATTAGTCCAAACTATGCAAATGGTTGCTTTCTTGACAAATAAAACATCCCGGGACATGCCTGTTAAGCTTGATTGCCAGAAGTGCAAATTGTCAAAAGCAAACTGTAAAATTTAGATTTGCAGGGTAACAAATCTGATAAATCATCATTAAAATGTAATTTCTATAGAGCAATGTGGTCTGGGAAGAATTTGGCAATAATACAATTGCAACATTGTTTGAAACTGGGGAGTATTTTTTAAATTAACTTATTCTGACGATGGCTTGATACATCTTACCCTTAATGTGTGTGTAGGAGGATTTGCAAATGCAGTCAACAACATCCATATGGCATAGTCTTGACTAGATCCAGAGAAGTAATAAAAAAATAGTCTTTGGATTCAGAATATATAATGGCATTCACCAAATCAATTATTGTTGTATTCTTTTGACGGATAATCTACCCAGCTCTATAGCTGTATGAAAAAAACAAACCAAACCAAAAAAGCTACAGATGCTAAATAATTATTAAAACACATATTTTGTAACATTTGACACATATTAATATATCTTACACATGTTAACCGGACAGATCTTGCCTTGACTCTTGATGAAGGTCATGTGTTTTTTGCAAGCAACTACAGTACTGTATCTTCTGAGAATAAAAGTAATCTTTACCTAATGATGGTATTGATTTTGTGTTTTCATATGTACTGTACCAAATTCATGGGCCATATCACCTATATATTTTTATAATTTTTAGTGGAGGTGATAGTGTTAATATTCAGTATGAGCAGGGGCGGCTCTAGCTTTTTTGCTGTCCCAAGCATGGCAGCAGGCTGCCTTCGGCGGTGTGCCTGTGGGAGGTCCCTGGTTCTGCGGATTTGGCTGCATGCCTGCGGGAGGTCTGCCATTCTCGTGGCTTCGGCGTACCCACTGCTGAATTGCTGCCCTCGCAAGGATTGGCAGAGTGCTCCCCGTGGCTTGCCGTCCCAGGCAGACGCTTGGAGCCCTGGTGCCTGAAGCCACCGCTGAGTATGGGTGTCTAATCCTTTTTTTTTTTTTGAATAACATTAAGCTGTTTGCCTCAATTTCGTGGCTGTGAGTTTCCTAGGTTAACTATATGCTATGTAATGGCCTAGTCCTACACATTTTAAAATCAAGTTATTCAGGGGTTTGAGTTTTTCATCTGCTTAAACGTTTTCAGGACCAGGCCTTATAAAGCATTACTTTTAACCATTTTTAAATATGTTGTTTCTTAACTTAATTTAGAGTTTCCTTATTCTTGTATTATGTGAAAGGGTAAATAGCAACTCACTTTCAAGTCACCACCCATTATCTCAGATATGCTTCTTCTATAATGTCCCTTTTTCTTCTTTGCCCTAAACTAAAGCTCTGATGGTTTCAATTCCTCTTTCTATGATGTCCATTCTTGTTGCCCTTCCCTGGACGTTCTCTATTTCTGCTAATTGTTTTGTGGGTGGGATGACAATACCAGCCATGTTGCCCATATTAGGTGAGGAGAGATTCTGGGAGCTTTGTGGAGGAGCTGCAGATGGCTGGAAGTGTGCAGAATTGCTAGCGCATTTTCACAGAAAACTCCAGTCCATGTGTGGGTATCGCACCCTATCCTGCTGTGAACCACTGCTGGGACTACACATTCAAAAAGATAATGCAGTTAGAACTATTTCATCAGAAGCTGAGTGTGTTGAGATGTGAGTACTCTCTTTTCACTTGCTGTTACCCAGAAGAGGAAGATATGACCCACTGATTTTAATAGAAGTTAAGGGCAACAGGAGATCCCAATATCATGAGGTACAGTGCAGGGAGGAGAGGAACCTCCACAGGGCTTCTCCTCCATACAAGTGGTCAGGGAGTAGGTGTGCAAAGATGAGAAGTTGTATAGCCTTGTCTCCACCCATCCAATGCACAGGCCACATGGCTGAGCTAGCAAGGAGAGAGAAGTATTAATATTGTGCACCAAGTAAAGTCTGGCGCAGATTGTCTCCCTTAGAGCAAGTAGGAAACCAGCAACCAAATTGTGAACAGTCTGGCCCTGGGAGAGGGCTGGGGCTGTGAGCCAAAGATTAGGCTGATGGAGAAGGCAGCCACAACTGGGGCCACATACCTCAAGCAGGCCACAGCTGGCCCTACAAAAGACTGTGGGCCAGGAGCTCAGGCAGTCTCTGTCTAGAGAGGGCTGGGGAAAAGCCAAAGGAGCTGGGGAGCGCCAGCCTGGAAAACCCCAGGCTGCAGGCCAAGGTTGGAAAGGGTTCTGGGGTTGTAGCAGTGCAGCCCATGGTAGGCAAAGGCAGCAGGTCCAACCCCATCCCTTCCCGATGATGAGTGGTTGATGGACTTCAGTCTGACCCAGTGAGTGGGGGCTAGATGGTGACTGGCAATAGCCACTGAGGCAAGGTTGGGGTAGAGGCTTGGGGGTTCCCCTGGATGGGGAAAGCCAGAGAGTGGGGGTACTGCCAGGGAGCAGCACCCAAGGTAAAGGGGCACTGGAGTCTGGGAGGGACATGGGGGCCTGAGGCATTTGGGATACCGGCTGGCAGAGGGTGCTCCAAGGCTGGAAAAGCTAATTCCCAGGAAGACCAGCATGAAGCGCTATGCCAGTGAGTTGTCGCGTTGCTACAATAATATATCTACACTCATGCAGCTTCCAATTGTGGCACATGAAGAGAAACAAAACAATATATCAATCAATCCTCTACTAACACAGTTTTTCTGTCTTGTTATACAGTGTGAAACAAACAACAATAATAACCAAGGAAGAAGAGGACAGAAATGTTGTTGTCTGGAAGGTACAGCTGGCTATGGTGGGAAGTGTCATTTTGATGCTGCTAAGGCTATTTCCCAACTAAGTTCCCCATAATATTACAGCTGTGAGCAGGTGGCAGTGATCAGCCCTTCTCTGGCTAAGTGTGTATGTACAGCATGGGGACTGGACTCTCATAGGATATGCTGTGTTTTTTCATGCTCAGATGATACCTAGTTTTATGATGCCAGACAAACATTAAAAAAAAGAACTTCACAATAAGACAGTAAAATGTTTTATTCCAATGCCTCTGGTGTTTTGGTTTCATTTCATTTATACAATGTACTATATGACTGAATAAATCTTTTGAAAAGAGGCCAGAGGAGGTAACTTCATTTTTCTCCTATGTAAGGAGTTGAGGGGAGGGCGAAGAGGTTTTATAGTAACTGGAAAAAGTACAAGTCTTTTTCCTATTCCTTTTTTCCATGGAGAATTGACTTGATTCTTCTCCAAACATTTCCTGTACCTACAGAAAGGAAATGTTCCTTATTTCTAGTGTATAGAAACACTTTAATGGCTTGCTCACAAGGATGGAAAATGTAAGGAAATTAAGACTCATGAATTCCTTCATGATCAGAATTTGTTCATACTGGAAAGCTATCTTGGTATTATATATCACACTGGAAAATCCCATTGCACCTAGACAAGTGGGGGGGGGGGGGTAGCGGGGGAAGGAGAAGCTTTCCTTAAAAGAAGCCTAATTTTGAGCAAACTGGGAATACATTCAATTAAAAAATGGACTATAGAGAAGTTAATTTACTAAAGTATTGGGAGACTAGTTTATACTGTACTCAGCTCACAGGGATTTATTAGCATACTGATGGCTCCCTCTCACTGGCACAAATTCACTGTTGGCTAAGTAGGTGCTATATTCCTTTGAAGTCTGTGGAGTTATAGCTGTCGGCATCAGCAGTGATCCTGGCATGTTGAGAGGGTAGTATGCCAATATTAATAATTTAATTGCTTTAATTAACTGTCTTTATTGTGATTTGATTAAAGTGTGCATCCAAATGACAATTTAAGATGTCTCTGCAGAAAACTTAAAATGTTATCTGGGCAACTTTTGTCAGTGATCACTTTATTCACTACCTTCTTGAAGCCATAGCTACTGCATGTGCAAAAAGCAACCCAGGAAACCTAAGATTTTGTCTACATGGGAATGTTTTACCAGTTACATCAATACAGTTATACAGGCAAAACCCCTTCACAAGTGACATAAGCTAAACCAAAAAAAAAATGGTGCTTTGATACCAGAATTAGAGGGGGTTATGCTGGTAAAACTATCTTAGTTATACTGAAAAACATAGACAAGACCAGAGGTTACTGTTTACTTTAATGTTCCATTTGTCCAGACATTGTTGACATTAAAAAACAGAGGCAAGGAGAAACATTGACATTAGTTGCAACATGATGAAAAAGCAGCTGCTGTTATTTATGTTTAATCTATTAACATGACTTAGAGCTATTGTTTGGGAACCTCTCTATTTAAGTAATGAAAAACTTGGCTTGGGTAGCCAGTTCTCTCCCTGTTTCAATTAAAAGAAAACCTGTCAAAGCTTACTTAAAAACCTCTATTTAAAATAATTTCCAGTACTTCACAGTGTGCTCACTTCAGTCTTGATTATGTTTTGCCATCTTGTTGCTGGGTTGGAGAGCAATGTCAACTCTAAATATACCGTTCTCCTTTTGCTTCTTTCCCAGCTGCATTTTCCCACTCTCTGGGTCCACTTTGAACCAGAAGACACAATAAACAAGAACTCTAATCTACTCCCTCCTCATTTCCTCCTGCCAATATTCATTTGGAGAGAAGATGCCTAAAATAAAAATCCTTTCTGTCTCTCCCCCTGCGAGCTGCTGACCTTACTGAACATCCAACTTCACTTTATACTATGTTAGTCACAGTAATGATTCAAACCAACCTAGAAAAATTGCAATTATTATTTGTACAAAATTGATCTTGATGGAGGAGCAGTTGTGTTATGAGCACTGGAACTTTGTTCTTTTTGCATTTTTTTTTAACAGACTCTAAACCATATAACACCAGATACAGCTCCTTGTCCATTTTAATGGGTGCTTTATAAATTGTAGGTAAAATGCAGTAACATTCTTAAGATTCTTTTTAATTGATGTCTAGCTTGTCAAGTAAATGTCTAGCTTGCCTGAATTTTGCACTGTCATAGATCCTGATACAAATAAGGAAGATAGCATGTATGAATACTAATACCTTTAGTGCTTTGATATTAAATAATTATTGTAATCCTTAATATTGCAGTTTTATTTAACATGTTCATTACTGATGTGGATAAGCATAAAAAATAACACTAATTAAACTTTAAAATGACACTAAATTGGGAGGAAACAAATACTTGTGGGGACAAGGAAGAAATACAAAAGGACCTAGACAGGCTAGAAACATGGCTTGGACATTAAAAAATGCTTCAATGTGGAAAAAATACAGACTAATGGATTTAGAAAAAATAATCTGAAGCACAGAGGGTCAAATCCTGGCTCCGTGAAAGTTAAAGGGACTGTTGCCATTAACTTCAGTGGAGCCAGGATTTCCTCCATTAATTCAATGGGAGGGAAAATATATCAATCAGCAATGCTGAAATAGACCTAACTGTGATGGAGGAGACCAGAGTACACATACATTTGCAATATGATCTGGCTTCTGAAAAAGGCCAACATGAATTTTTTGGATGTAAATGCATCGTATCATGAAAATGGTAGGTAATTGTCTCGCTCTTCATGAATCTGATTCAACTATACCTTGAATATTGCATTGAGTTCTGTACATTTTATTAGCTTAGAGATATAGACAAACTGAAAAGAATTCAGAGAAAACCATGAAGATTGAAAGAGTTAAATAATATATACTACTTGGCTAAGTGCTGTTTAAGTGTGAGATTAAGGGGGCTATAACTATCTACAAACATCTGAAGGGTGTAAATATGAAAGGAGAAGACTACACTATTTCATATGGAATATGGGGATATGTAGAAGTGCCCTTCCTTGCTCGTGGTACAAAGCAGTCGGAGACCAGTCTTTTGCAAACTTCAGTGCCTTTTATTTCCCTGCGTGCATTTCCACCACCACCTATATACAGTTCTGTACCCTTCAGTAGTACTCAGGTAGCCACCTGGGGAACAGAGAGTTCCTGTAGCTAGGTGGGAACAGCAATCCCTCCTTCTCCCCTGTTTCTTCCTGCTAGCTTTATGGGCCTCTGCCCCATAAAGCTCACAGGTGATTACTTGCAGCCCTTTAATGAGCCACATCCTGCCAGTCCAATTACTTCCCCTTTTTGGGAGCTGAGCTAAGAGGGGCTGGTTCAGTGCTTCTTAGGCTAGCACCCTGTTACAGGATATAAATAGGAGAAAATTAGGATGAAACTAAGAGGGGGGAATTAAGCTGAATATTGGGATACATGTCACAGTTAGACAATGTAATAGGCTAAGAAAAGTTTCTCGAGGAAAATGGTAGACCCCAGTACTTGGCACAATAAAACTAAGCTGCACAATACACTAAAACATGAAGGGAACAATCTTTTATTGGTAGATGGATGGTGTCATGTTTCTAGGGCTAACCACCTCTGTCCCCTTCCTGGTCTCTCTGAGTGCACACCCTCAGGTGTCAGGCCTTGTGCTTTTACCTATCCTGGAGTGGAATTTTGCAGTGCTCTGACTCTTAGCCCATGCTCTGGGTGATATTACCCTGTATATCTACCGTTTTTACCAATCCGATCTGGTGGAGTTTGGGCACGTGTAGTTCTTCCCTTCAGGAATCTGTGACCAGTGGAATACAGTGACAAAGCAACTTTCTGAAAACCAAGATGTTGTTTGTTTTGGCATAGGAACAAAGAATTTAGAGAAAAATGATTTTACAATGAGTATTTTACATGCATGTCTGTCACCTAAAGTTTTGCCATCCCCCGATGGTAACCTAGGCAGGGCTAAGTTCTTCAGATGCATCCATTCTGGTTCCTGTGCCTCAGCATGTTTTTTCCGAACAATTATTGCCCCCTTTTAATCAGAGTTCTTTTGATCTCCTGTGTTTGCTGGCCTTTTCCTATCCTGGTTCAAACCAGTTTTGTAGGTTGACTGGAGACAACCTACAGAAATGGATAGTTCTGGCAGTATTCCTTAACCCTTAAGTGTTTGCAGAGGTGGCTATCTTGAGCCATTCTTCTCCTTCCCACTTGTTTTTTTCCAGACAGACATTTGTTGAGTTAAAAAAATATAGTCATCCGGAAAACACATCAATAATAGGGCAACATACAGTGTTCATAAATGATCACAGGACAGCTCGAACTCCATCACTGATGGGATGAATGATCCTAGTATTAGCTGTCATTAGCTGCTATCATTCTAGAATAAAGATACAGTGGCTTTAAAACATCAATTTTACCAGTACATTTGAATGTTGCAGGATTGCTCTAAGACATACTAACACCAAAAGATAAAACCTGGTGATCAGGAAAATGAAGAAACAAACATTATTCTTTCACATACGTCTCACCCACCAATGAGCAGTGACCTACATTTTATTTTTGGTATGCTATGTTATTTCCTCAAAGAAAATATGGGCCTGGGGGTATAATGGCAGGTGACAAGAATAGAGGGACTGATAGCTGAAGGAATTAGGTATTAGTGAATACAAATCAGGTCTTAAAAAACAGCAAATCTCTGTTTGAACTGTGCAGAGCTGTTTGGAGTGCTTGACTACGTGTTTGCCTTTGATAAAAGTGAAAAGGACAGAGCTGAACACAGAAATAGTTAAATTACATTTTGATACAGACCTTTCTAATAAGTGGAAAGTGCTGCCTTCCTTCCAGTGATTGGGCAGGCTTGAAATCCCTGCTAAGCCACAAGAAATTGTCAGTTAACTCAGAAGCAACAGTGCTATTGTTCACAGGGCTCCCTTATGACAGTGGAAAGGGTTAGATTTTTAAATGTTTATGAGGCAAAAAATGAGAATCTTACAAAATATCACAGCCGAAAAAAGATGAATAAAGGATGAGACCTTGGTGATAAATGTAATGAGAATAGTTTGTCACTAGCTGGCAGTGGTTGTTACTCCTCCAGAATTTGGGTCACACAGCATCCAGCAAACTTTCCTGTAAATCCAGTCTGGCTTGTGTGCAATCACAAGCCATAATTCATAACGGTTTGCACATTCGTGAACACAAAATCCTATATTTGTGTTTTCATAAGCACAACCTTTGGTTTGTTGCAAGCTAATAGGCTTTGACAACTCCTACTGCTACAGCCTGATGCCATCACTTTCAATAACTGTGTTGTCAAGATGGTAGAAAGTAAAGAAAAAGCCAGTCCTACAAATTTTGAGATAATTAGCAATTGCTTGGGTGGATTCCAATTCCCACATACAGTCTTCCTCTGACTCAGTCAACCTTTCCACCCACCTTTCTTAACCTAAAACAATCATTTACACACTTTACCCCTACTTTCTCCTCTCCAGAGATCAAGTGGCCTGGTCAATCTATTTTGAAGAACTTCCAAAACTATCATAACCCCCTTCATTCATCAGAACCATTGGTTTGTGATTGTAGCAGTGTCATTATAGTTAAAGTTGTAACTAGGTTATCATTATTAGGCTGATTTTTGGCACACCCTCTACATTCTTTTAAACTGATTCTATGTACTTTGAACTTTGCATGTGTGATCTATGCCTAAGGGATAATTGTTGGCTTAATCTGAGGTGAATCATAGAACTATTACTGAGTAAACAGTCTTAAGGTAATAGATGCATTTCACTTTTTGAAAAGAATTCTAGCACTGATCGATTGTATATCTCACATAAATGGATTAGCCTAGAAACGTCAAATTTGCTTAACTCAAAAGCCCTTGAAGAGCTCTAGTGCAAAGATTTTTGAGATGTTGAGATACTTATTTTTGAAGTTATTCACCTTGGTAATGGGAATGAATAGATACTGTGACTGCTAGAATTTTATACAGTTGGCATATGTGTATAGATTCTAACATACATACACACTATATATGGCTTGTGATGTCTTCAACATCCAGTTGTATGTTTCTCTCTCTTTTGATACAGGCAGTACAACTGAGTTCCTTTCCCAGAGTCTGGTGGAGATTGGTGCATAAAAAACAGTGAAGTAACTGAGACTCAACCCAGGAAAGTCAGGACTGATACTGGCAGGTTGAGGGAAGCAACTGTGAGCTAGGGCAAAGATTATGTCTACTCCATCAAGTGATGGTGTATTTCCACCATGTGTTATGCATGTTCACACCTAGAACTCTGATTAGATGTCCAATTATCACTGGATGATTATCTTCCAGCAATAAGGGTAAACCCCTCCTGCTGGCATAGGTAGTATCTACACTGAAGAGGTACAGCGTTTAGGGTGGGACTACTCTAAATTACAAATGTGATAGGTCTGCCATAAATCCATTAATTTCAAGGGAATTACTCCAGATTTACGCAACTGTATTGTAGACTGTCCCATCATCACATTTTGCATTGATGAAATCTGCTATTGCAGAATGGAGAGTAGTGTGTTAGGTGGCATCAGGTGGCTGTGGTGAGGAGGCTTTTTATATTAACAAATATTTTTAGAGCAACCCAATACTCCGAATCTAATATTTTATTCTTACCATGTGATTCCTATTCTTCTTGTACACTTTACCATCAATTAGCTATTTCTGTTATCATCGTCATGAAGCTACTGTTGGTTAGTCTCCAAGAACAGCAGCATAAATACTTTTTGATGGTACTTTGGACAAATGATTTGGGAATGCTAATTTCAGTTTGAGAACAAGCCTGGCTGTTGCTCTTGGGGGTTTTCTGAGGACACAAAGTTGGGACCAGTGAGATAAAAATTTATGATGCTTTCAGAAGGAGATTGGATGTCACTCGTCACTGACTTTTTCTAGCTAAAATAATAGGAAGAGTATTTCTATAAAACATGCACTGGGTGCAATGTATGAAGTGAATGATTTATACACAAAACAGACATTAGATTATACTCTATATAGCTTCACTTCTGGAAGTTACAGAAATAAAAAATATGGGTGAAATGTTTCCCTTATGCTTATGTAAACCTCACTGACTGCAATGGGTAGCAATGGATTTGTATGGGTTTAAGTGAAGGTAGAATTTAGCACAGTATTAAAGAGTCTCTCTCTTTCTCTCCCTCTCTCACTGATTAGCTAGCCATCAGTGACTTGTTGTATAGAAGGAAAGTACGGATACTTCACTCATTACACTAGTTAGAGCCAATAGTATTTTGTATTATTTTCTTTGTATTAATATGTTTCTTTATTTCACTTTGTCACTATCTATGTGTTAATAGGTAATGTTGGGACCTCATTTTCTGCCACCTAGCATTTTTTGTGTACATTTCCCTCTGTAAAGGTAATTTTTGGGGCTAGAAAAACACAACTACATTTGCAAATTGTGAGCACAAGTGTCAGTGTCAGCCTTAATTAAAATGAAAAAGAAAGTTTTCAAACCTGTAGCATGTGTTGCACCATTGCTTGCTAGTAAAGATCAAAGAAACAACATCTGCCAATCCGCTCTGATCTCTACTCTCTGACTTTCTCATTCCTTTGAATGTGTCCATCAGATTACCTGTGTTACTGCTTTTGATTTTTAGTTTAACATTTGTCTATACAAATGCTAAATTCTTTGATCTATTTTTATTGAGTCCATGAGAATCTTTAGAATCTCTATCAAGCTTGGTGAATAAAGTGATTTTTTTTCTTCCCTTTTTGTTGCATCCTTGCAGCTCTCAGCTAAAGGCAGGAGCCCTTAGAATATCTTTGAAAAGGAACTCAAATGCTGAACACCATTATTTTAGAAGGCATTGTACAAATGGCTTTGTTTTTAAAAACTGATATCATCCTGACATATTGCTCCTTGTTGTTGCAGCTAGTGTTGTGACTTAAGTGCAGTGGAATGTAAAACCAGCCCAGTTAGATGTTTCTCATTTTTTAGCTCCTGAACATGGTTTTGCAGGTATTTGAACCGAAAACATATTTCCTAAAAAATTAAATCCTTGAGGTAAAATTAATCTCTGAGGTAGTTCTTGGGTTTGATCGTCTGCTCTCCCTGCATGTTTGGATTGTGCTTGTTAATTAAATGTGTGGCCTATAAACAGGAAAAGCTGAGGATTCAAAGTTATGATGTACAGTGTGAACTTGAAGATAATTTTGGCCTTCATCTTTCACTTCCTTTTCCAGCTGGATGTGAGGAAAAGACAATGTTGTTTTAAGTGTAGTTTTTTGCTACTTCTTCCTTCCTGAACCTAAATTGGTGATTGGACCTTTTCATGCCCTAGCTGGTCAATTTATGAGGAAAGTCTAACTACCTCTGAAGACACTGACTTTGGGAAGGCTCATTGCAAGGTAGGTTGAGGATATTTGTAGAGGACTAATACTATTCCCCGTAGCCGACTTTCAGAGACATGTGGATGTAGGCTTGAACTCATGGCATGGGAGAATGAAATCACATGATCTTTTTATTAACTGATTCTACAGACGTGGGTCTCCCTGCAGCCTTGTTCCTAGACTGCAAATCACAACAGATGATTAGTATGACTAAACCTCCTCAGTTACATTAAAACATGGTATTCAGCATAACTTTCTCTACTGCAATTTATTGAATCACACTGTTAAGGATTAATGTGGGAAATATTCTCCTCAATTCTGTGAAAAATTCTGCTGCAGGTGTTACATTTAATGACACGTCCTATAATGCAGTTCTGGCAGTCTATTCTAATCAGAATGATATTCCAGTGTACTGCTGAGTTTGCTGGACCATCAGTCTTTGACTGTAACTTAATTCTCTACAGGACTTGTGTTATTTTCCCACATCAATTCACTTCTAAACCTACCCTGATGGGTGGGGATTTTGAGCACTGTTTCCATGACAGTGCTGCCTGTGATCTTTAGCATCATTACACAATACTAATTCATGTATAAAAATGAACTGAGTTTAAAGAAAAAGCTGTAGAAATTATTAGGACTTAACTGTATAGAGATGACCTATGTCATCTTCCCTTCCAGTGTCATGTGACATTGTGTTATGCTGCAGTAGCTATGGTAAGCTTAAAGAAAAACATTAACAAAATCTACTTATAATTACTGTACGAGTATATGCCTCATGGCAAATACAGGGCTATATGAATGTTTGAAGCTCTGCCATTGTTTGATAAACAATCTGAGTTATTCCCTTATGACTTATGCTAGCAGACTCTTTAAAATAAACCACCACAAATTATTATTTTACATTGTATTCTGCTACAAATGAGTATTAATATGGGACCACAAAGTATGTAACTTTATTAGTAGTTCTAGGAGGCTGTGGTAAACCTACTGCTACAATGGGGCCATTACACTTTGGGTGACGCCCATTGAGGAAATGTACTACCGTGAGGAAATTCATGACCAGATGCACAAATTCAGTTTAGGCAGGGTCACATGACAAAAAAATAGAGTTGTATTTTTTGCCATCCTATTCAATCAACTGATTTTTCAGTTAACCATTACCTGAGGTACGGTCAGCATAAAACCTGTGACCTAAAATAGACTTTTCAGCACATTTAGGACACATGCAGGAGAGCTCAATGGTGGGTGCTCATTTTTAAAGTGAGCTCATGGGACAGAAATCAAGACTTGATTATCCAAGAAGATAGCCACTATTTTGAGGAGGGTCACATTTTGGGAGGAAGGAAAACCAAAAATGGAAACTGAGAAAATTGCAACAATTTTCATTTTCACATTTCAATGAAAAAATAAAAAATATCAGAAAAATAATTGCAACAATTTCAAATTTTGGAAAAAGACAATATTTCTTTGAGAAATATTTTCATTTGAAAAACTTTGACCAGTTCTAGTTGCTATGAAGATCCTCATGGGGAGTATTAGAGTCTCAGGACTACAGAGCAAAGGAAGAGAATCCCTTTCCACCTTGCCCTGACTGCAGATACAGTATTTAGGCTATGTACTGGATGAAAGGACTTGGGCCTGTATGTAAAATATTTCTCCCAGTGTTGATCACACACAGCACCAATTTCCATCAAGAGCAGAATTAGAATCTAGAATAATTCTACACATATTGCTACTGGCTATCCCAACAAAAATTAGCAGTTTACCAAAGCCTCCACTTCCTTTATGCTACAATATAGAAATGAGAACCTATTTTGGGCTGTTTTTTCAGTGCAACTGAAAAAAATGCAGTATTTTTTTCCTGCTGGGTAGATGCAACAAACTGCCAAGTTCAAGAAAAATGCCTAAAAAATGTTGAAATTCAGTTCATATCTATATATTTTATGGTAACCTTGTTAGTGTAATGCTGGTATGCACAATTGCAGAGGAGTTTACACTTAGTTTCATATATGGAATAGAAATATCATGTATGAACTAAGAAGATAACAAGGGTAAATTCTGAAGTTGCTCTGAAATAACCTAGAGGAAAAATGGGCTCTATAATTGAAGTATGCACATGTATCAGTGATTCTACAGTTCTGTGGTAAACTTACAGGCACAGTGGGGCCATTATACTTTTTGGGTGAGGACATTTACATGCATAGTACCATATATCTTGTACTATCATGGGTATTATAAGGGTTACACAGAAATATAAGACCACATATAGGAGAGCAAGACTGAACCTTAAAATAAGTGTTAAAGTATATATCTATATAAAGGCACAGTGTTTGAATGTCAACAAATAAATGTTCAGATATATGTTCCTGGATTTATGAGGTTTTTAAAGTTTTGATAATCAAGTTGTCTATAAATCATTTTATTTCTACTTTGGAGGAGTCATATTTCCCGAGTGTAGCTCATTCCTTAACAGTACTGAGAATCTCATGAAGATGGCTAATTGGAGTCCTTCCAGAGATTTGTTAGCTTTGCAACCATTTGCTAAATGTCAGAGGGCAAAAAGCTGCAGTTGGGTCAACAGGGCAGATAGCTGACATGGCAGAACAGAAAACAATGTAACATTTGTGACTTCACCTCTGATTCCCCTTTTTTAATGGAGGATTTTTTCTCATTGAAATGTCTGTGTCAAATTCAGAAATTCTTTTGTTATTCTTGTATTCTACTGAAATATGTGTAATGTTCATGTTGCTGACAGTTCTAGTCAGAGGGCTGTATTTATAAAAATATGGGCCGTTTTCACACAGAGGTCACATTCTGTATATGAAAAAAGTGTGGAGCATTTAAAAAAAATCTATGTAAAAATGCTTTTTTCCCCATAAATTATCCAACTTTATTTTCCCTGATGTAACTGGAGACATCTCTTACGTGTAACAAGGGCTCATAAATCTGCAAAGAGACAGAAAAATGAGCATTCCTAGGTCTCACACAAGATACATATATTCTTTTGATACTCTGAAAAATGTAAATTTCTCAAACTCAGGGTCACAGCATGTGCAGCGATCCATGTTGCAGGGAGGCTGAGACCTACAGAGGTATTTTGTTAAGTGCAGTCACTTTCCTATCTGAGGACAGCTGCTCACATTTTATTAAAACATCAATCAGAATAATTGACAGCAGAAGTTATTTTCATATGTTAATGTTAAACAGCAGGAAGATCTGAAAATGAGATAATGCAGCAGAGTATTTTTTTGTAATAGGGAAATTACTGTAATGGTTATCTGCTTCCACTTTTCTTTTTATCAAGAATAATGTTTGGAAGAATATAGCTGGATAGTGCAAACAGTGTGTATTTGATGTTTGTTTATTAGAGCAATATTTTTTTTTGCTCTGCTATGGTAAGAAGTGAGGGACAGAGAGATTGTGCATGGCAGAATCTTGACCAGATGGTTTTGGAGGTAAATCTACAAAAAAATCTTTTTTTTTATTCTTCTAGGTTCAGAGAGTACTTGTACGACCTTTTCTCAAGCACATTTTTTTAGTTATTATTTCTGGTGTCTAACTATTCATATTTAAGCTTGAAAGCTTGTCTATGTCACCAACTGGAGTTGGTGCAATAAAAGATATTACCGCACCTTCTCCCACCTTGCCTCTATAATATCCTGGGATCTCCAAGGCTATAATAACATTGAATATATATTAACGTGGAGCAGAGCAGACAATATTAATCCAGTCAGTAAAATTTAAGGGTAAGCACTACCCTTACTAGCACAGGTGGTGATAAAGAAAGAAAGGAATGAAAAGTCATTCTGTAGTAGGCAAGCAGTGTTGCACATGATGTGGCTGGCAAACAGATTCTTGCCACATTGCATATCATGCACTGACAACTACAGCCTTCTAGTGTGACAAAGCAAACTGCATGGTCAGATGGAGCAGGTATTAAATCAAATATCAGCAACAAGCACTAGATGACATCACATGCTGCTTCTTTTGAACTTGATCCAAAGGCCATCAGTCAATGAGTTAATAGAAAGATGCCCACTGATTTAGTGAGCTTTGGATCAGGGTCTCTAAAAGGAGTGGAAATATTCACTCTTTCAGCCCATGCACAGAGCTGGTCTGAAGCATTGCATTCTGGTCTATGGAGGTAAAATTGCCCTTATATAAGACATCTGCCAGAGTATCTATGCATGTACTGCTGCCAATGCCACACAGACTTCGCGCTACAGCCAGGATTTGGCATTAGTAATGATAAATCTCCACAATTTCCTCATAGTTCACTTTCTCAAAGTAATTGGCTCTAAAAATGAGCTTCTCATCTTCTAGCTCATTGCGTCTTCTCTCCCTGCTTCCTCCATCTTTTTTGACAACTCTATGAGCCTCCCTGTCATCCAACCTTGCAATCTTGGGTTATTTTTACTTTTCTCTTCTCTTACCTTCTTCCTTCACATCCCCAGGCTCTCATCAAGTTCTATTGCTCTTAAACTCCCCTAAATGTCTTCCTCCACCTGCTTAAACTCCAACCTCTACCTTTAACAAGGTACCTAAAACTTGCATTTCTAGTGGTTTTTTTTTTAAATAGAAGAGCCTCCTTCTTAAAACACCATAAACAAGGGCACAAGATCAATTTATTTTTTGTTGGACTGGGCTTTCTTAAATCCTGCAAGGTTTGCTTCATATGGGCTACATGGAACAGCTTCTGCATCATGCATTTCTAAGTTCTGGCATTGGACCAAGCAAACTCTGCAGGGTCTCTTCATAGTGAAGTCAATAGACAATCTTAGGTTTAAGACAGTTTAAGTTTAATGTGGGGATATGTTTAGGCGGATCCCATTGTTGAGACTATCTTAAGTCTGAGTTCAGCAACTTTAAAAACCAAACTATACAGTAGGTGTCTAAAGTTGGACCCCCAAAATTAGAGAATGTTTTTGAAAATTATGCCTTTAACTGTGACAGACTGACAATATCTTGAACAAACCTTATGGAACTAAGATAAACTTTAATCAGTTAAGCTAAACCTTATTAAACTAGGCTTAATACATCTGGGGTCCATTGTATGAAAAATGCAATAGTTTGCGTTCTTCTGAGATTGTATGTAACATTGGGTTTGCTAATATAATTCCTCCAGTTATCAGCTCTTTCAAGCCACCCCATGGAGAGGTTCCCATTTACTAGTTCAAATTGAGTTCTCCAGGGATATCAGACAAAGAAAAGATTTTCTACTTTCAGCAAAGGGACAGGACCTCTGGTCCAGGGGGGGCCCCAATCCTTAGGGAAGGGTTGGAAGGACTGGGCCTATTGAGGCTTGTTCTGAGGAGAAGCTATGATGAACTTGAACCCGTAAGGAAAACTTTGGGTGTGATTTTCAAGGGCTGCTTCTACCAGAGCCCATGTTAGGGTTGGGATGATCTCTGCTAAGCTTATTAGCATGCATGCAGGTGCTTTTATTGTTTTTAATATGTTTTCTCTGTAGTGCTTTTACCTTAAGAATAAAATAGGCTTATAGGAAGTGCTGTGTGTTACCTTATAATGGTGGGCAATCACTCTATTAGTCTCTTCAGAGAAGGCAAGACAGGAATAACAGAGTGAAGTCAGGGACCTACTGAACATGGAAATAACCTGGTCAAAAACAAGAGAGATCCATGCCTCCACTCAAGAAAGGCAACAGACAAGGGAACCAACAGCTTGAGCTTAGTGCCCTTTCTATACCATAGAGGGGAAGCACAGGTGTGGTTGCCCTGAATAATGACAATAAACCTCTGTGTTCGAAACAGAAGGGCAGGAAATGTGCACACGGTATGTGGCTTCTGCAGGGGCGACTCCAGGCCTGAGCACGCCAAGCGCGTGCTTGGGGCAGCAAGCCGCGGGGGGCATTCTGCCAGTGCCACAAGGGCGGCAGGCAGGCTGCCCTCAGCGGTGTGCCTGCGGAGGGTCCACTGGTCCAGCGGCTTCAGTGGACCTCCCGCAGGCACGCCTGTGGAGGGTGCGCCGAAGACGCGGGACCAGCGGACTGTCCGCAGGCAAGCCGCAGAAGGTAGCCTGCCTGCCATGCTTGGGGCAGCAGAATTCCTAGAGCCGCCCTTGGGCTTCTGTTTGTAGTTTATTCTTATGTTGTGCCAAAAGTGTGCAAGATGATTTACCAACAAGTTTGAAGATTAAGGACTTGATTCATTCTAAAGGAAACATGACTACCCCCTGGGGAATTCTTCTGATATCGGGGAGTCTTCAGAAGGCTTGGAGCTGGTATAGAAAATGACAACAAGGTTGTAGGAAAGGGAGGATTGGGGTAGTGCCAATAGTGATAGAGAAGGGATGAAGAAAAGAGGGTTTGAGTGAAAATAAACAGGCTCATAAGTACCCAAGTCAATTTTTTAAATAGGACTGAAGTGCCTGTTTCACTTAGGTGCTTTCAAAAATGTTACCCTTTTTGTTGGCATTCACATACTTTTCATGGAATCCTTCAAGTTGAACCCAAAGCTTAACTTCTAAAAACTTCACTTAGTAGGTGTGCTTATGCCAGGCAAGAAAGTAATAGCAACTCAGGCTTTCCATACGTGTTGTGTCCACTTTTAGTAACTAATCTACATGGAGGATAGTGGTCTACTACAGCTACCAGCTAACACATTTAGCTTAAGTGATGGAGGGTTCTGCTGTGGCCCTGAAATCCATGGGTTGAAATCTTGCTGATCAGTTTTGATATGAGTCTTTACATAATTTACTATATTGCAGTAAAAATGGGCACTAAAATCAATCTGGCAAAGTCTTTAAATTAATATATATCAGTCACTCCTCATTCTTTACTGACAGAAAAAACTCAGTAGAAGCATTTTTATTAATTTAATATAAAATTAACTAGAAATTGGGAATCCTGGTTGGACAGAAAACAAAAAGACAGACAGATAAAATATGTTGTAATATAATTAATAAACTTGCAAATAACTTATACCCAGAAATCTGTGTAAGGGCTCACTCTCTTCCAGCCAATAAATCTGATGAATAACACTTCTCTTTTCTCTTTGTGAAAAATCACTGTACTAATTCCCAGTGCCATAGTAACATTTCTTAAGCTTATCTACCCATTGAAGTTCATTAGAAGAGGCAGGAAACACACTCTGTGACTACTACTGATGTCAATATCAAGGCCATTGTGCATGTGTATATTGACTGCTGAGTATAGAGAAAGTGATATGATTATTTGGAAAACTAGACTTTTCCAAATACGCTACTACTGCCTATTTTGGATATACAGAAAGATTAGCATTCATTCTACCATGAACTGGGAAAACACTATGAAAGTATTTTCAAAACTTAAATAAAAATAAAGAGACCTAGAATCAGAATTGCTTGGATCAGAAGTATTTGCCCCCCCCCCATCTAAACCTTCTAAAATATGATAATTTTTTAGATTCTGTAATCAAAGGGAAATTACTTGGAAGCCTTAAAATGAAAAAAAAAATGTTATTTTTAGAATCTTTCTACAATATTTGTTATGAAAAGAATCTAAACTGAGCAAAATGTAATTTTCCTTCCATAGCATGGATGAGCGTCAAGAGACTTTCTTCCTGTAAGACTGACAAGCTCAGCATGATATTCTGAGATGCTGAGCAGCTTTGATTTCCATTTTGTAAGGATGGCTCCTTCAACTACTGGGAGCGATGGAAAGCTTTGCAGGAGGGCAGGACCTAATAAACAGAGAGTGAGCTAGGAAAGTATAATACTAATTATGGTTGACAGATAAGCAATGAAAAGTCATGTGGAAAAACAACTCTTCCCTGTAGGATAGCTTGAAGATCGTCAGTCTTTGGAGATTCTCTTTGATTCCCATCCATTGTCTGCGCAGCGATGATGGGCACGAATTTTTTTTCACACCTCAAAATTTCACACAAATTTTGGATGAGGTGGAGGATATGACGGTGCCATCTCATCATGTTCCCTCCTCTACCTCTTCTGCTTCTGGGCCTGCTCCAGAAGAAGAAATGGTGGTTCTGTAACTTTTACAGATAACAGCATTAATCAGCACCATTCAAAGCAAATAAAAGATAGTGAGCTGCTTCTCTTGCTAAAATGGGTTGAAAATGAAAAACTATATTTGACCGTGTTTCAGAATATACGTGCTTTTTTACAAGTTTTATAAAAAACACAAGAAGGTGGTGATATTTACACAGAAAAGTGAGAAATTAATTTTTGCACTGATTTTTCACCTGTTTTAAAATTTTTGTAGTTAAACTGATACATTCCAAAATAGAAAGTGAAACCTAAGAGTGTTACACATCAGGTATCACTAATCAAGTAGTGTATTTTGTTATTATTAATACTGATATGTTGTATTACAGTAGCACTTAGAAGCCCCCTCAGAAGTCCAGGTGTAGGTGTAGGAGCATGTTGCAGGCAGAAGGGAGGGAAAGCAAATGTGGGAGGTGGCTGACACCAGAGGAATATCCTAGTATTTATGCCAGCTACAGTGATTCTCATTTGCTGAAGCTGTGGGGAAGTCCATTAGCAACCGGTAGGGGGTTCCATAAATTAGATTATCTCTCACAGCTGTCTGCCTTAGGTGAGAGGCTACTCCATCTGCAGCAGTCCATAATATAGTAGGTGTAAAGGTGGCATAAATACCAATGTAGACCCTTCCTGCTGGTGCTCTGAGTTGATTCCCCTTGGCCCAATGTGCCCATGTAAACAACCATTTTAAACACTAAACTTACTCAAGTCTGACATCAGCTGATGAGAGTAGAATGTAAACTCCAAAATACTAGACTAGAATTAAAAGTCCCCCTCTCCCCAAAAAACAATCCTGAAGAACAGAAGTCCTAGTGAGTGTCGCACAGCTGCCTCTGCATCTTGGCCTTCTAAATACTTCTTTTGTAACTTTTATGTGGTACAATAAAGTTTTGCCGTCACTGATGTAGGGCTTTATACCATCCATGAAAGTCAACGGCTTGAATTGCATCTACCTGGAAATGAACAGGGATTCAGTGCAATTGTCTAAGAACTGGCGTAAGAAGCTCATTGTGATTAACCTACAGACTCGTGAGTTTTCTTCATGATCAGATTCTATCAATAATCTAGTCTAGAGGTCACAAAGGTTTGGATTACTGTAGAAACATCCAAATCAGTGAAAAATAATAAAAAAATGCTTTACCTGAAGTAGGTGAAAAGAAGCCTGGGCCAAAAATACCATCTGATATTTGAAGACTACACCAAAATCTAAAAGTGCCCCCAAACTTTGCCACTTGAAAAATGATGGATAAATTCCCCAGTGTGGAAGCATCCCTGATCTACTCTCAAGATAATTATTTTGAAAAAGTAAATTAATGTGAGTTTCAGTGCTTCTCTAGTAACAAACATGCTAAGAATAATCAGTGGAAAATATTCTTATAGTTTTAAGTGAGAATAGGATTTGACACCTTCTGCCCCAACAATTACTTTAAAATAAACTTTCTCAAAATGTCTTTCGGAGAGGTAGTAGCCTTACATGTTATACTAATCTATTTAACTGAGTAACAGTATTATCAATTATCTAAATATTAAAGACTAACAGATAAAACATCTTCCTTTTGTGAACTCAACACGTGAGTTTTATTGGGCAGAGTATGTGTCCCTGCCCCTTAGACACAGATAGGTTAGGATGGCTGCCGGCTGCATGGTATTCTTTTCAGCCAAATCCAGGGGGGAAGCACAGTCATAACACGGGGCACAACCTCTGCACCTGTCTAGCCCAATGGGCTGAGGAAACTTCTGAAGGCATGCACAGGTGAGAGAAAATTTAGATTAGCAATGTCCCAAAATTGTTATTTGCCTGTATTACTCACTGAATGCCATGTATTGTTGTCATATCATTTATTTAATTGTTGTAAATGGATGAAGGTACCTCCCATAAGCAGACAGATCTTGAAATGTTAATTTGCTGTTGAAAATACAGTACTGTCCTTCCAATAGTAATATCTCAGTATGTTAATAACATTTTCAGGTTCTTCATTTTGTCCTATGCTTACACGGTACAATGTTAGATACCACATAAAATCTAAGACACTGTAGACAGGTGCTTAATTTAGGAGAACACCTCTACCTTGACATAACGCTGTCCTCGGGAGCCAAAAAATCTTACTGTGTTATAGGTGAAAACGCATTATATTGAACTTGCTTTGATCCAGTGGAGTGTGCAGCCTAGCCCTGGAGGACTGCTTTACCACGAATTCTTGTTATATCGGGTCACATTATATCGAGGTAGAGGTGTATATGGTAACAGACTGCTTCAAATTATTACCCTTTGAGGAGAACTCTAGATTACATTTGGAATGTGTAACTATGTAATATCAAATGTACATATGGCCTAAAGTAAAGATGGACTAAAGTGTTGGATGGCCATTGAATGACTGTCATAATACATTTGCTTCATCTCTAAAGTCGTTACCATATTTGGATACGACTTTTGCATGTCTGCATGTCCTAGTTGCAGCTGACAGTATAAAATGACATGCTTAATATACCCTAACGAAGAGAGTTCTTGTGATATTTCTGGGCCAGACAGAAACACTATTTTCTAAGCAGAACTATTCTCACAAGATTTCCAGCCCAAGTTATTTGGATGGTTAAGAGAGATAGGTATCATTGAGGTGTAATTTGAAGACAATGGGGTTGCACAAGTGAACATAAGGATATGATTTGGACTGCAGAACCTTTTTCTCACTTTCTGATGCTAGGCTGAGTCTGCAGACCTGTCAGTTATAAAGAAAAGGACATCTTTTTACCTGTAAACTAAGTAGATTTACAGTGGAAATAATTGAGAGGAAATAAACCATTTGGACCCCATGATGCCTCTTGTAGAAACATTTTTCATGATATAGTTGTATTTGAAGGTCTGAACTGAAGGGAAACACCACACTTTTTTGAGGTTCACTCACGAGGTCACAAAATATGAGGATTTATGGTGCAAAAAAATGTCGGAGTGAGAATCAAAGGTGGACATCCATGTCCTTTATATTATGCTTTTCTCAAGATAATAGTTATCCTTTGTGGGTTATCTAGTTTTAGGCATGGTTTCCAAAACAAACACTATTTGCGTCTTAATTTGGAAATCCTTGTAATGCTGTAAAAAACTGAAATTCTTCCAGCAATTGTTAAGCAACAAGAAAAGGCCCAAATTATGGAATTCATTATGGGAATTTTCCAGAGTTAATGAGGAAATGTGAGGCTCTCAGTCTGCAGTTCTGATTCAGCTTGCGGAGGGAGTGGAGGGAGGCATGTAGTGACACAATGACTAGGCACTGATCCAGCAGGCCATTTCCTAATGAAAACAGTTATTATTATGCTATTAACATGATAAACAGCTTGCACTGCACTAGTATAGAACCTGCAAAATCTAAGGAAAAGGAAGCAGTACTATCTTGAGTCACATCCCTCCTAAGGAAACTTTGCCATCAGCGTGGGTCATAACAGTGTTATGCCCAAAATAGTTTGGACAATTAAAGTCTGCATCAGTGTCACTTTTTCCCCTTGAGTGTTTGCCACATAAAGTAAGGCATTTAAAATGTAAACTTTGGCATTGGAGTGCAGTGAGCTTTCATCTATTCTTGTTTTCTTTGCCGTTGGCAAAGCTTTTGTCTTGGCTAGCTCACATCTACACTTGAATGTGGATTAATAGAAAAGAAAATCTGTAGGGACTCTATGGCAGAACTAGTAAGAAATAAGTAAAAAAGTCACTTCTCCTATGAAATACTTAGTGTAAAAAAAAATCTTCCTGTTCATGCTTTAAACTCTTTTTATGGCTAATATGAAATTCCCATTCTAAAAGGATCAGATATCTGTTAACAGTTCCCATGTCGTGTATACTGATAATTATGTAGCTCGTTTATAATAGCCTGTATTGCATTTTGAGTTTGACAGTTAACTATTCAACGATTCTACCGTATAGAATGTTTGGTTAGGAAAGGATAATTTTGCTTGTCCACATGACATGACATATTGGAAAGCAATATTATCTTCTCAGCTCTGCAAACTTGTCTGTGATTCTAAAATCATCTCATCCTCCACATATAGAACTCTCCTTGGCATCAGTGAGTATTCTTCCGATGTGGAGCGAGTTGGACATTTGAAAGTGACATCCTCCATTTTCTGTCTTGAATACACAAGAAGGCACTTTAGAGATGATAGTGTCTCTTGAGGGCTGTTCAAGAAATTGAATGATATAGTAGTGATATCCAGGAGCCAGTACAGTTTTGCCATCTGTCCCAACATTATTATATCATGATCATATGTCAGATAGATCTCACTGTAAATCAAGATGGTACAGCAAGGTGATGGAGTTATAAATGACCCTTCTAAATAGGAGACATTAGTATTTTTTATCTGTCAGGGGAAAAGTATGGAATGAATGTTAAATAGCATTTTTCAGTAAAAAAAATGTTTAGTTTTTAGCTTCCAGGTTTTTACTGAAAAACTGAACTTTTTTTGACCAAATGCAAACTTTCTGTAAAAATTTGTTTTGTTTGAAAAGTTATTTTCACTAAAAAAAAGTTTTAATGAAAAAAAGAAAACCAGCTATAATTAATTGTTTTTCAGTGAAATAAAAAAATTCCTTTTGTATGCACTTCCAGTTTCATATACGGTAACATAATTTTTTGCCAGTAAGAACAATTTCAATATGTAAAGTCAATATGACAGAAAAAAGAACTTAAATTGGCCTTAAAATTTGCTGGACCTGAATTATTGGAAAGGGGGAATTAGGCCATGAGTTGACTGTCTCTTCTTCTTGTTCTATAGCTGAATAGGAGGAAGGAGGAGGCATTTCAGCAGAACACACGACCAGCCCATAGCTCTCATGACATGTGAGGGACCTATGGCAGTGCCTGTTACTTTCAGGTCATTTTGCTCATTTGTGAGCACATTATGCCTGCAATTATTTTTTTGTCACCACTCTAGAGAAAAGTCTAGAGTCCTCTTTGTGGCCTTTGCCTTATTTCCTCATAAGAGAATAGGGTTAATGTTCTTTTCGATTGTGCCAACCAGTATTTGCCAATAAACTAAATTCAGAACATGGATTGATTTTAAGGTATATTTATGAAATACATAAAATGGAGTAGGTTAGATTTTTTAAATCTACCACTGTCCTTATGACAAAAATCAGTATTGCTAGCTTCTTTGTGAGTTCGGCAATGGTGGCCAGACTGAGTAGGCTACTCTCGTGCAGAGCTCTCTGTTGATTAAAAACCAAATCCATGGTATAAAGAATCAATAAAGAAGAAATAGCATTTTTCAAAAAAAGTTTTATATAATTCTTTATTTATTTAACACCACAAAGAACCAAACTTGTCTGAATACAACTTTTTCCTTAACTCACCCCCCCCCATAAAAAAAGCTCAGTGCTGAAATGACAAGAGGAATTGTCACTGATATTGACCAAGGAGAAATTATACAAGTAATTGATGGTCATTACTCTAGAAATATGCTGGGCTCCAATGGATTTGAACAAAATTAAAAAATCTGTAAAACAAAACTCTTCCAATTGCTCATTAAGATGGGCGATTCTTCCAGAAATGACTCACAACACCACTCTTAACAACCCTGGAAAAACAAAAAGACCTGGAAGACTAATAATCATACTGATCAATATCACTTCTGAATCTAGACTGTGAAATAAGTCTTATTTAACAACTTATTTACCAGTTGCTAAATCCGTTATTCCCTGTAGAAGTCTGTTTGCACAAGGAATAAGCTAGGGAAATGGTACTTTTAAAAATCAAGTTAGCTACCTCAAGTCACCTAAAATGATTTGAAACCCCTTGGCATCTAATGATGTGGTTAACATGTTACAATCATAGTTGTATTGTAACCCAGAAAGAAACCTAATTTAAAAAGCACCTGATTTCCTAGTTTGTTCTTCATGTAGACCAGGGATTCTCAAACTGGGGGTCATGACCCCTCAGGGGGTTGCAAGATTATTATGTGAAGGGTTGCGAACTGTCAGCTTCCGCCCCAAACTCCGCTTTACTTCCAGCATTTATAATAGCGTTAAATATAAGACATGTGTTTTAATTTATAAATGGGATCACACTCAGAGGCTTGCTGTGTGAAAGGGGTCACCAATACAAAAGTTTGAGAACACTGACAGACCCTTATGGAGTACTCTCAAACCCTCTCAGCCTTCCCTGATGTTAATTGTTGCTGCTTCCCTGTGTTCTGCATGTAAATAGCAGACTCTGAATCCAGGTGGTGGCAGAGCAATAGTAGAAGGACAGAGGAATTCTGAAGTAGAAAAGGCAAATACCAAAGGGGACAAAGGGGGGCAGATCCAGGAACAGAGGCTGGACAATGAAGCAGGATGGAAATAGAAGATCTTGTCCTGGGTGGTAAAGGATAAGGAATGGTCCTCTTTGTTCTCTGAGTTGTCACTGTTGTCATTTAAAGATGTCTCCATTGAAGATTCTGCAATGTTTAAAGCTCACACTTTCCTGAAAGATGGAGTAGGTAGGGGAGGGATGGAGGTCTGCAAAAGAAAACTTACAATGATTACTACTGTTGTACAATGTCTAGATGTCTCGTGTTTGGCATGGACTATCTGCATGTTCTGACAAAGGCTGCCTTTGTAAAGCCCCTCCATAGATTTGCTAGAGTTACTCTGCTTCTATTTATAGATGATTAAATGAGTGCTTGTCTGAATGCTGAGCTCTGTGGAAGGCGCATTCTGATCTGTCAATCCCAGCACATGCTCTCTGAGCCTGGACTTTGATGCACTGGAGTTGTCAGCAGATAGTGAGCTTTTTCTTGTGCAGAGGGAAAATCATTGTATTTATCTAACCTCCTGGCTCAGTGGCTGCTACTCTTGCCACTTTTACTCAGCCATAGTCTGTCACCACTGTTCTGGGTGAACATCTGAATTTGATTATTTGCACATAAGGCCTCAGTTTGCTGCATGTGTGTTGTCCACCCTCCTAAAACCTCTAAGGTTATGCTAAGGGACACTGAAGGTTTTCTTTCCATGAACTGTTCCTGGAGATGGTAGAGATACTGCAGCTGGCCATTTTTCAGGTCTTTGCATCTATGCTTCAAGTTCTTCACCTCTCTAGAATGAATGGGATATAATGTGGACTTAATGAGAATGATGAGGGCTACTGCGAGAGATGTCTGCTGACTGACCAATTGACAGTTTCCTCTCTTCATTCATGTTCATCAATGAGATCTGGACAAGGTGGGCCAGAGCTGTGTCTACAAACATACTTTGACTTAATTTACAGCAGGCTGCAGAAGGTCCACCAGGTCTATGCAACTCCCTCCCCTGTGGTTAATTTGTGTGTACAAAGAACTCAAAAGCTTCCCAGAGAACTTGGCAGCTTGTGTGTATGCACTCTATGAGCCCAATTTTCAGTGCAACTGCTTACATACTAAGGCACTGATTCAACTCCCAGTGAAGCAAATGAAAAGGTTCACATTCATTTCTCTGGCTCTTGGATCAGGCCCTGGGCTCATTTGACCATATGCCTTGTGCATACACAATGACTACCTAATTCACAACTGTATGTGTCCAAAAGTGGCATTTGACAACTGAGCCCAATACTTCTAAATAGTGAAAGAACAGTCTGTAAGATTAGAGTACAAAACTTATCTTTTCCATTTTATCTAATTAAAGGACATACAAATCTTCAGGAAACATCTGGCTTTCCAGAATTTCCAGGAAGCTCTTGGTTAACTCACTCTGCGTGACTTCAGAAGAATCTGTTAGCTTGAAATAAATGTTGTATGTTAATAAAGCAACATTATTAGGAAAATTATATTTAAAGATAATATTTACATTTTGTCAAGTGAAAAATATACCTGTTTTTACTCATACTTCATTAGGAAAAGTGGTTACTAAATAAACATAATGATATTGAACTAGTAACTGTAAAAGTGTGTTCCTAAAATTATAGTCAAATAGCATAAAAAATGTCTGCATGGACTTACAAGTAAAAGTGATTAAAAAAATCCTTCAAGTTCTGTTCTATTCTACTGTGTGTTATTAGTACAGGGACTATCTATGGTGGGGGGGAACACTGGAGGAGGGGATGCTGTCATTTTGAGTTATTTAGCCTTGTTGGCAAAACTGAGATTCTAAGCTTTGTAGGAGCAGTCAGAGAAAATATTAGCTCTTTGGGCAAGATAGTTCTCTGGCAGCTGAATCAAAGAGACTCCACAGTTGGAGGATTCTGTAGATTCCCATAAAAGATTTGGATCAGACTGCAGGCAGAGCTCAGTTTTCAGATGTTTGCTGCCATCTAATGTCTACATGTTTTACTGTTTGTTTCCACCTTTATAAATGTGAGTTTCATCAGATTGCTGAACTAGATCATTAGTGAAAGATGATTAGGGACAGATCAGAACACAGTCCTGCAGTTGGCGCTGCATGGGTGGACAATAAACGTATTGAATTTCTATGTAAACTCAGGGGTTTGCTTGTTTCCAGATCAGGGGTAGGCTGCTTTATTCTTCATAGAGTGAAATCTCAGGAAATCTGCAGTTCCTGGTTGGTGTTTTTGATTTACTGCAAAGCAATAAGAATGAGAAGCACTTTTTTGGTTTAAACAGGATATTTGCTGAATATAAAATTCAAATGTAATTACTGGAAAAAGGCTTAAATGATAACTGAGTGTCAATAAGATTAGGGAACATCTAAATAGTCCTGCTGCCTAAAATAAAATATGAAATATGAAAAGATTAAAATTCACAAAAATATTTATAATTATGGCCAACTTTAGTGCTAAAAATACAACTAATGCTCACTCCACAAGTAAGAACTTATCTGAAAATCACACAGCAGCAAATTTTAACTACTTCTCTAAAAAGCTTAAAAATAAATATAAATAAATACAGCACAATATCATAGATTGACTCAGTGTATATTTGTCAGCTTTCATTTCCCTAATTTCAGGTACTTTATATATTTTAAAGAAATATGTTTCAAAATTCCTGTCCATCTTCCTTGTAAATCCCATGAATATTAGTGTTCCTGATATCCGATTGTCCTGAGCTTAGGCTGTGAAAAACAATCTAGTTATAAGATCTACACTAGCATTTTTGAAAATGCCTAAGTCCCACTTTCAAAATGACATAGGCACTTAGGAGCCCAAATTTTATTGAAAGTCAAAAATGGATCTGTTTCAGGTTCTGTAAGCGAGTGCACTCTCGTGGCTATAGACCTAACAGCCCCTGCTCTCTGCCAGCCTCTTTGTGTCCCCTGCTGCTCCTATCTCCCCCTTCCTATCTCCTGGCCCCCATCCCCATTCTTCCCAGGTCCTACCTATCCCTCTGCTCATCTTCACTTCCTGCGCCTCTCCCCCTTTTGTTCCTTTCTCCCATTTTCTGCCCCCTTCCATCCCTGGCCTCAGTTCCCTGGCTCTGTTCCTGCTCCTAACTTCTCCCC